>NC_135938.1:315000-895000 GCF_964058835.1 Carex rostrata
GCGGCGCAGAGGGAATCCCGACCGTTCATTGTATTCCACCCGTTCGAAACTCGAAACTCAACCTTCCAAGTTCCAACGGTCCGAAGAAAAAAATATGAGCAGATACCAATAGACCCGGTGTAACATTTAAAGATTTAAACTATAATCAACACAACACGCCACCTCCAGATATTGGCCTTCTTCAGTTGGAATCATTTAAATTAAATTAATTAACTTAACTTAACTGATAAAAATTTACAACTAAAATTAATTAATATGTTCATTCTTCAGTTTAACATAAAAATAAAAATAAAAATATAAAAGATATTGTAATTCCGTTTCATAATAAATTGTACACCAATTTCAGCCCCCAGTCTCCCATCCCTATAAAATCTAATCTTGGCAAAACCACATCTCTTCTCTTCTCCCCAGGCAAACCCAAACCCTAATTTCTTCTCTTAGCAAGCCAATAACATGGCCAAGAAAAAACCTTCGCTCAAGAAAGAGGCGGCGGCGCCAATGGTGGAGCCAGTCAATGACCACACTACCACCTCCACTGGAAGAGATGCCGCACGTAAGGAGACTATAGAGACCCCCCCGCGGGACCCATCTCCTGACAAGACTGAGAGACTGAAGCAGCTCAACAACATGCTCTTGAAAGAAACCAAGGAGAAGAGAGAGCTGGTAAGTCACCTCCAGTCCCAGATTAAAGAAATGGGTGTCGAATTTTCCTTTGCTTCTGAAGTCGAGCGTGAGATTATGCATGCCATTCTCTCAGCTTTTATCATTAACCTCAGCATAGAAATGAATGAGAAATTAAGGGAAACAGAGGCAGAGAGAAAGAAAGAGGCTGAAAGGGGGAGGTTGTTAGAAGAAAAGGCGGAGTCTTTGAAGGAAGAGATGCAAACTGAAATAAACAAAGGAAGATTGGCCGCAACAGAGAAGGCGGTGATTTTGGGTCATCTTGAAATGAAAGAGAAGGAGGTGGTGGAGATGGGAAAAGTGGTGGGTAAACTGGAGATGGTTATATCTGAAATGAGGATGAGGTTCTTTGAAATTTCTGAGGAGAAGGAGGCGTTAGTGAAAGAGGGCAGAGAAAAAGAAGTACTGGTTTCTAATTTGAGAATTGAGAAGGATGAAGTTGAGACTAATCTTGGTGAATGCAAGAAATTGGTTGAGAAATTGGAAAGCAAGGTTGAAGAAGAGGTTAAAGATAAAGAACTGCAAGTGAGTCTATTGAAAAATGAAAAAGAGGTATTAGAGGGAAAGATTGAAACTCTAGAACAAGAGCACAGTCTAGAAATTACCAGGCGCAATTCACAAATAGAGGTGCTAAACCAGAAAAATTCCGAGAAAGACGGGGAGATCAGGGACCTCAAGGCTACAATCAGTGGCAAGAACGACAAAATTGTGGGGATAGAGAAAGAAATCGACATATTACAACTCGCAATTGCAGAGGCAAACAAGAAACTTGGTTTCTGGTGCTGGATTTATCCAGCTGCCACAACCATTCTAGCTGCCATTTCATTTATCTATGCAGCTAGGGCTAGGTGATTTGAGGTTAACAAGTTTAAAAATTTTGAATTTGAATTTTGATTAGCTACTTAATTTTCATCATGCTATGACCCAAGTTAGTTACAGTTTGGGCTCAAAACTTGGATACATATATATTTGATGTATGGTCATGGATGTCTTTGCTTTTTGCTTTTTTACAAGTCATATATATCTAGGCCCTTTATGGAGCTACTATGTTCATATGTTTCCATGGATGCTACTTAGATTTCAATGAGCTCTGTTTGCTTGAATTATTGACGATACACAGAGTTGGAATCTTGCAACTAGGTTACAATAAATGGTGATATGATATCCCAAAATGGGGCCATTACTCATTCAACTGTATAATGCCCATGATGCCAACAAGTGACCTCTTATAATATAGCATTCAACTGAATATTTGGGATGGAATGCAATTAGTCGGATGCTGATGCTACGGTTTATTTGTTTGTCTAGTGTTTTTTGCACTATGTGGCATTTTTCTACTGATTATAAGTTTATCAAATACTTGATAAGTTGATTTACAAGGACTTTTTCACTATGTGGCATTTTTCTACTGATTATAAGTTTATCAAATACTTGATAAGTTGATTTACAAGGACTTTTTCTACTGATTATAAGTTTATCAAATACTGATTTACAATGTATGATAAAAGACTGATTTACAAGGCCATTACTCTTGTTTATTTTTTCTTGCCTTTTGCATGATTCTGATTACTGAGGATTATGCTGAGGTGATATTGTTGATAACTAGAAAGAGCACATGGCATTATCTTGACAATTCTTATTCCTTTTCAATGCATACGATACGAGAATCTGTATTGTGCATTTGGATTAGTGATTTAAGATAATGATTTTAGTGAAATGAACTTTCGAATGAAGTTAAATTATGGGCCTAATCAGTTAAAATAGAGGTGAAAAGTACATGTATGTAGTTCATCTCTCCTCCAAGTTAAAATAGTCGATCTGATAGATGGATAAGTAATCACAATATATTAGAAATGCACGAGTTAGATGAATTTTGACATATGCTTTTAGAACTAGATTGGATTGGAGGTGGATCCCAAGTTGCAATACGATGTTAACAATGCACTCAATTAAAATTAATTGCTCATAGATTGGCTAATCAAGACCTAATGTGATAGAGAAAACACTTCCCTCTTTATTTATTTATTCAAAGAAATACATCATTCACAGTCACAGTCACAGTCACAGTCACAGTCACAGGTAATGAATTTACTCTATCAGAGGGTCCCATCCCATGTAAGCACAAATTTGGGACAACAGTGAACCTTTTACAATTTTACTATTTAAGTATTTCTAGTTTTGCTATATCATTCCATTTGCTTTCAGTTGATGCCTCTTGCAAAAGGATTCTATCCGATCACACGCTTCCTTCAATAACTCGACAGGCACACCGAAAAAAATCCTCACCCAATTCTTCAGCCCAAGAACAGAACCTGATATTAAAAGATTGATCAGAATAATGTAAATACCAGAGATACTGTACACACTGGAACTAACCCAGGCAGCTAAGACCTAATTGAATACTAAACTGAAAAACAAAACATACATACCAAAATTGAATAATAAAAGTTGACCCAATAAGAAAATTTGTTCAAGCCTGTTTGTTTGAGATAGCAATTTGAAGTACCTGGAATGACCAAAATGGATTCTTCTTTGATCAACTCTGTTGCAAATTCCATGTCATCTCTGATGCCAGATAGAGCCTTTGTATTTAATTCCACCTATCCATTTTGTAAAAGAGGGGATAATATTATGCCATACTGATACTAGCAATGGTGATAGTAGCATATATGGTCTGACACGGTTTATCCTATTTCCATACAATACACTGTCATCTTAGAGTGGTAAACAACTTCAACGATTAACCAAACAAGGTTTTAGTTATATTCTTTCAAATACATTGCTGTATGTATTTGTATTATAACAATATTAAATACTATCAGACAAAAAAATCGTACCATCATAAACATGGAACCTTGAGGTCTCGAAGGGCAATAGAAGGTTTCAATTTTACTAATTCTTTGGTAAACCATATCAGCCGAAGATTCCAGTAGCCGGATCACATTTCTGTGAAATTCTTCATGCGGGTCAGACAATATCCTAGGTACTGCAGCCTATAGTGAAATAACAATGGCCCATTCATTATCAGAGGAAATAACAAATACAATTATAAGGTGAAAATTTTGTGTTCTAAGAATCTAACCTGCACAATTGATGCTGGGCCTGCTGTGACATTCATCAAGGCTTCTGTTGCTGCTCTGATCTTTAACAGTAAAAATACAAGAAATTAGAGGATCATTTTTTTTTTAAACGGGTCAAGTAGATTTTACCAATATGTTCAAGAAGAGTAAAATTAAGTAAATTTCTTCTATGTATCTAGGATTCTAGAACCAGTACCTCTTTTGGGTCATTTGCAGATGTTCGGTAACCAACATGGGATTAAATTTTAAGTATGCCTAAGGAGCCGATGTTCAGTAGAACCGGATTAAGAAAAGTAGCTTCTTTGAAGACTGAGGAGGCAAAGGAGGCTTAATCCAAGTAAAGTGGTGCCTTAAAAATTGGAGCAAAAGGGGCTTAATTAAGTTTGGGAATTCGGACAAAAGGAGCAAAAGTTAATTCTCACTAAGGAGACGTTGTTAGGATGGATTAAGCTTGTAAGTAGTCTAAATGAGGCTTAAGGAGTGCTAAGGAGGGGTTGCCGAACACCCAAAATTTGTGATATATAACATGAGATACCTTTTTAAGAGCTCCATTGGGGTCAGTAAAGGCAAGCCAACCGAGATGCCAGCCTGGCACCATCCAACGCTTAGACAATGCACCAATGGTAATGATAGGTGCCACATGGGCGTAGGAAATCATAGGTACAAATTTGTTGCTGCCAAACACCATATGTCCGTACACCTCATCTGTTATTAGTGGTAGCCCCAGATCTCTTGCTGCTTCAGCAATCTGCAGTAATAACATTCTACTATTCAAAATTTCAGAATATACATTAATGAAAATGAGTTTACTGCAAAGAAATAAGAAAAGAAAATGGATGAAAGATATATACGTTCAAAATTTCAGTTTTTGGACCTTTGAATTAACAAATTAAAAAGAAGATGAACTCTACATAAAACCTGTCCTCTTTGTGGATGTTAATTTACTCTGATATATATTGTACATTAATAATATAAATGAGATGAACTCTACCAAATTTTTAATTGTGATTACTTGGTTTCTGTTGCAGATGACCATACATTATTATTAGTTCTTCATTTAAACAATATCTCTGGTATAATCAGTATTTCTAAAGAGAGTGATTCTATGGCGCTTTACAATGCCCACCTATCTAGTGTGCTTTGATACAACAATCCTTAAATGTGCTTTGATTTCCATCCAGCACGCATCTTGACACAAAACCAAAGCACACTAGATAGGTGTACACTAAATAGAGCCTCACTCTTTTAAAGAAGTAAGTAGTAGCTGTCAAATGCAGACCTGGAGTTGATGTGCTACTGAGTAGACAGCACCGCATGGATTGTTAGGCGTGATGATCACCAAACCAACCGTCTCAGAGTCAGTCAAATGCCGAACCTGGGCCAAATCAACCTCCCAGCCGCGTTGAGGAACTAAGTCATAGTACCGTGGCTCCACACCAAACAATTCACATGCTGCCTCATACGGTGCGAAACCGGGCCGTGGCAGAAGTAGATTGGATTTGCTGTGCTGTCGAGCCAGCACAGCAATGAAAACCTGTATTGCCTGGGTCCCGCCTGACATCATGAATACGTCAGTCTCACGAACGGTGATACCGGGGATGGTTACTCCAATTGAGAGATAGTCAGCTACTGCCCTGTATGAACAAAAGTGAAGCTGTTTTAAGTTAATTTTTACTTCAAACATATTAAGGTAGTTATTGTTATGATTATAGCAAATACAAACCCTCCCTCCGATTCTTTCTCATTTATATCTGAGATTAATATATAATACGATTACTTTTATATTTAATAATTAAGTACCTTATTTTAAAATTTATCTTTTTATTCAGTAAATAATGCACATCTAGCCACCCGTTTGGAACTAATAACAAAACAAACTAGCTACTACATAGCCGGTTAAACCTAATTGATAGAGCTGGATTGACTTCACGCAACACATCAGTCATAAGTTGAGTGTGAACTCTATAAATATGAATTGTAATAAGATAAATCAGATTAAGTGTAAAATCTAAACAAATCAACGTATTATTTTAAATATAAATCCTATAAATATAAAACTAATTTATATAGTGTTATGGCATATTATAATTAATCTTCCTCTGTGATAAAATAAAACTTGTGAACCTTCAATCCTGATCACAAAAATATATTCCTCCAATAAAACCAAACAAATGGGGACCATACACATTTTTAATATATATATATATATATATTGAGTTGGGCTAAAATGAGCTATGACTCATAGCGTGTTGGTGAGCCATGACTCATTTTAGCCATTTTGAAAATTCAAACAACCGATCCGAACCGTTCATCTTGTTTTTCATATTGAAATGTGCTTGGAGTCCAAATTTTACATTTTTTGGAATTGTTTTACTATTTATTAAGCATTTTTGAAAATTGCTGATCCGATGGTCCAGATAATTTTATTGTTCACAACAAAATAATAATTTTCAAAAATGCTTAATAAATAGTAAAAAAATTAAAAAAAATATAAAATTTGGTCTCCAAACACATTTCAATATGAAAATTACATCTAAAGGTTCGGATCGGTCGTTTGGACTTTCAAAATGAATTAAATACGGCGTGAAATACAAACGGTTGGTGAGCCATGGCTCACCCAAGTCAACATCTATATATATTTTATATAATATCCAATGGAACTGTAGTAGCACATCATCTTTTCTTTCTTTCTCTTTCTCTACTACCAGATAAAAAAGATTTTAAGTGAAAGAAACAATGTGTCACATTCAATAGGACATTCTAGAAACATATTCATAATAATTATATATATTTTTAAAAATATTACTAAAAAATAAATTTGACAATCATTATAAACAATAATTTTAAATCTAAAAAAATTGACCTGATCTATATAGTGAATATATTATGTTCATATCATTGATTTATTTGTATTATTAAATTATAGTTAAATTGCATTTAATGACTTGTAAGCTATCTATATGTTTAAGTTTAACAATAAACTACCGACTTGGATTTTTGTGTTTGCTAGTTGCGACCTTATTTGGACTGATTTAGAAAATCTTACTAATAAAATTATCAAATAAATAAATAAAATGTTCAACCTTAATTTGCATGTATTAATTCATCTTAACTGTTATCAATATTCGTTAAACATTTAATCATGCACCATCATTAATTATATCATGATATGATAGTTGTTGACAATGATCCCCTAACTTGTCAATCAGAGAAAATTAACTCTGAAATGTTATTCTAAATTATAATTAATTATTATATTTGGATAATAAGTGACCAAAAAAGATTATTCATCTAATTTAGAACCCCTACTTCATTTCATGGGTGTTCTTGTGGGCTGATTTGATTTTTAGTTTTAGTTGAAAACTTTAAATTGTTGCTATGCCGAATTGCCGATGCAATGATGCATGGCCATTTGTACAGAAACCTGTCGACAAAATGACAGATGAATCCAAGAAGTGACAGAAACCATGTACAGCTGTTAGGCGTCAATGCGTCATGCCAAACAAATAGCGTGAAGAAAACTGTTTTATAAACGTACTATTACTTTCTTTTTCTACTGTTAGGCTGTTAGCCATCGCTCTCAAACTACAAATTAGAGAGGTTAACTTGCACCAAAATTCTTCAACCTTTTTTTTTTTTTTTTGTCTTAATGTAAATAATGCAATTATTTTATTAAAAACAATTGTAGCTTTTTTCACCAAAATTCTTGAGGCCTATATATATATTTTTTGTTTCTCAAAGTAATGCATTTACTTTTATTATAATAATTTATTATTTGACGTCAATTAATCAATTGCGTAGTGTTTTTAAATATGCTTTTTGAAGTGAATTTAAAATAAGACTAAAGAAAAATTTACATGTCATGACCTCAAGGCATTTGAAATAATAACGGCCGGGGTTGCGACACAAATATAACTAATTAAATACATTTAATAAGTACTGGACGACACAAATAAATATATACTTAGAAAGTGGCAGGAGGGAGGGTTGGAGTAATTAAGTATCATATTATTATTATTATTTGGATATATATATATTCCTCAAGAAATATTATTATATTATTTGGATATTCCTATATATATATATCCGATAGATGGATAGACGTAAACAGGTCATTGCAGCATGCAAGGGTAGTCCCTTGAATTGATTAATTAATTAAGAAAATATATATAAGAGATGACTGATGAGGTGTACGTACGTGCATCAAACACAAGCAACATATATCGATATCAAACACATGACAAGTCCGATTTGAATTAATGCAGACTCAGAAGCGCGTTGCAAATTTGGCAGGATTAGAGAGACAGAGAGAGACCTAGCTAGCTAGAAGCAAGCAAGCAAGCACAAATGCACAATTAATCTCTTGTTAAATTAAATTAATAGACAATAAAATAAATTAAGGAATAACAAGGCGTTTCAAAACATATATATGGCCATTAGAATATATATGAATTTTTGTATCACCTAATTAATTAATTAAGGTACGTAACAGAATATTAATTTCTGTTGGGATTAAAGCAAGCTATTTCATGACTGTACAGCTAGCCATGCATGTTCTATTATTAGGCTCACAATCTGATCAACTCGATGGACCACTATAAACATATATAAACATATTATATATACATATATATACAGTGTACGTAATGGAAAATATCTGATTACTAACTAATAAGCCAAAACCCTGATAATTAATTTGCTAAAATTATCTAAAGTACTTCAGTTTAACCTTACTGATTTTCATCTAAAGACATGTTAATAAAACCTAATTTTAGTTTGGATTTGGCCCGTCAACTTGATAATTAAAACAGGAATACACTGGTACAATAGTTCCTATGAACCTCACATATTTAGGTGAACAGAGTTGCTCATGGTGATGAAGATGAACACAAAAAGGAGGTTTAAATGCAATTTGCAAAAGTACATAGGACAAATGTACGACAAAAGCAAACCTCAGATATTTTGAAAGTTATTGGGGTGTTTGTTGTAATTTTGCCTTTACCAGTTGCTTTTTAATTTCCTTTGATGGATCAGTTTTTTGGAGTACATTTTTGTTTTGTTTTTTGTTTTCTTATCAGATGGAAGCTTGTACCAGTACTAGCTCAGTTAGGTACTTGTTAATTAGTTGTTCATTTTCTTTGATTTCAAGCATCGTAATATAATTGATTCTTTCTATTGAATGGCATCTGTGGCATCTGCGGCATATGCCACTTTCTCTTCTAACAAAAAGTAAAACTGTTTAAACATATCAATAGCCATGTAATTTTTGAATTTTGCTTCCTTCAAGTTAAGATCGATCGTTTATATTGCTGAGTGGAGCTGATACCGGCTTTATGGAACTGGTACGGAGTTTTGTACTTTAGGCAGTTAGGATATATATTCTTTTGAACTAATTAATTGTAATCATGTAATGTACTAATTCAGTATTTTTATAATTTCGATTAAAATGTAGTACTTTTACTTTGTTAATTTCCAAAAATAAACACAAATTAGAAATTACTTTTGTTTAATTACTAAGTGTAATTAGACTGTACCGCTATATATATATAAGATCATCTCACATTCACACTCACACTCTTATTTGACCAGACCAACACAATAAAACATTGGCAATAAATTTGGAAACATAATGAAATGAAATGCCATGTTAGAAGTTAAAAAACAAATGCAATATACAACGTACCGGCGAGCAGCGGGACATCCATGGGATGGCGGGTAAGTGTCAAATTGAGCGGAGGCGGCTACAGCTGCAATTGCCTCACTGGCGAACTCATGGCCTTTGCGAAAGCACGGGTATGCAGCGGCATCCCCTACACCCAGAGAGATAAGCTGCTTGCCGGGGTTCGATTTCTTCAAGAGTTGAGCGACCAAGCCTCTTATGGAGATTTTGTTCTCCGATAGAACTGGGTTGCACTTCAATGGCTTGCTCACGGTCACAATATAGTTGGAATCGAATTTTCTTTCCTGTACCTAAAGTATGGAGAATTGTGAGGTTGGATATTTGTGTGTTTGTGTGTTTGTATGAGAGAGAGAGAGAGAGAGAGAGAGAGAGAGAGAGAGAGAGAGATGAGATACCTGGGTTGTGGGTGCCATGGAAGAGAGAGAGAGAGAGAGAGAGAGAGAGAGAGAGGGAAGGAGCTAAAATGAGGACAGTATAATTTTGTATGTTCTTCGTTGCAAGTATCTCCCCTCCCTCCCTCCGCCTTAAAAAGAAAAGAGTTTGTCTCGGTTGGATTTCAAACCAAGAAAAAAGGTAAAGAAATATATATTTTTGTCTTTTGTTGAGGCGCGGTGCATGTACAACATTTGGTAATGAGTACTTTTTTTTTGTCTTGCCAAGTCTTGCCAAGGCCCACGGCCTGCCACATGGACAGCGTACAAGACTTTGTGTAAAAGATCTGGGTTTGTGTGTATGACGTGGCAGCATGCTGTACGTGTACGTGTACGTGGGTCTATGGCTCTTTTCTTCTCCTCGACTCCTTGTCCTTTGTGTAATGTTAAGTGCAAGTGTAACTCACAAAATTGGTGGCTCCCAATTCACCTCTGCTCTCACCCAGATTTAAATCAGTACTGTACATTTTAATGGTTAATTTGGAGCACAAATCTTATAGTTAAGTTACAGGGCCCTCCGAATTTTGAAGATGTATCGGATTGAATGAATTGTGATTTTGAGCGTTTATTATTGGGCTTGGGAGTTGGGCCTGGATTTAGGCCACAACTTGTATTTGTATTTGTATTTGAAGTTCAAGTTCAAGTTCAATACAATTTATTTTGCGTCACAACTCAAAACTCTCGAGGAATATATATAATGTGGAAAACTGGAAGTTAGTAGTTAACAATTAATTTATCCTTGTTTGACTAAGTTAAGTGGATGCTGATGTTAACGCATACTAATCCTAATCTTGACATAGTCATGTCAGTCTCAGTCACCGACTCACGTGGATAATTAATGTCAATATGTACTTATCTATAATTAAGTCACGTGGCAACTTGCATTTCTATGGGAAAGAAAAATGGTTTTATCTATCTATCCAAGATGACGAAAATTACGCTATAATGATTTCGATATATAATATCAAACAACGTAATTAACTAATACTTATTAATGACGAAAATTCATGAGTTTGAATTGAGTTTGGATCCAAATTGGCACACCCCTGTCAGGAAGGAAGGGAATCCCAAGTAAAGTAACTCAAAAATTGAGTTTGGATCTCAACTCTTTTGTTTGATCAGAATACATCTCACCAGGATAACAATACCGGCCAATAAGCATATACCAAAAACAACAAAAGTATTCACAAATGATTCAGCAAGAAAAATTGGTTATATGTACATATATACAGGACTTCTCAAGTCTATCAACAAATAGCTAACAAAGGCCCAGCTGAAAACAACCTTGGCTCTATCAAATTTTCATCTGACTTTCCCTTAACACATTAATTATTCACCTCTGACTCTTTCCTCTTTGTTATGCACAACTTCATATTTGTTGAAATGCTCCCATAAGAAATACCAAAATTTTCAAACATGGAATATAGTTATACCGCACGTACTGATGTTTAACATAGAAATGTTTCTTCTATAAACTCAAAAGTCGAAAGCTATTTGCTCGTGCCTCTTAATGTCGTTCAGATATCTTGTTCCATTGTACTCTTCAGCATCAAATATCTCTTCCGAGAATGTTCTCCGAAACAGTGGCATCTGTTTCATCTTTGTGGGCCCTGTTTCCTCACCAGTTAATATCTTCAGAACCTATCGCAAGTACAAGAGAAGTAGACCTTATTCTCTAATTCATCGCATTTATTCTTTTAGTTAAATATAGTGTACATTTTCTTGAGGGCATTTGTCACTGCTTATTTTAATAACTTGGCCTTAGTTTATTAATTTATTTTCTTAGCATAGCATTTGGACCAATGAAGGTGTGAATCACTTTGTAAAACCTCATCAAGAAACAAAATGATTAAATAACCATAATATAAATTCTGGTGTGGCAACCTCTGTTTAGGGTTTGGATAAGTGTAATACCTGGCTCATGGAGGGTCGTAAGGTGGGTGAATGTTGGATGCACAACTGAGCTGCACAAGTGACATGTCTCACTTGATCCATGTTGTATACACCACCAAGAGATGGATCGATGATATCAGTTATTTGGTCATCGTCTAACAATGGCTTTGCCTTAAAGAAAACAACATCAGCTTAATTATGTGTTTTAATTTAATGATTTGTTGCTACAGTTAGGCCTACAATTTTTTCTTTCCCTTTATTTAAGTGTATTTGTTAAGTTATGCTGCACATTTTCCTAACAACTAGCAATAAGAAATGGCCTTTCTGGAATAATGAAAAATAAGGAAGAGCTCTTTTACAAATAGTGGAAAGAAGCACATACAACTTACCCACAAAACAATACTCTGCTTGGAAGAGAAATCAACAGCTCGACGACCAGAAAGAAGTTCTAAGAGTATAACTCCAAATGCATATATGTCGCTTTTCTCATTAACTATCCCATGCATGCCATACTCGGGTGCTATGTACCTGTGTTGTTAATACTAATTTTAAGCATGTGATAAGGGCAATTTAAAGTTCGAGAAAAGACTCCTATAAAACTAAAAAAATATACTGTTTGATTACACTAAAAAACTAAAGAATATTATATCTGCATCTCAAAACATATTAAACATCACATGTGTTTGTTTTCTTTTTAAATGTACATAATGCGTCCCTTAATATTATCTTTATCTAGAAAGGTGCAAGAAATAAAGGATAAGGATAGTAGAATTGGCAAATGTACCCAAAAGTGCCCTCGAAGATTGGTACTTGGTGATGTGTCAATTTGTCAGGTAGCCACTTGGCAAGCCCAAAATCGCATATCTAAACCAAAATTAAAGTAAAAACATGAAGTTGAACAAAGGAACTGGAAAATAAATAATAGAGAGAAAAAGTTTAACTTCTCAGTTCTCAAATCACTAAACAATTAATCAATCAGGTCACTCAAATACAGGTACATGTCAGCTGGTCCCAATCATTTTTTTTCACTCTTTCAGATAATTATTACTCTACCGCTCTGGAAGTTAGACTTATAGTGTGGGTACCAGTCAGGTCCTGTACTGGTACAAACAAACTGTACTGCTATGGAAGAAAATGTACCTGTGGTTCACCATTCTCTGTAAGAAGAATATTAGCTGCCTTTATATCTCTGTGTATTATCCGTCTTGGGCACCTCTCATGAAGGTACTCTAGACCCTTTGCAGTACCCAAAGCAACTTTGAACCTTGATTCCCAGTTCAATTTATCCTTTGAACCTTTGGTTTTGTAAATTGCAAACAAATTAGTATACACATAGGGGAGTTTTGACAGGGCCTATATTTTAATATGGATAATAGATTAAGTATCAGACAAGTTGAGTCTGACAGTCATTGACATAGCTTCTCTTTGGTTCAATGTAATTATTTATGTATATTTTTCTTAAGGTTAATTCTTGGACTTCCTCAGTGAATATATTTTATTAGAAAGAAATATACATATAAAAGTAATATGTACAAAAAAAGAAAAAATAAATCCAAATTACAGAATGCAGCATTGCAGATTCAACCTGTCTAATTTTTAAATTACAAAATGCTAAACTGATCATTAACACATCACTACCTCTAATTTGATCCTAATTGGTTTTAAATCCATGAATCGAACCTATTATATGCTTCACATGTTTGTGTGTGTATGTGTTGTTGTGGGGGAATCCTGATTGTAACTTTACAATGGTAAAAATTAATACAGACAACCTTGTCAACACTTGAAAGCAATAAATAAAACAGCTTACAGAATTACCATGAAGGATATTTGATAAGCTTCCAAGAGCAGATAGTTCAAGGACAAGATACTCGCCTCCTTCAACACATACTCCCACCAATTTTGCAATATTTGGGTGGTTCATGTGTGACACTATTCCGACCTCGGCTAAGAAATTATTTACTCTTTCGGTTTCTGTACCTTTGTTTAGTCTCTTCACTGCCACTAGCGTACCATTATCCAGCCTGCCCTTGTAAACCTTTGCAAAACCACCCTTCCCTATTACATTATCTATTTATCCAAAAATAGTTTAAAAATAATTAGCTAATTATTGATTGCTTCTTTGAGCTGGCAATAGTTGGCCTGACCCGACCCTGTTAAGACCGCCCTGTTGGACCAGTACTAAAATTTGGGTCAGGTGTTTGACTGGCTGACAGGTCAGGTCAGGCTGGACCCACTAATACTTTGGAGTTTGAACAAGCCTATTGACACTATTTTTTTGGTTAATTAACTCTGATTAGAACATTAGATTATATCAGAAATAACAACTAATTGATTCCCAAACCAATCAACATTAGGCAATGCCAACCAAACTAAGATATTCCTTTCGAACATACTGTATTTGTTTTACTTAGTTATTTCTATTTTATGTGTACAAGTGGTTTGATGAACAATTTGCAAACTTATCAGAGGTTGGGTTGGGCTGGAGCTCTTTTTAAATGCCACGACCAAACCAAAACTGAACTAAGTGTTTAGACAATGGTAGGGGGTGAAAGTCCGGTATTCTATAGATCAAAAGGACAAAGGCCAATGTACATGTAAAAAAACATATAAGAAGATTCTAACTTGTGTATAAAATCCCATATGAAAGAGTATGCGTTAACCACCTACATAGTTCTCTCTCTCTCTCTCTCTCTCTCTGCGTGTGCAACTCTAGTCAGTAGTTAATGGAAAATGACATGCTACCATGACTTTCTTTCCATCTATTCATGGTAAGAAACATACAATAGCAATTGTCAAACATTGTATGGTCATTGGTCAATTGGTACCAACCTCAATACCTTTATTTAAACAGACCTTTTAAAACTAGTGCCTGATAATTAAATTTTGTACCACTGGTTACTTTGTTTATTGTTTTTTTCAAAGCACAGTTACGGAATGGGGTCCGTGGAGGTTACTTATCAAAGTGGTATATTAATGCCCATAACGGGACCATACCAAATTTCCAGAATACGTGTGTTTGTCATCTGCTTCATTTTGACTTGTGCAACAATTTGTGCTATATATTGTATGTAATCTACCATATTGCACTCAGGCAGTACTTATCAGTGTCACATAAGGAATGAAAATAATAAAATAATAAAAAATATACCTTCACTAAAGTCACTTGTAGCCTTCTTCAAGTCATCTAGCGAAAAATTCTCCCAATTGAGAGACAGCTTCCCCTGTAACTGCACTTGTTGCGAGTCAGAATATTGCAACCTCAACCCCATACCCCCTTCTTTCACTAGTTTCTTTCTCCCGGACAACTTCCCAACCCCAAAAGGAGGGAAACTAGAAAACCGCTTCACACTCGGATTTTTGTGCCGCCACATATGCACCAGTCCCTTCCACAATGAGCCATGTGGCACGCTGTTGCCAAGATGGCACTGGGTATGGGTCTCAGAGCATGAAGAGGTTGAGCTAGTAGAGACACTCTCATAATCTGTGCTGCGAGGAATATCATCTGGAGACAAGACTGTCTGTACCAGGGAAGATGGTAAAGGATGCAGTGGTGGTTTGTGGGGCTTACTTGCATGATTAGATCTTCCTGGTTTTGTTGTTGTTAGATCTGCATTGCAAGTGTATTATTAAATTTTCCTAGATTATATATTTATACAAATTAAGTCAGGAATTTCACGCTAGCCAATATATGCTGACTTCAAGCCAAGAAGTGTTTGCAATTTAGTACAAAAGACAGACACTTTTTGCGAGGATAAAAAGTGACTTTTCGTGACGGAGTACCGTCATAAACGTGCTTTTTCTATTTGCGACGGTACTTTTTGTGACGGAGTCCCGTCATAAATGCGTTTTTTCTCTCGCGAAAAGTGCCTACTTTGTTGTTGATATATGACACATGTAGTTTGACTGGTGCCCAGTCAACACAGTGTAGACCCGATGCCATTTCAGATGAACCAATCAAGGAGCTCTATGATCTGCGTAGGCTGTAGTCCCAAGAAATAAAAAATGTACCACACCAAGTATTAATACACATAACCTGTACCAACTAGCTGGTATAAGACCGTATCTGGTATGTTAAATACTGATCTAATACAGGTAATACTTCTGACCGTTAAATTATTTGAATCTGTAATTTTGATGATCAGCTATTACCGAGGAGAAAAAAATTTATCATAATGGTCACCATAACACAGTACCGTACTACTTCCAAGTGTCATAGTCTCATTTAAACCACACTAATCCAAGTTTCCCGATTATAACCAAAACAGGTTCATGCTAATGTAGAGAATTTCATCTGATTGGCACATCCAAAACAAATTCTCAACTCTTGTTATCCTTAAGCAATCACACATATATTCTATGTGTCATTTACTGCAAAAATGCAGAGCAACACATTTCATCGAACATGTGCAGTGGTTCCCTCTTATATTAGCATCTGGTGAATTTAAAGTGCTTGCATGCTTATCAATTGGAATCACTGAAAGGGAAATTAACACAGCATGTTAACTGGAGGATTCCAGTTCAGATGCATCAGTTCAACCCAAATGCAATGCTGGCATACCTGCAATGTGGGCCCCGCAGTACAGCCCCATGAGTTGTGCAAGAAATTTCATAATTGAGGAACCATATTTGTAAGAACTGTAACCAGAGAGAGAGAGAGAGAGAGAGAGAGAGACCTTCAAATGAGGTAGAAGTGGAGAACAGAGCAGATGATATCCTTGAAAAATCTGAGAAATGTCTCCTGATACACAATCGTATGAAGACTCAAAATCAGAAATGTCTCCTAATTGGGAAGTGAGGGGAAGAAGGAAATAAAAAAGAAATGCATGGAGGCGTATGTAACGTACCTATGACGGGTGAAGATAGTCGCCTCTCTCAGCTTATCTTCCATTGCGGCGACAACAGAAGAGAAAAAGCTAAGAGGCGATTCTATTAAAGTTCGTTTCGGGGGTCGATAGAGAAATGGTTTTAGTGAAACATTAAAGAGGATTCTTTCAAAAATAAAAAACAAAAAACAAGCAAAGGAGAGAGAGAGAGAGAGAGAGAGTGTGAGAGGTAGTGCGTCGTTCGCGCGATGTTGCCGCTCCGTCTCTTGACAGATCAAACTGTTTTTTTATCTCCATTCATCAATACTGGACGCATCCGTTTATATGCGGACCCCACCAGCCGCCACAAACTAAGTGCTTACCGATCTTAAATTGAGAGATCCAGTGTTTTCTTAAACGGAAGAACAAAATCGAAAATGGCGCACATTTGACAATGGGATAGCACCTTTTGTTTTTTGTTTTTTGTTTTTGATTGAAACGGGTTTGCTTAATTAGCTTAGGATTTCTTATCCATCTCCCGCGCAAGAAGCATCACGCTCATACGAAGCATGCATCCCTCTATTCAAGTAAAGTGTACGGACACTTTACATGCTAATTAATTGTGGAAGTACATTCAGTCTTTTCAAAATTTTAGGTAAATTCGTGGTATGTCACTTTTTTTTTAGCCAATCTAACCCTTAACTAGCTACTTTAATTTGTTTCTGTATAGTTATTGAATTTTTTATTTATTTATCTCAATCAAATCATTCTATTATTATTTTCATCTAAAATACTAACATAATATAAAGTTATATGGAGATGAGTGACCATATATCATTTTAGTATTTTAGACGAAATTAGTAACATCATCACTTAATTGAACAAATAAAAACTTTAATAATTAGATGAACAAATCAAACTTGAGTAATCAATTTATAACAAACTAAAAGACAAAGTTGAGTGATCACCTACAAAATATAAATCTAAGGGTAATAAAAAAGCTCGCTCAAACTCGCTTGTGGTTCGTTAATTCGATTTTGATTCAGTTCAAAAATGAGCAAGCCACAAGTCACTTTTAGCTCGAATTTTAATATTGGCTTGTTTATTTTGAAAACAAGCGAGCCACGATCTACGTCTAGCTCGGCTCGTTGTCAGTCATATGGCAAAAAAACACGTTGCCTGTTCAAGCTCGCTTATTTTTGGTTCAGTTCGAAAATGAGCGAATCACGAGCCACTTTTTTTTAACTCGAACTGTAATATTGGTTTGCTTATTTTGAAAATAAGTGAACCACGACCTATATCTGTCTCAACTCTTTGCCAATCGGGTGGAAAAAAAGCACGTGGCTTGTTCAAACTTGCTTGTTTCTGGCTCGATCCGAAAACAAGCGGTTTATAAAGCACCTTTTTAGCTCGAATTTTCATATTGGCTCGCTCTTTTGAAAACAGCCAAGGTACAAACTACCGCAATTTTTATTCATAGAAAAAAGAAAAATAAAAAAGATTAAAAACGAGAATGGTTGCAGGGAAATTTTAAAAACAGAAAGGCAGGATCGGTCCATGGAGTCCCACAGGGACGTCATGCCAAACTTCAGTTCTACGGGAAAAAAAAAACAATTAATATGGGACACCATGGGCTTATGGCATCCCACTTTTTATTTTTATTTTTTATTTTTGTTGGTTGGGATAGCTTATGGCGTCCCACTATATATATATATATATATATATAGGACTTGGCTACGGTGCTATGGGTTGCATAGAGGCCTCCCATGCTATGGCTCAATATTCGACTTTTCAAAATCCTAACGGTAGATCCGAACCGTTCATCTTGTTCTCCATATTAATATTTGTTTGAAGATCAAATTTTACATTTTTTGGAAATGTTTTACTATTTTTTTAGATTTATTGAAAATCGCTGTTTTTCAGACAAATCTGGACCATAAAAAACAGCGATATTCAATAAATCTAAAAAAATAGTAAAAAATTTCCAAAAAATGTAAAATTTGGTCTCCAAACACATATTAATATGGAGAACAAGATGAACGGTTCGGATCGACCATTAGAATTTTGAAAACTCGAATATTGAGCCGTAGCACGGGAGGCCTCTATGCAACCCATAGCATATTAGCCAAATCCATATATAGGACTTGGCTACGGTGCTATGGGTTGCATAGAGGCCTCCCATGCTATGGCTCAATATTCGACTTTTCAAAATCCTAACGGTAGATCCGAACCGTTCATCTTGTTCTCCATATTAATATTTGTTTGAAGATCAAATTTTACATTTTTTGGAAATGTTTTACTATTTTTTTAGATTTATTGAAAATCGCTGTTTTTCAGACAAATCTGGACCATAAAAAACAGCGATATTCAATAAATCTAAAAAAATAGTAAAAAATTTCCAAAAAATGTAAAATTTGGTCTCCAAACACATATTAATATGGAGAACAAGATGAACGGTTCGGATCGACCATTAGAATTTTGAAAACTCGAATATTGAGCCGTAGCACGGGAGGCCTCTATGCAACCCATAGCATATTAGCCAAATCCATATATAGGACTTGGCTACGGTGCTATGGGTTGCATAGAGGCCTCCCATGCTATGGCTCAATATTCGACTTTTCAAAATCCTAATGGTAGATCCGAACCGTTCATCTTGTTCTCCATATTAATATTTGTTTGAAGATCAAATTTTACATTTTTTGGAAATGTTTTACTATTTTTTTAGATTTATTGAAAATCGCTGTTTTTCAGACAAATCTGGACCATAAAAAACAGCGATATTCAATAAATCTAAAAAAATAGTAAAAAATTTCCAAAAAATGTAAAATTTGGTCTCCAAACACATATTAATATGGAGAACAAGATGAACGGTTCGGATCGACCATTAGAATTTTGAAAACTCGAATATTGAGCCGTAGCACGGGAGGCCTCTATGCAACCCATAGCATATTAGCCAAATCCATATATATATATATATATATATATATGAGGAGTACGGCTAACGCGCTTCCTCTAGCATATGGGCCGAAATGCTTCTGGTGAAAAGTTGAAATTTCAAAATCCAAAAAGTCGATCTGAACCGTTCATCTTCTTCTCCATATTAATATCTGCTTGGAGACCAAATTTTACATTTTTCTGAAATTTTTTACTATTTATTAAGCCATTTTGAAAATAGCTGATCCAACGATAGCTTCTGATTTTTACTGTTTGGTAAGCCACCGTTGGATCAGTGATTTTCAAAATGGCTTAATAAATAGTAAAAAATTTCAGAAAAATGTAAAATTTGGTCTCCAAGCAGATATTAATATGGAGAAGAAGATGAACGGTTCAGATCGACTTTTTGGATTTTGAAATTTCAACTTTTCATCAGAAGCATTTCGGCCCATATGCTAGAGGAAGCGCGTTAGCCGTACTCTATATATGAGATGGGCTACGGTGAGTTGCGAAGTAAAGCTACTATTTTACTTCACACTCATATTTTGCGATTTGAAAATTTAAACGACCGATCTGAACCGCTCAACATGATCTCTATATTGAAGTGTGCTTGGAGACCAAATTTTACATTTTTTTGGAATTTGTTTACTATTTATTAAGCAATTTTGAAAATCGCTGATCCGATGGTCCAGAAATATTTACTGCTTTTACTGTTCACAGTAAAACAGCAGTTTTCAAAATTGCTTAATAAATAGTAAACAAATTCAAAAAAATATAAAATTTGGTCTCCAAGCACATTTCAATATGGAGATCACATATAACGGTTCAGATCGGTCGTATGGACTTTCAAAATGAAAATACGGCGTGAAGTAGAAACGCGTTTTACTTTGCAACTCACCGTAGCTCATATATATATATATATATATATATATATATATATTTTAAGATTTGGAGAGGGATATGCCACGACGTCCCACTATAATTTTTTATTTTAAAGATTTGGAGAGAGATATGCCATGGCGTTCCACTATAATATATAAATATCTTTTTTTTTTTTTTTTTTTCAGAGTTGAGGTTTGGCATGGCCTCCCGCAGGGATGCCATGGACCGTTCCTGCCTTCCTGTTTTTAAAATTTTCCCGCAACCATTCTCATTTTTAATAATTTTAATTTTGTTTTTCCTATAAATAAAAATTGCGGTACAAACTACGTCTAGCTCGGCTTCGGTCGTTGCTAGGCCTTTTTAAATCCTTTGAAAATTATTACATTTTATTAATTGCTTAAGAAAAAAAGTTAACTAAAGACAGGCAGGATTTTTTTTTTTTTTGGACATCCAGAAATAATTGATCATTTTTTTTTTCATGTTTCGCAGCATCTTTAATGGATTTCAATTACAAAGTCAAACAGTATATTTTGTTGGACAAGAGGTGCCTAATTAAAAGCATTATTATATAATTTTGTTGCAATAATAAAACCCCTGCTCATATGTTTGTTCAAAAATATACATCATCTTATGAAAACATCAATGAGAATGTCTGATACCTTTCATATCTTACTGATTAAGAAAATGATATATATTAATGTCTGATACAATTAAAAAATGTGCAACATAGCAATAATATCTGAACTTGTATATATATTTTTTTTTGTGTGTGTGATATATTTTGAAATATAAATAAGAAGGTTGGTTGTAAGTATCTGTCATGTTTTGTATGCTTCTGTATAATTGTATACGCGTGCTTAATTAAATAGATATCATTTCGCTAGCTAGGATCGACTAAAATTAAATTATATATATATGTGGAATGCATATATATATATATATATATATATATAGGATTACAAGAGTATATGGACCCCATAAATCATGAATCATGACAGAAGTTTTGCCTTCTTTTGTGTGTAGCTAGGTTACGGAGTATGATCACAATTAAAGCTGATGCATGTGTTTAGTTTTGGAATTATGCTATATATATTGCTATGGGAATTGCTCACAATCAAGGTACATCGATCTACATTATTGATGAACTCGATCCTGTTTATAATTTCTGTTCCATGATGCAATCCTTAACTTCGCGCGCAATACCTATATATTAATAACATTTTCTTGTTTATAGTTTCTATCGACATACTTGATGCCTAAAAAAAATATGAAGTTGAATTTAGATTAGTGAGCCTTCTTTATATGGGGTGATGATATTAACAATTTTTATTTTTTTAATAACACAACATTATTTAAATTCTTTACTATATAGATAATTTTACTCTTCATTAAATATTTCCTTCAAAAATTAATTCTCTCTCATATCTTATCATAAACTCCCTTTTCTTCAAAAAAATATTAATATGTTTATAGACTATTGTATGATTTTCTTTCCTAAAAAGTTAAATTTATAAAATTAGTAAGTAGTTTGTTATTTTCATTATTTGCTTTTGTCACATCTTAAGATTTTAAAAAGTACAACAATGAAAGATTTAATTATATTATAAAAATCTAGCCACATTGTATATATCGATTTATATTATCTAGTTCCACGATTTATATTATCCAGTTCCACAAATTTTATTGACAATTTATTTAAAATCCGAGTAACATTGTTTCAAACTTGATTTATTTTATTTATTTATTTATCTAACTATTCAAATTTTCTGAAAACCTACTCCAACAATTTTAAGCATATTCCGGATAGTATTTGCATGATCTATCATTATGATTGTCTGATTTAAATTCAGTAATTATATTAATGAAATTATTATCAATAAGAAATTGCATTCGATTATTATTTATAGGTAATTAAATTACAATCGGAGGTATAAGATAATAGAAATTTGAAAAATAAACAAGATGATTATAAGTTTATGTATTTGTTCAGCTATTATATATTATAAAATTGAAATCATAATTTAAAATTACGAGGAACTAATTTAGTATTTTTTTTATACGAGGAGGCTTTGCTATGATATTAACTTAATTGTTAAATATTCTGTTATATAGTTTCATTAATCAAGAGATATCATTATTAATTTGAAATTATTTTTTTGATTTTATTCGTTGTAATATATATATATAAGTATGTCCAGTGTTTATATATTTGTATGTATAGGAATTATATCAAAGGTATGTTACTCCGATACTTTTGTACGGGCTCCGTATCTGTATTGGATACTGATACGCGTCAGATACAGCTCTGATGTGTCCGATACCTAGTTCAATGACATCGGATTCTAATAAAGAAAAAGATAGTTAAAAATAACAAGTTTAGCAATTATAACTGAACTATTATAATCATTATACATAGTTAAAAATAACTTATTTGTTTCATGATTTTCAATGACATCGGATTCTAATAAAGAAAAAGATATTAAATTTGAGGATCTTCAAGCTTAGAACTTGATTAAATTGAGAAATCAAATATTAATGTAGGCAATTATGAAAATCAAATTACTAAAAAATAATCACAACATTTATCACAGTATGGAAAGATATGATAATTGAAAAGATATTTAAATAGAGTTATATCTGTGTATATATATATAGAGAGAGAGAGAGAGTGGCTATGTGGAAGCAGCGTAATGCAAGAATATTTTCAGATGAACGAATGCAGCCACAAATGCTAGTAGATAGAATTTGGCATGAATCTGTCTTATCGTTGCAACACTGCTGATGGCCACCTCAAGGGCTGTAGCAACAAGAGTTGTTTTCTCATTTTATGTTTTAGGTTGCATTTTGATGTTTTTCTCTTATTGTAATAGTACGATTTAAAAGGATAATATGAATGCTGGAATGCAGTGGATGTAAATGCATCACATAGTGGGATGCTGTAATCTGTAAGTCCTTTATATTAATAATATACACTCCTTGGCAGCCGCTGTCAAGTTTTTCAAAAAAAAAAAGAGAGAGTGTGACTAATATCAAAACGTTTGCACCACGCCTTCCGTGCAATCAAGTCATTTTTTAATTTTTAAAGTCCAAATGATCGATCCGAACCGTTAGATATGTTCTCCATATTAAAATGTGCTTGGAGACCAAATTTTACATTTTTAATTTTTTTTTTACTATTTATTAAGCCACTTTGAAAATCGCTGATCTAACGATAGCTTCTGATTTTACTGTTTGGTTAAGCCACCGTTGGATCAACGATTTTTAAAGTGGCTTATTAAATAGTAAAAAAATTTCAAAAAATGTAATTTCGATGTTTAGAGAGGGAAGTACATAATTTTGATGTTTTTGAGGGGTATATGTGAAATTCTCTCAAAAAAGTATGTAGCATGTTTAAAAGAAATGTTCAGCATGCTAAATGATCGGTGGTGTGAACAAATGCTTTATTTTTCTTATTAACGACACACACAAGCATATGCCTAAAATGCCATTGTATATGTGTCACAGGTAGAAACCATATGCCCACAAAAACTTACCAATTAGAAGATTGACATTTTATGTTAACCGTATTGCATAATTTTATTTTTTAATAAAGAATAAAATGAATACTTTATGATTTTAAATGCATTTCAAATGCAAGAAATTGATTAAATTTGTGAGTTTTTAAAATTTAGAAAGGTAATACAATATTATGATTTTTTAGAGGTGGAAGTAGCGTAATTTCAGATTTTTTAAAGGGTATGCATAAAATTCCTCCTAAAATATTCAGGGTTGTGACTTTATGACAGTGCCAATTACTATTTTGGCTGTTGAAAGTGATGTTGAGGCTCATTGCAACTTGCAAGGGTTGAAATATCGACCATTAAAAATTCCATGTATATATGTTTAGCATGACTTTAAAAAAACGGGTAGCAGTAGTAGACTAGTTGGTTGCTGTTGTTGTTTTCCAGGGGAAGCGAAGGTGTCACATCTAAGCGACCAAGTCTTAATTTGATTTGAGAACAAAATGGAAGATAAAGCAATTCCACCTACTTTGGCAATTGGCACTTAGCCTTTCGATTATATTTTACATAAAAAAGTTATTGAAAGGTACTTTTGCTTTTGAAAAATGGATTGTGATGAATCATTTTATCTTAATGTACTCAATCACTTTAGATACTTATTATTTGAACTTTAACACACATTGGGACTGGCCGATAATTAATGATGTATTAAGCATCTTTAGTGCTTAATCCATATCCTTAATTGAGTCCCCATCTAAGTGCTACTGTAGCAGTAGTGGGTTGGTTTGTATCAAATTGCTTGTCCAGAGAGGGTCACTATTCACTATTTTAAAGCTAACACTGTCATCACTTCAATCGCTCGATCAATTGTGTCATTAGCATTATAAGAATGGAGTGAGGGCGATTTCATGGATATCAGATTAAATATCCGCATGAAGTTGACTGCGTGAATATTAATGTGAATTAAATAGTCACTCCTAGTTTCATTACGTCACGGCACAACACGGAATGGCACGGCACGTGTGCCGATTACATGACGTGACTCGCGTGCCGTGTGATGTGACTGTCCTCCACTATCTTAGTTATGTCACGTCACATCACATAAATTAATCCGGTCACGTCAAGTCACGTCACGTGATTGTTCTCCACTATTTTAGTCACGTAATGTCAAAATAAATTATAGTTACATGCTGTGACGTGATCAAGTCACATCACATTATATTATATTTTTTCTTCACTAGTTCTGATCTAACATTAGACTTGATTTGGTCCAATGTCCACAGCACCGCCCCCGATTCCTACAAAAATAGCCATATTTTGTGAAGATTTCAAGCAAAGTAGTGTATATAATTTTGAAAGATGCTTCTGAATTTTGAAATATGGACTTGGACTAATAAGGACTTGAGATATTGTAAATAAAGTGAGAATTTTTCATTAGTAGACATCTTTGGAAATAAAGAGAGAGAAAATGTCTAGGTTGTTAGAGAGGTAAATATGTTGAATTCACATTTTGGACAGCTAATTTTTTTTAGAAAAAATTTCTAGTGTATCCATCAAAACTTTCAAAATAGATAATATTCCATCAAAACATTGAAATTTCTTATTTCTCCATTCTAAATTGAAATCCTTTCTTATTTCTCCATATGTTGACTAATTCTGAAAATTTAAATTAAATTTATAATTTTATTTTATTTTGAAGTTTAAATATCTATTTTGCCCTTCTCCTAAAATCCTCTTTCTTCTTCACACCATCTTTTATACAGTTGCTCTCAACTAAAAATAGCAATTTGAAAGAGAAAAATGGAGAAGATAGAGAATAAATTTTAATTAATGAGGAAGATGAGGATAAATGTAGAGGAAGAATAAGATAAGCATATCTTCAAGAATATTAATTAGCAATTACCATAAAGAGTAAAGGGGAATTGAATTTAGAGGCCCGGATATACTTACCGGCCCCTTTCTTTTATTGTTCCTGCTTATGTCGAAAATATACAACATTAATTGGAAGATAGCATATCCTGGTAAATCAAGCAACTGCGTCATGGGAATTTTGCATTGGATTTAACCTTATTTTCATTCTTTATTTGACATGTGTAGTTTACACAGATCATTCTCCTTTCTTCTCTATTTTTTCCAAGGGTACATTGTAAGATATACAATTTTTATGAATAAAGAACAATTAATTTCTTTGATTAGTTTATATTTACCATATTTCCTTTCTTTTTTTGATAGAAAGAGCATGAAATGAGAGATAGAGGGGAGAGTACTCAAGAGTCAAAGACTCTGAGATACGATTCTGATATGCATAGATACATACATACATACATATATATAGAGAGAGAGAGAGGAGGGTTCCAATGCCTCATATTTTATATCTTCATTTTCTTCATATTCAAAGTCTAAATTGTCGTTCGAACTGTTCAACATGATATCCATACTAAAATATGGTTAGGGATGAAATTTTATATTTTTTGAAATTTTTTTGCTATTTTTTAAGATGGGTAGAAAATCACTGTTTTTTGAACGGTTCCAAAAATAACTACCAAAAATAACTAACCAACACTCCCACCTCTTCGTTCCTTCTATGTAATCCTGCTCATCAAATATTTTGAAACCCTGCACCCATCCAACCCCGATTCTGTTGGATTTAACCCAATTTTCATTCCTGCCGCCTCCCTCTTTATTTGATGCTTCAATTGAACCTATCACCTATGTTTTGATTTTAACCGTTCCCCTCCCTTTCAATTTCTGCCACACTGGCCACTATCTCCCTCTTCCCTTTATTCATAGCCACCAAAGAGGTCCCTCAAATCTTTATTAAGATACTTACAAATTTTCTTTCTTTGTTGCATAAATTGAATAGAATCGACTTTGTTCTTAAATAATTTCTTTAGTTATATAATATCTGGAAATCTAATTTCTTTCGACTATAATAAAATCTGAAAACTTAATTGTTATCAAGAATTTCTATAAGTATTCTTTATTAGTAATATTTTCGTTAGTTATGTTATATCTAGAAATTTAATTTCTTTGACTATAACAAAATCTGAAAACTTATTTGTTATCAAGAATTTCCATAAGTATATTACATTTTAGAATTTTATATTTATCAAATAATATTTTCTTGCTTTCATACAAATATTAAATAGTTAAGATAGGTTCAATAATTAAATCTTAGCATATGTTTGTTATTTTGATAAAACGTTAGATCATCTTTCAAAATATCTTTCAAATTTTCATGCTTGACTAAAACTTTGAATAAATAAATATTATATCTATGTATATAGTTAAATAATAATTCCGTCGGTGATAAAGTTTTAGGAACTAATTTGAGCAGTGACTTATTTTTCTCAAATATCAGTTTATAATTTCTACTTGTAACTAACCATAATAATTTAGACCTTTATTTAAATTTATCTTAGTCTCCAATACAATTATGAAATGAGTTTAACTAGTTATGACAGAAGTATAATCAAATAAAATTAGGAACGTAATTTCACAGTCAAATTCATAATTAGTGGAATTGTTATAATTATATTAATTCGAAACCCATGTGTACATGGTCTAGGTCTGAGTTCTAAAGTAAAGAGTGACGAAGAAGCGGTAGTGAACTACACCACAATAGCAGGTACGGGTTTCTTGGACATTGTCAAATTGTTACTTATCGTTTTGTTTGCATTTATTTACTTATGGAATTATTCATGTTGAATCGAATGATCCCCTTGGCTTTGTTTAGAATACTAGGATATGATTATTCGTTTGATCAACGGATTTATAGGATGTGATGTGTTGAGTATGACTCGTGTGTGATTAATGAAAACGAATATGAAATGTAATGGATAAATTAAAGGAAAGGGGCCAATATGCGTTGAACGCATGTTGGAATGTATACATTGGGTCTGGTGTTCGACTGGACCCCTCGTTAACGTGGAGTTGGTTGGACTTCCCGTCACGGGTCAATATCTTGCGGTGGTTCGAGTCCCCGTTGAGTGAGACAGTTGAACTAGTGGTGGTTCGAGTCCCCTTAGTGAGACGCCAATAGCTGGTGGTGGTTCGAGTCCCCCTGGTGAGGCAAAGAAGATCTAGCGGTGGTTCGAGTCCCCGTCTAGTGGCATGGCCAAGATCTAGTGGGGTTTGAGTCCCCCTGGTGAGGCAGTTAAAAACATGAAAGATAACTTAAGAAGTGTGTGTGTGTGTGTGTGTTTCTGTGCCCGCATGTGTGTGTTTTAAATATTCATTAGTAAGATCGCATATAAGGATACAATTTTAATATCCTGTTTATGTTAATAAGTGAATTTGACAAATTCCGAGACTGGAACTAAATCCCATACTGAGAGACTGCGATCTCTCACTCGTTCCACTTTTATGTGGGTTCCAGGAAATCATGAGGCCAACATGGAGCATGAATAGGAGGGATGCAGATCAAGAGGCCAACGAGCATATGGCTCAAATATCTTTTTATTTTCAATTTAGTTAAACTTTAATTCTCTCTTTGAAAGTGGATACATTGACAGACATGGCAATTATCGGTTTGTTTGCCATGTTTGTCTTGATCTCATGTTGAACGTGTGTTATGTACTCAAATTAATTGTGGTGTTGGAAGACTTGTTTGACTTTTACAAATGTTGCATGAGTATTTATTATTGATAATGTATGTGATGTGCACATGCCTTACGTGTAAATACGTAGCGGGTTGTCTCGGGGTGTGACATTAGTAAAATGTCTTAACGAAACAGGAGAAAAAAGATCAATCAAAATCATAATCCTAATACCAATTTATATCATTGTACTGTACAGTTTTTCTGTTGCACCTTGTACAACTCATCTCATGATAGTTACATATACTCTCAACCTTCGGCCATTTTTATTAATTAATACCCTAAACAAAAAAAATATAATTTTAGAAATGTCATAATGTACAGTTTTAAAAAAAAAATACCCCGACCGCCTGGGCCAGGGGCGGCCCAAAATTCCCAGTGAGGCGCCACCCTCACGGGCGCTCCATGTAAATTTTGTTTTTTCTCTCTCCTGCCCACTCCAATATCAGTCTATCCCACCTCAAAGGTAGAGAGAAGGAAGAAAGAGCTGAATGCGATTTTTTGGGCGATTTCGGGCGATTTTTTGGGCGACTACAGCTACAGGTAATTTAAATATTTTTGTATTTATTTTTTTAAATATATTTTCTAATTTGTCTCTTATTACTGTACAATTAGTATATGTTGACTGTATACTTAGTCTTTAATTACGCACATAATTAGCTTTTCAAATGCTATTTAGGATCAATATAAGTCTAAACAATTTCATTATCATTTGAAACCCTAGTTACAATGGCACCCAAAATTGACAAAAATAGAGGAAGAATTGAAACCGAACGCGAAGAAAACAGAACACTTATTAATAATTTTTGGACGGCTGAAGCCTACGCGATGAGGAATTTGGAAAAAATGTTTTCACCCAAAAATAATGAATAATTTCTGAGCACTCTTGATCCATCAATTAGAAAAATACTGATAGAAGGCTGGGTAGACAGGGTCCCTCCACCTGGATGGGGACAGTGCTGCTTATGTGAGGTGAAGGGAGATATGGTGGATATGTTCTTTTGTTATAAATGTGGCAAAACTGTTGACCCCAATTGCATGGACCCCCTTTGCAGATCCGGTGAATGACGCTCGTCTAACTAAGTGGGAGTGTCCTGTGTGCATCCGTCGGGCTGAGGAAACGAAGGGAGCAAGTTCCTCAGCTCGTAAGCCTTAGTCTGAATTGTATGCTATTGTAGTGTTTTATGTTTGAACTGTAATGGTTTGTATAATTGGTATGTTTGAACTGGTTGTTGTTGTATGCATTTTATGTTGTTTTATTTTATAGACTCGACGGTATTGTATTATTTTGTACTGTATCTGGATTTTATGAATTTTATGGTGTAGTATTTATGTTGTACATGGGCTGCATTATTTTTGTATATGCTATAAATAAGTATAGTTCTAAAATAGTCTAACATAGTTCAACAATACAATCAAAAGAAAAATAACAAGTTTATCTGCCACTACGTCTCAATAAACCTAACAAACGACTAGTTCTTCTGGTACCAGATGCAGGTGCGGCATTACTTGTAGAGGCTTGGCTACTAGATGATTGGCTTACAGGAGGAGGGGGTTGTGTTCTACCAGTTGCTTCAGCAACAACTCTAGCATTTTCTCTTTCGTTGTAGTTGTTTATGACATCTGAACATAAGAACACAATTAAGTTAGTAATATAATAAGATCATAAATAAATTTCGTAGAATGCTACATACCTACCATGCGCCTGTCATAAATAGAACGGCGAGCTCGATTTCCCGACAGACGCCTACCACTCATCTCATCCATGGTCATTACAATACGCTTGTGTCTCCTTCTCCCCTTTCTTATCCATCCTTCTGAAGGGAGTATTCTATTACCGACATATGCAGGCCACTCATGCTGATCGGGATAAGAATGGAAAGATCCACCCCAAGTGGAAGCAAGGTAATCGGTACGGTACATGTCAGCGACATAGTCATCCTCGCAGTAGTTCCTCACTCGACATACCGCCATCATGTGACTACATGGTATATGTGTCACACCCCAAATCCACCGGGTCTGACAGCCTGCCGCGTGTATTTATCTAGTGTCACATATACACGCAAGGCAGTGGATCTTTTATATGCATTACCAATATCCTCATTTGCTGCGTCCGTGTAATGAACCTGAAAATAATCGGGGAGAGGGGGTGAGAATAAATTCTCAGTGCGAAATTTGCCACAGTTTAGATTATTGGAATTGCAATCAAACTCCATATTAAAAAATAAAACCCAAACAATAACAAAGCAAACAGATACATATAATCGTAAATAACAAAATGCCAATGCTCGACAACAATCAATCAACCTGAAACACAGTTCACGGAATTTCCAAGATGAATTTCAAAACACAACATATATTTGGCTTAACTTAATTCATTAGGGCTTGTAGCAACTACAGATGTTCTTTCGAGCTGGACCGTTATCAAACCCACATCTGTAGGGTTACAGACGCCTACAGATGGCCAACCAAGCTGGACCCTTTATCTGACACCCATCTGTAGCTGTTTGGCTTAACCGTTTCCTAAGGTCTGGTTACAAGTCACCTATACAGGTCAACTTGACACAAATGCAAACACACGGAATAAAAGTCAGCCATACCGCTCAACTTTGCAATTTCATTCAAATAGATTCACAAACAACTATCAGCCTTACACAATTCATTAAACAGGTCAACGGATAGGTCACCGTCACCTTATCCAGCCACCTAAACAGGTCGGTCTGGCAAATTCATAACATGTCAACGCATAAATCAGCAGCGTCACCTTATCCAGCCACCTAAACAGGTCGGTCTGGCAAATTCGAACAGGTCAACGCATAAGTCAGCAGCGTCACCTTATCCAGCCACCTAAACAGGCCGGCCTGGCAAATTCATAAACACAGGTCAACGGATAGGTCACCGTTACCTTATCCAGCCACCTAAACAGGTCGGCCTGGCAGATTCATTCACATCAAGAACAATTAATAGAACTAATCAAATAATAACCATACCAACATGCCAAATAATCTTAACCGAACAATTCAAATCATTCTCAGTTATGCAAGAATCAATCTACAGCATGAATTCCAAAATATGCAACAATTAATCATTCAACATGACAAACGAATAAACAGTTTAATTCCTGAAAATAAAGTATCAAACAAGTCCAAGAATCCCGCACCTTATTATGACGAGCGTACCGCTTAATTTAAGGATCGGGCGTCTCGAATCACCTCGCGATATCTTGCTCGACCGAGCCTACACCTATATTATACGTATACTTGGTTTAATTCGGTTACATTATCAAAACTTAAATTCCAAAAGCCGTCTTTTAATTCGTCAATTCTTTTATACCTTTCGGCTCATTTATAATCATTTCAATTCAAGTCCATTATAACTATTTTCACTTTCAAGGCCCATGTATAAAATTCTCATGCATGTCATACATTTTAATTTAGTCCAATGCATACATAAACAAAGGTCCCCAATTCATTTAATCAATTCATCCACAAGCCAACAATAACGGCCACGGCCTAATTTATCACATATACAAATTTGGTCTTAAATTACACAATTTCACAAGGTCAATCATTTTACAATTCTAATCTCGATTTATGACAATTTAGGAGAAAGGCCATTGCCATTGCAGTTACTGGTAAGCCATTAGGATACACACAGAACCAGAGATAGAGATCAAGGAATGTGTAAGCACCAACTAACTTAACACAATCATAGAGAGCAATTCGGGACAGCAAGGGTACAAATCAGAGAGGGTAATTTGCACTATACTACATATCAACAAGGCATCAACCAAGCCGTAGCAACACAAGCACATTAGCACGCAACAATCATGGGGGTACCAGCCGCAATCTACCAGCACAACATCAACACAGAACCAGCAAAACAGGTCAGAACAGACCAGCAAAACAGGTCAGAACAGAGCCAAGCAACAGGTCAGAACAGCCTCAACAAGGCACAACAAGGCAGCACCTTTGCCGGGAAAATCAACAACCCGAGCAAAGGTGTATTTAACGAAACAATCCGACAAGGCAAGAATCCGATCAAATAAACGAGGGACTCGGAATTTTACCCGATTGAGCTATCACGAGATGGATTGGGAAAAGAACGGCCGGCTCCAACTAAGCACCAGACAGCACCAAGCCGACACCAGCACGGCATCCAGCGAGCACCGGGATAGCACCAAGCCAAGCACCGAGGCAGCACCACCTTAACCCTAGTTTCTAGGGTTTCATGGGAGGGAAGGGGGGGCGGGAAAAGAGGAGGAGGGGCGGGGGTTTTCCAAACCGAGAAGGAGAGAGAGGAGAGCATGGGGGCGGGTTTTGGTGGGTCCGCCGGCGACGGGAGAGGGGAGGGCGGGGCCCTCCTGGCTTTGGCGTAGAAGAGAAAGGGGGGGCTGGGGCTCACAGACAGGGAAGGAGAGGAGAGAAAGAGAGAAGGGAGGGGGGGTGGGATTTAAATGGGATGCTTCAAGATTCGTGTTGGATTTAATCCAAAGGTTGATATAATTTCAAAATTTAAATTACAACATTTAAGATCCGTGCTGAAATAAATCTAAGGATTCAAAAATTCTGAAATTCAAGTATAGTCTCATTTAATTGATTTATGATCCGTTTCTTTTATAAATTCGAGTCGAAGTTTCATAATATTTTTGTAACTATATTTGTACATATAATTCGTATATTTATTTCTCAATTTAAGATTCGAATAATTTGATTTTCCTTTTATATAATTATATATATTCAATTTTAGAATTCGAATAAATCGATATCGGATAGTATCTATGTCTATATATATAAATATCAAATCAAATCCTTAAAATTCTCAAATAAACGAAATTGGTAAATTTTATATAATTTATCTCGTACGAATAATTTCGTATAATTATACTCTTATTTGGAATTCAATTACTTATTTATAAATACGAATCTAATTAAATCAATTTCTTCTTTTCTAAAAATTCAAAGGAATTGTAACGGATTTTCTAAGTTTCTAATTTACCGAATAATTATAATTTACTATATAGTGCTATCTTTTATTTTATTTCTAAATCTCTAAATTTTATTATACATAATTTCATACATTATTTATATTATGAAATTTTAGTTTCGTTTTAGTCGGTCAGAAAATTTCTGAACGATCGTTAAGTTAATTAAATTTTTTATTTAAGTCAATTGATCGATTTATTAATTTAATCATGTTTTAAAATTTCAGAATGTAACAATATGACTTAGTTGGGGTCCTTGGCATGTACAGTTTACCGCCCTGGCATCCCCGAATTTAACCACGTACTTGCAAGCCCTCTTCACAAACTCCATAGTGCCATTTGGTCTACGTCTGGTAAGCCCGAACTCATTTGGATTTTGCACTTCGAATTCAGTACCATTATTACCTATCGGGATCACAGTCATAGTTACACCTTTGTCCCTTTGTTGTCTTAGTTTCTCCTCCACCCTTGTTGAAAATGACTGATTCATCCTTATTAATTATGCGGCCTTAGCACGCCGTTCCTGAAACCAAGCATTTAACTTGTATAATGTGTCATCTACAACTGCAGCCACGGGCAACATCTGACTCTGCTTGAAGACTGCATTTAGCGACTCGGACCCGTTGGTGGTCATAATTCCCCAACGCCAACCTCCATCACGGGATTGATATATTTTCTCGTATGTTGGATCTTCGTCGACATCTCTAGGATTATTTTTGCCCATCTTCATTAAGTAGAGATTTTCCTTTGGCATGTACTACACAAAAAATAAGAAAATAGAATAATAAGTAAACAATTGTACTAAAAAAATTGTTTTCTTAAAATACAATAATATATGTAAACAATTGAAATATATATACCTTTGCAAAACTGCTAGTCATCTTTACCACCCTTCTCGGCTTTTTCTTTCTGCAATTCCATCTAAATGTATCTTGAACCCACTTGTCGCCCCCGGTTGCCTTGGAAAGGTTCTCCGCAACGTGTTGCATACACAACCTGTGCACACACTGGCCAGTACGTGTTGACCAATCGTAATCTTCATGATCAAAAATATATTTGATTCCTTTGTGTTGGTCTGATATCACACAGAAAAACTTTCCTTCCCCAATCACCCGTCTTCTTAAAAACTGCATGAAGAATCTCCAGTTCTCACCATCCTCTTTCTGAACAATTGCAAAGGCCAAAGACAACAACTGGTTCTCAGCATCATATGCACATGCTATCAGTAACCTTCCCTCGTAACGGCCAGACATGAAGCATGCATCAATGCTGATAACGGGTCTGATGTATGGCACAGCTTGGATACAAGCACCAAAAGCCCATGTTATGCCCTTGAATTGTTGAGCTCCCTCTATTAGTACTCCATCCTTATCAAAAAAGGGGCCATGCCACCGCTCATATACAGTGCCGACATTTGTACTTGCTATTGCCTGGAGCAATGGTGCCAGATAGCCGTATGAATCCTTCCAACTACTGAATATTCTGCAAACTGCAAGTTCACGACCTCTCCACAGCCTGTTGTATTTTGGGATTACATGTTGATATTTGTGTCTGACGGTTCTAGCCACCGCCTTGATGCTCATCGATGGGTCCTCCTTAATGTCTTCCTCAATTGCATCGGCAATTAGTGATGCCGTCAGCTGTGCATGGTCTGTCATTGTAGATGCAGACTTGCATGTATGAGGTGGTTCACACTTTTTAATCATCCATGCTTCACCTGAACCTGCAGGGGTTGCAAAAAGACGGAACTCGCACCGCGGGTGAGTTTTACATAGCACAGTTAACCTTGTTCGGTCCCTTTTGTGTATGTTAGATTCCTAGTTGCCGTGAACATGACTCTCATTGATTTTCTTTATAAGTTCATCTATGTTGGTATAAAGTTGCCCTGCGGCAAGTTATTTATTGTATTCAACACGAGGACCAAAGAACCTAATGTCTGCCTCTTTGAAAGTTGTGGTATCGTTGAATGTGGCGACCGGATGCTTATTCCCCCGACCTCTAATCGGGAATTTTTTTGCCCTGGACAACCCTGGTACATTTGCATCACCATCTGATAAGTCATCAGCTTCCCAAACCCCATCGTATTCATCCCCCATTTCCATTTTCCTTTCTGGTATGGCATCAATAGCATCAATATCAATATCAATATCAATATCAGTTCGATTAACGGGTACCAGTCCTGACTCTGGCATAGTTGGAAATCTAGGGATTATGGGTGCCTGTCTGGGTGGTGGTGGTAACTCTTCAATATTTTCAGGGGAGTTGTGGTACCCCAAGTTGTCATAACTAGGGCTGTGGTACCCCTGGTTGTCATAAGGGGAGTGCTGGTGGTACCCCTGGTTGTCATTGTTAGTTTGTAATAATCTAGAAGTCAATAATACGATAAATTATCATAAAACTTTGTTCATGAATTGAATGTTTATTTATATATCATTTTGTTGCCTTGAGTATTATTGAATTTATGGATCATTTCGAGTTCATGACTGAAATTGTGAAACTCCATAATATAGATGATATATACTCTTAAAAGGTCACTGACCAAGGTAATTAGCAGGAACACTAATTACCGCGATAAGGTTAGTATGTGGATTAAAAGATGGTTAAGTTTTACAAACCACCTGACACAAGATGTCATTTTAATCACATAGATATATGTTCCAGGAACATGATATTTGACAGACCCCGAATGAAACATTAAATAGAATTGTGTTCGTGTCATTTATGTTTTCATTCAGTGTCACGTTCTACAGTATGAGGTATTTATCGTTCCCACTGAAAAATATGTATGTGTGATTTTTATCCACCGCTGTCCGTAAAAAGCAGTCATAACGGTAGCTTTTCCATATGTATAGCTTAGCTGAGGAAGTGATAGTTTACCAAGAATACTATTTGTCCCTCGTATCTCTATATGAGCTATAGCATCACTGGGACCCTTGGTAGAGTTAGATTATCTACATGCGGTATAATTACAAGAGTAATTATATTTGATAATCTACTCAAGATCAAGAAAAGATACAGTTAGCAAGGATGACACACATCTACCTTGAAACTGATATGATAGCTATGAGACAGAAGAACAGACACAAGTAAATTGTTTACTGGATCGTGATATTGTACAGTACAGCATCATGTGTGTAATTGGATGGTCATGATGTGTTGCCAGATGCCGCTCATGATTATAGAAGTTAAAACAGTTTTAACTCTATTTACCAACATAACACAGATCCTATTGGGTCACACCATATAGGAGTTAATCGGAGAATCTTATTGTGATTGATTATAAATTGGTTATGATCAATAGTAAGATGGTTATAATTAATTATACGTGTTATAATTAAATTATAAATGTTATGTAAAAATAACAAGCAAAAACATTGGTTAATTTATAAACGTGTGTGACACGTTGTATAAAAGTTAACCGGTTAATTTATAAATGTGCATGACACATTGTATAAATTACTGAAACAACAACCGCAAGAAAAATATATATAATTGTTCAGAATAATTATACGAATATTATTTGTATTCGGGCCGAGGGCATTCGGGTCTTTTCAAATTCGATCCTATCCGCATGACATGTCATCGATCCTATCCAGATGACACGTCATCGATCTTATCCACATGACATGTCATCCTTATCCATTCAATGACATATCTTGTAAATAGGCATATGTTGAGGGGTATTTCGGTCTTTTGCGAACCTCCTCAAAAGCCTATAAATAGAGGGGTGCATGTAGAGAGAAAAATCACTAATTCACACGTATCGTTTCGTGCAGAATCGAATCGGTATTTTCTCTCTTTCTCGGTTTCTCTCCCAAATAGTGTTTTGGTTGTGAAAAGAAAGTTATACGTAGTTGACGTATAATCTTGCGGGTTGTTGTGGAGTATATTTACGGGATCGATGAATAGTGTTTTACGGAATTTCGCGGTATGTCAGTTTTGCATATTGATGAAACTGAGCAACCAAAAATTCGTGTTTACGGGTTTTCGTCTTTTTCCCCATGAATAGTATTTTTGCATAATTCCGCGGTTTACGGTATTTCTGGCAGAAGAAATAAACCGCTCTCTGGTTAGTCCTGGTGGATAACCGATAGAGGTATCACACGTGTGATACTCCGAGTCGATTCCTTCCTTGGTGAGGCTTTGCTCGCTCGGTTTGCATTCCAATTGTGATTTGAAAACAAGGTATAAATATGCTATATTAATCTATTTAATTGGTAAGTAGATTAAAGTTTTAGAAATCAATCATGGAGTAGATCTGTAAAAAGGATTAAATTGGGTTTTGATGCCAAAGGAATACTGAAGGTGGACCGCCTTAGAAAGTTTCCTGACATACCCCGTTTAATCCTGAGCTTAAGTTGGCTGTAGAAATTTTTGTTCTACGGTCATTCCGCAGTTTAAGCCTAAACGGGTTTTGGTTACAGCACCGTAAACCCCAATAATCATAACTCGAATGCTGGTGGTACTGGTTGTCATAACCTGAATTGTCATAACCTGAAGGTCCAGCTCTACCTGCACTTGAAGGTCCAGCCCCAGCCCGGGCAACCCTCTTAGAATATATGTCCATTACCGGGACCCCATTGGACTCAAATAGAGTGTACACATATCTCCACAATTCGCATATGTTATAGGATATCTCACAAAGGTCTACCCCCCCCTTTGTGAGTTATCAATCCATGTAGCCAATTCTATTTCATACCTATTGGGGTTTACAGAAGTCTTTTCGTATACTAGTTGCTTAAGTTCCTGAAATGTGGTATTTTCATCAACATGGAAACCAAATGCTGCCTCTTTAGTGTAATACACGCCATCTGCACCCTTAATTAGCCTGTCGCCTGTATGCAGTGCAACTAACATTTTTCCTTCACAACCTACATTTAAAAAGTAATTTTATAAGTATTACACTAATTATAAATGGCTAATTGGAAAATAACTAAAAAAAAATTAAAAAAATATCTAGTTGCTACAGTAAAAAAACCATTTGCTACAGCATATGTACAGTAATTGCAACAGTAATTGATACAGTAATTGCAACAGTAATTGATACGGTGATTCATATAGTAATTGCAACAGTAATTGATACAGTAATTGCAACAGTGATTGCAACAGTGATTGATTAATTAGACTAATAGTTACCTGTAGCAATCGCCTGAAAATCGTCAAAAATCGCCTTGTTTTTTCTCTCTTTACTGTAGACATGTAATTAAGGGTTTAAGATGGTTTGAAATGGTTTGGGAGTGGGCTAGAGAGAGAAAAAATGAAATTTATAGGGATCCATAGTGGGGCGCCCGTGATGGAGGCGCCTCACTAGGCTTGTGGGCCTCCTGTGTGGGGGCGCCTCACTAGGGGCATGGAGCGCCCGTGAGGGTGGCGCCTCACTGGGAATTTTGGGCCGCCCTTGACCCAGGCGATCGAGGTATTTTAAAAAAAAAAATGTACATTATGGCATTTTTAAAATTATATTTTTTATTTAGGGTATTAATAAAAATGACCGCTCAACCTTTCATCTCACTTTCAACTTTTCCAAGATTAGGTTTTATGTATTTCTCTCTCTTCCCTCACAGTGTTTTTCAATCCTTAATATTACATGTAGCAATGGTGTGCTTATAAGCTCTGAATGAAGATAAGAGTTTTTTAAGCCTTTTTTTTTTTTCAAGTACTTAAAACATGAATATCTTGTGTCAACACAATTATTAGTGAAAATTGTAGGTACGCTTTTCGGTATGAGAACAATTATTAGTGAAAGTTAAATTCAAAATTTTGAATCCGCATTTTGTAATTATTTAACATTTTTTTAATGTTAATAAAGGAATTAAAGCCCAAAAATCTGGTAAAACGCAGTGTCAACAAGTTATACAAGCCCAATCCAAGATTAGGTTTTATATTTAGGAGCATTATTCTCTAATAATTATATCACAAGAGGACGCATGAGCTTGGCAAGAAAAGGTTACCCCAAAGGCCCAATTTTTTAATTTTTTTTTCCATGATGGGCTTCTTTGGTTTCCATGAGCTTGGCAAATCGTACCTGTCAAAATGTTCAAAAACAAAAATACAGACCAAAAAATTAATCCAAATATGAAATATCCATTCCATTAGACTAGAGTAACCATAATATAAATATACAATCATAATTAAATTTATATTTATTAGTCTCGTTTGTGAATTATTAATATAATGATTACTAATAGAACAGCAAAACTGACATTTAATTAATTAGTTCATGAAAAAAAAATGGTTTGTGTAATGTGTCTTGACATTTCATTTTTAATCAAAGAAAGGCATGTCATGCATCAAACAAGTTATATCACGTAACCAACACGTGGCGTAACGAAACCAGTAACAACGAGACTAATTTTGTTTACTATTATGCAATATTCATATAGCAACTATCACTAAGAATGTCGGGCCCACCACCTGATGAGCAAACCGCAAGATCACCTAGCACCACAACATAAAAAAGCTTCTTCAACAAACCACAAAATTTCTCAAAGTGGGTATTATCCCATCGATTTCATATTGAGACCAATAATATATATATATATATTTTTCTAAGCAAGATATCAAACTACTGGTACCAGTCTGAACAACACGTACTCAATTCTTCCAATTTCCGTCCCTCCAATTGAGAAGATATGACGGCCCACGTCCGCTTCAATCCTCCGGTTCAGGACACATCAACAGTCATCAGCTTATTGGAACTTAATTGGAACCACAAACCAATCACTAATTAATACCAACACAACATGAACCCATACACATCATTATTTTTATTTTTATTTTTTATTTTCAGGAAAAACAACATTTTTCTTAGGCTCTTGTTCTTTCTTAATTTTCAAATTTTATGAAGATCTATAGTTCCATACTAACTTTTTTTTTTTCCCGAAATTTTATTTGCTCTCCTCTGTAATTCTGATTTGTAAATAATGTTAATTTAGAGTTAAAATTAGAATAATTATTTTGAATTTTAATTGGTAATTAGGATTATAAGTTAGAGCATTGAAAAATAAATGTCTAGCATAATTTTTTTTTTATCTAGTATGGAACTATAGATCTCAAACTTAAAAAAAACCCAGTTCTATTCTCTGCATTTACATATCCTAATGTAAAACTTGTAAAGGTGTATGGATGTGGATCTTGCCGACCCGTCGTACCAGAAGTTTTCAACCGAGCACAAATTAATGATTTGGATGTACTGTTTTGTTTGAAGTCTGAAACATCCGGATGCACTTAAAAAAAGGGTATTTATTACCAGAAAGACTTAACCCCTTCCCCTACTACTACTAGTTGCAGATCACGGGGCACGTGACCTTATTTCGTACCAATCCATGATTGTGTGCATCATGCATTATCAATTTATGACGGTCAGTAGTGTACTGCAAAAGCACGATTTGTCGAGCACACGCATGATTATGATTTTTCTTTTCTATAAATCATAATTAAAAATAAGAATTTTATGAAATCAATGTGATTATTATTTTTTTTTACAAAAATTATAAGAACTGAAATGTCATTGCGGTCTGAATTTTTTATTTAATTGAAATGATAATTCAGTCCAAGGCGATTTTAGAAAAACAGATTTAGTTTTCAGTGTAATACCCATGGACTGAGATGTCATTTCGGTTTAATGTTTTTTTAGTCCACACCGAAATGACATTTCGGTCTGAACTATTTTTCTTTTATTAGGATTTGCTTATAAATTGTTTACAAAAGTTTACTTATAAATGATTTAGAAAGGTCATAAAAACATGTTTGCTTAGAAAGGAGAAAGAAGAGAAGAGAGAAGAGGATGTTTCGGGTTTTTAAAAAAAAAATTGCTGGGGCTGAAATGGTATTTCGGTCCAGAGATATTTTTAGATTTTCTGTGGTCACTGGTATGAAAACTTATAAAACCACTTCAGGCTTAATTCTCATTTGGATCCGGAACAAAAAAAAAAGTCGTACCAAAATGACATTTTAGTTCTTATGATTTTTTGTAAATTTAAAAAAATAATCATGTTAGTTTTATAATTTTTTTTAATATGGTTTATAAAAAAAATTCCACACGTATCGATATTTATGGCTAAGGACACAATATATCCGTGTCAAGATATGTCCGTGCTATATTCTTAACCATATTGTATTCGAATTTTATTAAAATCAGCACTGTAAGTACAACACATCTAGACATAGGCACGACACGACCTATCTAATTTTCCTAATTTCTAGATATTTTTTTGAAAATTTTGTTTCAATTTTTTTAATTACTTACAAATATTTTTTCAAATTATATCAAAACAAAAAATGCAACAAAATATTAGAAAAAAGAAACTGAAACTAATCTGATTTATTTCCGACTTTGTGGATATTTCTTCATATTTTTTTTTGACATTTACATATTTTTAAAGTAATAAATTATCAAAATCGTAAAAAAAAAATGGCACAGTACGTACCGGCACCACATGTCGTATAAAACTGAACCATGTTGTTAAATGTGTTTGATAAGCCTCAATTATATATACTTTCGGTTAGGGTTTTACCTTCCAAATTGTGCCAAATTTCTTGTGTTTTAGTTTAATTTAGTTTAGAATGCAACAAAAATTAAGTTACTGTCAAAGTCTATTTTAAGTATAGGAAAATGAGCAAATTATAGATCTTCTCGTAAGCTTTCTGAAAAGTGGTAGAACACTGAAAACAGAGTTACATGTAATGATCTATGCCCGTTTGAAGTTCAGTTCACAGAAAAACTCCAGAGAATTCTGCGGGTTGACCTAGCCGCACCGCACAAAACTGCGCTATCGATACACAGTTCGTATTTTGGCCATATTTTGGTCATACGAACTCCGATTTGAGTGTATCAAACTTTGATGGAACCAAGACAAAAAGATCTACAAGTTTCATGAAGGAAACAAATCCAAAATCGAAATGTAGAATTTTGTGCAGTTGCACCAATGGCCGTACCAGCTTAGATTTGAACAAATTTTATTTGCAAATTGATGCAATCTTAGCCGGTTCACTTCTAGATCTTGTTTGCTTGCTTTCAAAGTCATGAAAATTATTATAAATAAAGAAGGAGGCAAAAAAGTGGGGGGGGGGGGGGGGGGGGTCCATATTTTATTCCAACTTTTACTTTACTTAATTTTCCACAAATCTCTCTACCCTTTTTCAAGTGATTCAAGGCGATTGAAGAGAAAGATTGAAGGTTACTTGAGCAGAACAAAGTGAAGGCGATGGCAGCAAGCAAGGAGATTGGTGGTCTATTATCTTTCGTGTTTTTTGTAGTTTTTATTATGCCTACTCTTGTATTTCTTTTGGATATTAGCGCATCCATGAGAACCTAGATTTCCTTTCTAGGAGCTTAGGCTTTTAGCATGAACTTGCGTTAAAATCTACCTTGGATGATTTTCTTTATTATGATTGTTTGCTTGTATGGTTGTTCTTGTTGATTCTATTGTACACTTAATTGCATGATTTGTATTGCTTGATAATTAGTACCCTGCATAGGTCTAAACAACTTGAGTAGATTTGGATCAAGAATTGATGGTACCAAATTATATGAATGAATACCTTAGGCTTTGAGATTAGAAATGACAAAATCTAATTCTTAGTCCAGAACCACAGAAAACAAATGTTGAATTGAGGTGAATGACTTAATCGTGAAGCTTCATATTTGATTGGGACCTCTAGGATTGGATCAAATATTGTATGAAGAACTTAATCGTGAAGTATTGATATTTAGGGATAAACTAGACTAACTTATGTTTATGGTCTAGACCACTAGGGTGAAGAACTTAATTGTGAAACACAAATTAGTTAGGCACGTCATTAATTCACGCAAGTGACCCTTAATGATACTTTAGGCTTAGAAACCCTATCAATGCAAACATGAATTTAGAAACCAAATAAGTATGGATTTGACCAAGTGATTGTATGTCAATAGCCCATATACTTCTCTCTATTGAAACACAAAACTCATTTTATTTATTTGTTTAAATTAATTTTGTTACAATTCAACTCTCAATCGGGTATTGAACCCACAAAATCAAATGTGCAATAAATCCCCCCCATTTACTTTTATTGAACCCTTTAGAATTGATTAATTTAGTAAAAAGTAATATTTCTCGTTATCTTCGAATCGATACCTATATTACTACGAGGATATGTTGTATGCTTGCAACTGATATATTATTGTGTGGTAAGGTTTTATAAATTTTAAAGTGAAGGAGTGTATCAAATTGACCTAAACTCCAATACCTTTTTTTCTTTTGAGAAAGTGGGTGAAATCCACCGATTTCATTAGGAAACCAATATTGTTCATATGCTGAGAGGCTCTAACTAGCTGATAGGTCAAAATCAAAGCTAATAATATTTATAACACTAATTGTCTACTCTACTATCGATTCACAAGTGCATGAATCAATTCGTACAGTATAGATCGGGGTGTCGATCCACATTGATGGTGTATTAAGAGATTTAATCGCAAATCAAGTCTAGGTTATCGATTCTTTTAGGCTGGTTTGAATGTTTGTTTAATTGATTGGTTGGTTGGTTGTTTGTTTAGTTGTAATATTCAGTTACAACAGTGCAATAAGTAATTGATTAAGTGTTTAGAAGATGAGTTTCTAGGGATTCAAACATTATATCATTCAAACTCGTTTAATCTAGGTTCTGGTTAAGTGAATAATTACACACTATTCTGTTACCATTCGCATGATATTGTGTAAACTTGTGAAGTAAAGTTAATCAATCACATGCGATTCTGTCACCATCCGCATGCTACTGCGTAAACCATACACGGCTAGTTTTCACTCCAGTCGGAATCTCACACGGTTTGGCCGGAACCGTACACGCCCTGTATTGGTATCAGTTGCTAATCATGTTTTAGTGTTAGCCACTATTACGTTGTAACACCCTAATTGAGTAGGACTGGTAAGGGGATAATACTTTATCCTAATCCTAAGCAATTCAATGAAGATTAATGATAAGTTTTAATTGTTAAAACTAGAAAGGTTCAAGTTCACAGTTACGTCCTTCCCTATATGCCTTTCATAATAATAACAATTAAGATTACTCCACTATCAGTTTATAGAACGTGACATTCATCTACAAGTCTATATTCCAATAGGTTTTTAATTGAAGTTCAGATCATAAGAAATCAATAGTTATGTCTATTTCTCTATTTAGATCTAAGATAATTGTATCTTATATCTATTGGTCAACCTTATATGCATACCATGAAGTATGCATCTTCACGTGTTTCGAGGTTAAAATGCACCAAGTCAAGTAGTGATATAAAGAGTAAATTGATGACGCCAATTTATATAGCGAAAATTACTAACTTTTAGTACGAAAAATGATGGAAAAGCGTATGCAAATTATCCATTTTCCTGAATTATTCACCGCAAACGTGTTTTAAGGCTATTTTGATAGGTATTGGAGAAAGTTGTGAATTTAAGCCGAAAACAGAGCAAACATGTCATATTTAGGTCAATTCTAAAGGAAGCGTCAAAATAGGGCATCACATGGAGTATGCAAATACCTCATACAAAGTGCACAACATGCAACATGGCGAAATTCACTGAAATTCGGCGAAGTACAGTGTTGTGCGTTATAAACTATACCGTATACAATATAAAGCCTATGTCGCACTGGCACACGGATTGAATCCGTGGACTGTCCAGTTTGGATGAAATCTCGATCGTTGAATAACAATCTTCTAGAAGAATGAATCTCCAGATGTGGCAGGCCTTGCTACGCATTGAAGTCTATTTTTAGCGCTCCAAATATAGCATGAAAAGTAATATTTGGCACCCATGTTCTCCATGACTCCACACCTTTAGGAAGACTACATAAACTCATCATATAATAGGAATTAGTGTGCATGTTGATATCTCCATATTTGATCTATTGTTTCGACCAATTCCTGTACCAAAATCTGCGTTTTAAACCACCAAATCGCGTATTTTACATTGAATATCCATAGAATGTGGTACTGCTGCGATTTCATTCTTTGCAGAAAACGGGCGAAATCAGGGAAGTTACTGAATTCTGAGACTCTGCACGCGACCCTCATCAGAGTCGATGCGGGTAGCATCAGACCTGACGCTGGTCGCATCGCGAGCTTCCAGAGCAGATAGCAAAGGCCCAATAAAGGCCCAGAATTGAAGCACTCGTTTTGAAAAGTCTATAAATAGACCACCCCTGCCACCAGAGGAGGGAGTTCCGAATTTGAAGATTCAAAACCTCAAGATCCTTGGAGTGTGGTGCAAGAAAGGGAAGAAGGAGGGAAGATTATTGCTAGATTGCTTCATTCGGTTTTATCATGACTTCTCCTCTTATCTCTTTCTCTTTCTCTATGATACTTGAGTAGAACTTTCTTGTTTCTAGGGTTGATGTAATCTAAAGCCTTGATTGTGATGTATTGAATTCGAATTTGAGTTGTTCTTGTGTTCATTTGATTGAGAATTATTCTTTCATTGCTTGATTGTGATTGTTTGATTGAATCTTGTTGTCTATTGTTGAATGTTTCTTGCATCTCTTCTAATATTGAGACCTTGATGTTTCTTGCAATTTGATTAAGCATTCGAGGTAGATCTTAAATCTGAAAAGTAGATCAATTGAACCGAGAGGTGAGATTTCCATCTATTGAGAGATAGTGGATACCTTTAGCAATCCGATCAAATGACTTAGATTGAACACTTGTAAATGAAAGTTTGAGGTTGTAGATCTAAGAAGGTAAAATTGCAATTCCTTACTAGGTTCATTAAGCCAATAAACGAAAGTTGAGGTTCAGGAACTTTAGGTACGGTCAATAGATCCTTGCACAAGTAAAGAACTCAGAAACGATATCAATGCTGCATTCACTCGAAGACCACGCGGGTCGCATGCGAAAGCATGCGAGTCGCGTGAAGGTCGGAGAGGCAAGGTAGAGGATGAAATCTGAAACCTTGGAAACTTCATTTTAAATCGATTTGAACCAACTTTTATCTTTCTTTTATCTTCTGTTATCGAATTTAGAAAATTGAAACGAATTCAAACCAAACTCTTCACTTCTAGTACCTAACTAGGATAAGTAGTGATCTAGACTCGAATTGTACCGTCCCTGAGGATCGACACCTGATTGTACTATTAGACAAAGGTTGTGCACTTGCAACCTAATACGAAAGCTCAATCATGGTTTAAAAGGGTACAGCTAGCTGTACCTGAAACTTTGTGTGCACGCTTTTGTGCGAACACATGTTTTAGTTGTGTAAGTCCATAGTTGAGAGCAGAATATTACGTGTAATTTATGGAGTTGGAGAAGAAGAGGCACTCGAAGTCCAAGACAAAAGAAGAAGACGCCATCTAAAGAAGAGGTGTTCTAGGTTTTAGGTTATGTCTTTATTTTATTACTTCTTTTATTTTGTCATGGCTTTGAGTAGCTAAGCTCCTCCTCTCTAGAGTTTGGGTGTAATGAATCCTAATTTATCTCTTTACTATAATATTTATTTTTCTTTTATGCCTATTTGAGATTTCGTTATACTTTGAATGTCAATGTCCTCCACATACTTATAGGTGTTAAGTCACTGTACCTCGGTGTGATAGGGAATACAAGTAAGTACTATAAACACTTTGGCTAACGAGGCTTGGCAGCGGTTCAAAAACTAGGGTTATAACCCAGTGGGCTCCCTTGGCATGATATAAATTAGATATCATCTTGAATTATAATTAGGAATTTATTTATTACTTGTAATGAATATGATTTAGGGTTATTACTTAGCAAGTAATAGGGGAATATAATTAATTGAATTGGTGTGAGTAGTTTAATTACATTATATCCTGTGATAATCTGAATTGTCCTCCACAAACCGACCTTAGAGTCGAAGAACCTTTCAAATACGCATAGAACCGAACCCAAGCATCTGTAGGGAATAACAATACCGGTATGCGGCTCTGCTCTGCGGGGTGGTCTATACGACATACGATAGTGACAGAAGGCCGTATGCGACAGTGACAGAAGGCCTTATACGAGTAGACATGAGTACCATAAATATGTATTGAGATAATTAGAAGGATTTCATCTAAAACCATAGAGGCTCCCTAAACTTGGTTTATAGCAATTAGCATCTCCACCTATACTTTCACTAGAGTAAACTGTAAAATCAATATGTACCTTTATTATTTATTTATTTTATTAAGTATACATGCTACCCAATTAAACCCGAAGAACCTAGACTAGTGTTAAAATTGTTAAACTACTTAAGATCTATCCCTGTGGTCGACACCCGTCACTACTACGCGGTAGGATTATGCACTTGTAATTCGACAGAGTAGCGTTAGGGTAACTAAGTATATATTTATATATACTAAAAGTTAGTAGTCTCATTTAGTGTCATCATAAATCTCAGCAGATCATAAGAAAATAATAAATATAAATAAACTTTTAGATTAAACTCATAAGAATTCAAGATTACATGTCTTCACCCTAAAAAAGGGTTGCTTAGCCGCTCATGGCGGGTTCAACAATAAAAGAGACAAAATACATGAAGAAGGAAAATAATAGAAAGAGATAGAATGAGTACACCTATGTTGTCTCTTCTCTCATGCACATCATCTTCATATCTTGCATTTTCCTTCTCTTCTCATGGAGACTTCGCTATTTTACTTTTTTATCCTTGCATAGCCTCCATAAGAGAAACCCTAGTTCTAACATAATATTCTATGGTGGAATGTATGCTCTCTGGTGTGGAATGATGAATGGTAATCCAGATATATGTTTTCTCTTCGTCCATATGCATAAATAGGCCTTGGTTGGCAAGCTAGAGTTGTAACTGCTGTTCTGGCAGTTGTCTGTGTGGATGCCTGAGTCACATGTGGTTCATGGGTAAACCGCACAGATGGTATAACTTCCTACGTGACAGCTTTCTAGGTCGCATGCAGATGAGGGCATCTGCACGCCTTGGGACTAAGTGTCTGAATTGCTTCGTTTTATGCCTGTTTTAGCATGAATATGATTGAAAATATGCAATTCTCCAAAATCAAGTAAAATAACAAAAATGAATTTGATTCTATAGAAAATGAGTATTTGTAATTCGATAAATGATAATATTTAGGTCAATTGATAAGAAAAATCACTATTTATTTTACCCCTATCACTAGCTAGAGCTTTACAACATGTATTACAAAAGATATTGGTAAACTCCAAATCAGAGAAAGTAGAAGTAATGAAAGTAGAGGAGCATGCCCTTAACAATTGAGGCAGCCTGAAACAACAGCTATAAATCGTCAAAACATAGCAAGACTATTTGAAAACAAACATCACAAATAACTATGCTATATATCCTGGGTTGAACCAAGCATAACGATTATAACGTCCTGTTCCAGAGGGGTGGTTGCCCTTGCCTCCTCTTGGTCCCCTCCCTCTTCCTTTGTCTAAAATCCAATACCTAAAATACACAACAATGTTGTGTTCATCTCTGGCACTGTGCGGTACGGTATGTTTAGAAACTTTAATGTGTTGGCACATTGCAGCATTGTTCATGGCACCCCTAAACAAAGTATACCGAAACACGACACGGTACAGCTGCAATACACTAACGATGAGGTGATTCGATCAAGGTTCATATCCCCTCTGAGGGTGGAATAGAGAAATAAAGAATGTCTCTTCCCAGGTATCGATCTGAGGTGCAATTTAAAATAATGAACGATCCATATTAATTCCAGCCGGACCAAACTCAATTTGGTGCCTATTGAAATTATAGGGAGATTGCTTTGAGATTTGTGCCAAGTTAAAAGAATAGTTCGGATTTATCATTTGCACTTCAGTTATGTGAGATGATACGGATCTAAAGAAAAAATAACTTTAATTTAATTCCAGCTGGACTAAAAAAATTCGATGCGACAGTGCCTATTTAGATATTTTTTTGAGACAGAAACGAGGGTCTAGCCCTCCTTTGATTAAAGGAACAAGATTACAAGAGTTTTGTTACTTGTTCAGTAAAATAAAAGCGATTTGGCTCAAACAGTTGAGCCCTAATGTAAGGAAAGAAATAAAAATGCAATAATCAAACTAAGTGAAGTAGAAATTAAAAGCTGAAAACAAAACAGTGGTAAATAAGCATTAAGGTTTCCTTTATCTCTCTTCTTTTTCTTTTCCTTTTTCTTTTTTATGTGCGTGCCCTTTGTTTGATTGTTCTTGCTGTCAGTTGTGCTGCTTTGTATTCTTCTTTTATTTCTTCTGCTAATTCCTGTGGCTGTTTTTCATTTCCTCTGAATATTCGGCTGCACCTTTCTCGCCATATCACAAATCTCGCTATGATCATTATCTCCTTTGTCTTTGTGGTATGTTTGTGACTTGTGAGTGCCTCTTTCTGTACTGGTATTCCTCGCACCAAGCCCATCCTCATTGCCACCTGCTGGTATATTGCTATAGTAACTTGACATGTACTGAATAAGTGTTTAGATGTTTCGGCATTTTGCTTACACATCTCACATCTGTTCACTAAGTGCCAGCCTCTCCTTGTCAGTCTATCTATGGTTAGTAGTCTATTGAGGGACATTAACCACGCAAATACAATCATTCTAGGTGGTACCTTAAGTTTCCACAGTCTCTGCAGAGTCGATCTGATGACTGGTCCATTTTTGATATTCCAGTAAGCTGATTTTACTGAGAATTTCCCATTTTTGTCCCACTTCCATTGAACTTTGGTAGGTTCTGCTGTGAGTGTTATCGGGTTTGTTTGAAGATCTGTTTGCAGTGCTTGCAGTTGTTCTTGTGCATCTTAGGATAGTGTCGGTTTGAATAACAGGCGAATTTGTGTTGTTTGTGAAACTTCGGCTAGGGTGGCTTCTTTATTCTCTGTGAACGTGTAAAGCATTTCGAACCGGTATTTCATGATCCCTCTTCCCCAGTCCTGTTGCCAAAATGCAATCCGGTTTCCATTACCCGGCTCATAAGAAACCGAGATTTGGAAGAATTTTAATGCCTCTCTGAGTGTGTTGGTGAAGAAGTAAGAAGGTGGTATGAGGTGGTCTGCACCGCTTGTTACCCTGAATATGGATTTCCACAGTGTTTCTGTTGGTGAGGCCCACTGCCAGCACCACTTTAGGAGCATTGCATGGTTAAAGATGTGTAGATCTTTGACACCTAGTCCACCTAGTTTTTTTGGCATGCATACCAACTCCCAATTTGCTAAGTTCATTTTCTTTTGATTGTGTGTTACTCCGTGCCATAAGAAATGTCTTCTTATCTTGTCAATTTGGTTGATTGTTCCCTTGGGTATTTTGAAGCAAGTCATGTAGTAGGTCGGTAGTGATGCTAGGACTGAATTTAACAGAGTTAGCCTTCCTGCAATTGAGAGGAATCTAGCTGCCCAACCCGCTAGTCTCTTGTTGAATTTCTCAATTAGTGGCAAGAATGCAGATTTGTTTAGCCCTTTATTTGATAATGGTAAGCCCAAGTAAGTGAATGGGAACTGTCCCAGTTTACATCCCATTGCCGCAGCTAGTTGCTGTCCCAGCTGCTGTGTTCCTCTGGATAAAAGTATTTCTGATTTGTGGAAGTTGAAATTTGTGTTATAGTTAAAAGAATGGTCTAACTTTCTTTATTGCACCTCAGGTAACCCGAGGAGATACGATTCGATGTAATTATGCATTTTGATGAAATTGAGGTGTTTTAAGGAGCATTGGATCAAATATCAGTTCGATATTCAATCAAAGTAATATGTTTAGTTTGTATCAAGATTCAAACAGATAATTTTGATGCTGATATGATAGTTAATTATTAAACTGAATTTGGTTTGTTATTCATCGATCGAAGTTAGAGCTAGGCTTCAACAACTGTAGTGAAAAGTTAAATTTAATGCAATAATAATGCATGGGACAGTTTCACCTATTATTTTTTTCTTATAATTGGAAGCAGGTAATTAAGCATGACCCTTTCCCTGTTACTTTTCAATCAATTTATTTGTAGTTGGTAAAGACAAGCTGAATCGAGGTGCAATCCAAGCCAAACAAATACGCGAGAATCAGAACAAACGACATCAATCAATGCGATTCCTCTTAGTTTATTAATTCATTAAATTATAATTTCAAAGGTGAATCACTTAATCCACTAGAGGCATGGATTAATCCACCGCAAAAGGCACTGACAATTCCCCACCCATCAGAGAAAGAAAGAAAAAAAATATAAAAGGAGTGGGAATAGAAATAAAGACGAGTGGGGAATCAAGAGAGAGGTCCCATATTGATATAGATATAGATCCTTGTATTGCATTGCAGTGTCGGTGTGCCGCACCATGATCCCCATCCCCATGCCATCTTTATAATCGTGCATGGCACATGACCTGTACTGTAATCTACTCTACTCTATTCTACTATACTCTGTAAGGATTGAAATTGATGCATATGTGTACTTGATTCGTACAAATTTCAAAACTTTCGGCACAAATCTTTATGAAGATTGAAATTAATTCAGTCAGATGCATATATATATATATGTTCCTGATTTCTGGAGTATTAATACTGGGGCGGGTACGGGTACGTCTCGGGTACGGGTAGGTCGGGTAGGACGGGTATAAGGGTAAGGGTATCTCGGGTATATTTTTCAAAAACCATACCCTATCCGTCCTATATCCGTACCCGTGTACTCTTGACGGGTAGGACGGGTACGGGTATTTTTTATTTATTTTTTTTTTTGCTGTTTTTTTTTTTTTTTTTGTTTCTATTTTTTTGTTGGTTTTCTTTTCTGGTTTTTTTGTTGGTTTTTTTTTTTGCTGTTTTTTTTTGCTTTTTTTTTTTTTGCTGTTTTTTTGTTTTTTTTTTATTTTTGTTTTTTAATTTCTGTTTTTTTAATTTCTGTTTTTTAGATTTATTTTTGTAAATGTTAGATTTAATTAAATGTTTTTTAATTTCTGTTTTTTAATTTCTGTTTTTTATATTTATTTTTGTAAATGTTAGATTTATTTTGAATAGGTTAGATTTAATTAAATGTTTTTTAATTTCTGTTTTTTTAATTTCTGTTTTTTAATTTCTGTTTTTTTAATTTCTGTTTTTTAATTTCTGTTTTTTAGATTTATTTTTGTAAATGTTAGATTTATTTTGAATATGTAAGATTTAATTAAATGTTTTTTAATTTCTGTTTTTTTATTTATATTTTTTAAATTATAAATTTTTAAATATTTCAATTAGTTTTTAAATTATTCATTTTAAAGAACTCCGCCTATCTAAAAAACAATAGAAGTGCCTGAAGCATTATTTTTTTATACCGACACTACATATCTAGAAGTTTTCATTCCTATATCATTCTTCGCTCTCTTCTGCACCGTCTGAATCCGAATTAACCTGGTGCCGCACCTCAGTACCGCTTTCTTCAATGTCGACTTCAGATGATGATGCTTCAGGCACATGTTGCCTGCGCTCTTCAGCTTGAATCCAATCTTTCAAGCACACAAGTCTTTCAAAAACATGTGTACCCAACTTACTGCGTTTATCGGAGAGGATCCTGTTCTCCGAACTGAAACAACTTTCAGAAGGGACGGTTGACACAGGCACGACAAATACATCACGAGCCATCATCGCCAGTGTTGGAAAGGCCCTTTGATGCCTCCTCCACCATGCCATGACGTCAAGTCCATGTTCACTTTCGTTCATCATCGATACATAGGTCACTAGCTCGCTTGTTGTTTGTGGTTCGATCTCCGACTGAAAATCTGCTAACAAACCACCACTGCTAATGCTCCTGGAAGTGAAACTATTAAAAAATTTAAAAAAGTTAGTGGACAAATAATGTATATATTATAAATAATAAAGATTAAAAAACAGATGTATATTTATATTCATACCTAGGGGTGGCACGGGACGAAGACGGGTTTTGGTTGGCACTCATTCTTGAGTTGTATATGTTAAACATCTCTTAGAATTTCGAATCCACGTATGCCTCCACCCTGGTACTGTCTAAACGTAGATTATCTTTGTACCTTTGAACTACTTCGATCGTGTAAAACTTCTTGTATGCCGGGTTGAGGCAATTCGCTATAATCGCGACGAGCGGTACATCTTCCCAATATTTGAGAAACTTTTGTTTCATGGCATCTACGATTGGTGTGAGAGATTTATCGTGGATTTCAGCTTGTTCCAATTGACAATACACCTTGGAGATGTCATAGAGATGTCTGAGCAACTGAAATGACGTCGGTGAGTATGAGCAGGATAATTGTACGGTTGCTGTAAAAAAGGTTTGAAGGAAATTGCATAGCCTTTGTAGTTGCTCCCATTCTCCGTCGGTGAGTTCCAATTGTAGTGCCTCGGGGGTGGAGCTTCTCAAAAACTTCCCTATGACAGCTTTGTAAGGAATGCATCGGTTCAACAACCTATAGGTAGAGTTCCAACGGGTATCTATATCCCAAGGTACTTTCAACTTGTCCAATCCATATTTGACACACAGACCCCTAAACTTTTGTTTTCTTTCTTGGTTTGAAACAACGTGGTTGAGAGCATTTTTAAATTTAATTATCAATAATTTTACGGCTTCTGTTTTAAGACCCGCCTTCACGACGAGGTTAAGTATGTGGCACGCACACTTTTGGTGAAACATTTCACCATTCATGATCCGGTTTAGTGACCGTTTAAAAATCTCAATGGAAGCTATTGTTGGGTTTTGTGGAACGGTTCAAACCCATTTAATTAGCTTAAGCTGCGGAAAGAGTAAAACAAAAATTTTACATCTAACTTAAGCTACGGATTAAATGAATCAAGAAGATTCGTTTAATCCTATTTACATATCTACTCCATAATTGATTTCCTAAAGCATTAAATCTATTTACAAATTAAATAGATTAATATAACAATTTATACCTTGATTCCAAATCTCAGTTGGAATGCAGACCGAGCGAGTAGAGCCTCACCAGGGATGGAATCGACTCGCAGTATCACACGTGTGATACCTCTATTGGTTATCCACCAGGACTAACCGGAGAGCGATTTACTTCTTCTGCCAGAAATACCGTAAACCGCGGAATTCTGCAGAAACACTATTCACCGAAAAAGAGACAGATTAAATATATTTAAGAATGCAAGTTATTCCGTTTTACTAATAAAGCAAAACATGAAATACCGCAGAATCTAAAAATATATTTTTCCGAATCTCGTAATAACCGAAATCAGGGAAGAGAGGGAAAACCGATTAACGAAGTAATCAGATTAACACGTGAATTAGTGAGTCTTTCTCTCTACCCCTACCCCTCTATTTATAGACTTTTGAGGAGGTTGGCAAAAGACCAAAATACCCCTCAAAACAAATCTATTTACCAAAAGCCCTTGACACCTCATCCTTTTATCATGTGAAATGACCAAAATACCCTTGCCACCTCACATGACACATGTCAACACAAGGGAAGTCGGCATAGGGTGGAAATGACCAAAATACCCTTGGCCCATTAAGGCATGAATAGTGTTGGGCTTTGATTTTGGGCTTTGACTTTGGGCCTTTAATTTTAATTAAGACTTTGATTATTTTGGGCTTTTAAATCCATAATTCAAGCCCATAATTAACAATTAAAATTCCAAATCATATATATATAATTGTCATGTACAATTATATTTCTTTTCGGTTATTGTTCGGTAACTTTTATACAACGTAACGTGTACGTTTATAAATTAACCGTTGTTTCTGTTTGTCATTCTAAATGACATTTATAATTTAATTATATCACGTATAATTAATTATAACCATCTTAATATTAATTATAATCAATTTATAATTAATCAGTAAGATTCTCCGAGTAGCTCCTATATGGTGTGACCCAATAGGATCTGTGTTATGTTGGTAAACAGAGTTAAAACTGTTTTAACTTCTGTTAGTCATGGGTGGCATCTGGCAACACATCATGACCATCCAATTACACAGATGATGCTGTACTGTACAATATCACGATCCAGTAAAAAATTTACTTGTGTCAGTTCTTCTGTCTCATAGCTATCAGATCAGTTTCAAGGTAGATGTGTGTCATCCTTGGTAACTGTATCTTTTCTTGATCTTGAGTAGATTATCAAATATAATTACTCTTGTAATTATACCGCATGCAGATAATCTAACTCTATCAAGGGGCCCAGTGATGCTATAGCTCGTATAGAGATACGAGGGACAAGTAGTATTCTTGGTAGACTATCACTTCCTCAGTTAAGTTATACATATGGAAATGCTACCGTTATGGCTGCTTTTTACGGACAGCGTTAGATAACACTTACTCATATATATTTCTTAGTGGGAACGATAAATACCTCATACTGTAGAACTTTGACACTGAATGAAAACATAAATGACACGAACACAATTCTATTTAATGTTTCATTCGGGGTCTGTCAAATACCATGTTCCTAGAACATGTATCCATGTGATTAAAATGATATCTCGTGTCAGGTGGTTTGTAAAACTTAACCATCTTTTAATCCACATGCTAATCTTATCGCGGTAATTAGTGTTCCTGCTAATTACCTTGGTCAGTGACTTTTAAGAGTATATATTATCTATATTATGGAGTTTCACAATTTCAGTCATGAACTCGAAATGATCCATAATTTCAATAATACTGAAGGCAACAAAATGATATATAAATAAACATTCAATTCATGAACAAAGCTTTATGATTAACTTATCGTATTATTGACTTCTAGATTATTACAAACTAACAGCTATGCTGTTGCTCGCATTATCGAATGAGATAGAAAAAACCTTGTTAGCCATATCCCTCTTAAGGTTATATTCTTCTAAAATGAAAATAATGTATTTGAAAATTACATTTGCAGTGTGCGGGGAATCTAGCACTCCAAAACTTAATATCTTTTTTTGTAATAACCAATGATCATCGATCCAATGCCCGGTAACACAAGAGTACCCAAGTCCATGTTTACCGGCAGTCCATATATCGGATGTAATCAAGACCTTATTACTTTGGTATGCAAATAGAGCTTTAAGGTCATCTTTTTTAGAGAGAAACTGTTTTTTTATTTCACCAACCATCTTTTTATGATGCATCCTCTTGTACATTGGTTGGCCTAACCCCCGAATGCATAACCGGGAAAAACTCATGCAACTACCCATACTTATTGGTTGTTCTTTATGGGTAATGTACCGAGCCAATTCACTAAGCATTTTTTATTCATCGAATTTTGGGTTGGTTCTGGTACCATCCGCGTTAATAAGGGTTTGGATTATTTTCGGTTGAGCATCTTTTTCTGGTTCCTCATGCTTTTTTTCATGCATTTCAGAATGTCTTTTAAAGCTGCTCATACCACTACCTGATTTATACTCAAAATGTCTTTTGCAATTTTTTACCTTACAATCTAGTAATTGCATAATACCTCTCTCATCTCTGGTAATCTCATAAAATCTCGCCCACGGTTGATTGTAATCGGGAGGAGCTCTTTCTCTTTTAGTCTTCTTTTCTGTTGGTGCTTCTGGGGGTCTACTTGTCGAAGGAGCAACAACTTCTTCTTGAATTTCAGGTTTAGCTGTCGAAGGGGCAGTGTCAGTGAATTGACTCGATGCTACAGAAGAGCCCATGCCTCCATATGCATACGATGGTGTTGGTTGAAGTGATTCTTGTGGAATGAATACGTTTGGATCGTTTGAAGTATAATACGATGGCGGTGCACTCATTTGTGGGGGTTGTTGATAATTTAAATCTAGCATTTGGTCCCTTCTTTGATAATTTTGTGGATAATTAGGTGGTGGCATTTGGGAGGAAGAACTATCAAGATAATTAGGCGGATAATTTTGTGGATAATGAGATCGTGGCATATCGGGGCCAAAAAGTGAGGCCGACAATCTCGAGGCAAAATCTTCTTGCCCGTCGCGAGGAGGAGTTGTCATATTTTAAACCTATTAAAAAAACAGAAACAAAAAAACAGAAATTAAAAAACAGAAATTAAAAAAAAGAAATTAAAAAACAGAAATTAAAAAAACAGAAATTAAAAAACAGAAATTAAAAAAAACAGAAATAAAAAACAGAAATAAAAAAACAGAAATTAAATCTAACCTATTCAAAATAAATCTAACATTTTCAAAAATAAATCTAACCTATTCAAAATAAATCTAACATTTACAAAAATAAATTTAAAAAACAGAAATTAAAAAACAGAAATAAAAAAACAGAAATTAAAAAACAGAAATAAAAAAACAGAAATAAAAAAACAGAAACAAAAAAACAGAAATAAAAAAACAGAAACAAAAAAACAGAAATTAAAAAACAGAAATTAAAAAACAGAAATTAAAAAACAGAAATAAAAAAAAACAGAAATAAAAAAAACAGAAACAAAAAAAACAGAAATAAAAAAACAGAAACAAAAAAACAGAAATTAAAAACAGAAATTAAAAAACAGAAATAAAAAAAACAGAAATAAAATAACAGAAATTAAAAAACAGAAATAAAAAAAACAGAAATAAAAAAACAGAAACAAAAAAACAGAAATTAAATCTAACCTATTCAAAATAAATCTAACATTTTCAAAAATAAATCTAACCTATTCAAAATAAATCTAACATTTCCAAAAATAAATCTAAAAAACAGAAATAAAAAAACAGAAATTAAAAAACAGAAATTGAAAAACAGAAATTAAAAAACAGAAATTGAAAAACAGAAATTAAAAAACAGAAACAAAAAAAACAGAAATTAAAAAACAGAAACAAAAAAAACAGAAATTAAAAAACAGAAATAAAAAAACAGAAATTAAATCTAACCTATTCAAAATAAATCTAACATTTTCAAAAATAAATCTAACCTATTCAAAATAATTCTAACATTTTTAAAAATAAATCTAACCTATTCTAAATAAATCTAACATTTTCAAAAATAAATCTAACCTATTCAAAATAAATCTAACATTTACAAGAATAAATCTAAAAAACAGAAATTAAAAAACAGAAAGAAAAAACAGAAATTAAATAACAGAAATTAAAAAACAGAAATAAAAAAAAAACAAAAATAAAAAAACAGAAACAAAAAAACAGAAATTAAAAAATAGAAATTAAATCTAACCTATTCAAAATAAATCTAACATTTACAAAAATAAATCTAAAAAACAGAAATAAAAAAACAGAAATTAAAAAACAGAAATTAAAAAACAGAAACAAAAAAACAGAAATTAAATCTAACCTATTCAAAATAAATCTAACATTTTCAAAAATAAATCTAACCTATTCAAAATAAATCAAATTACTTCACATATTTTCAAAAATAAATATAACCCATTTTTTAAACCTATGAAAAATAAATCCGAATTTCAAAAATAAAATCTAGCATCAAAACAAATTTAATTACTTTACATCTAACAAATCTAACATAAACTAAATAAATCTAACATATTCAATAAATCTAATAAATCTAATTACTTAACAAATCTAACATAAAATAAATCTAACAAATCTAAATATCTAATTACTTAACATCCAATAAATCTATATAAACTAAATTTACTCTACAAAAATAAATTAATCTAACATGAAATAAATATAACCTTTAAATCTCGCGGAAAAATCTTGCGGAAGGTCCCGAACTTCGTAATTTTGATACCTTCGTAATTCCGTTTGCGTATTTGTAGAAGAAATTAAATGTACAACTATATATTTTTTTAACAATAAATTTAAAATTTGAGAATAATAGAAATTTAGATTAAGAGAATAAGAGAATTAGAGAATGAGAGAATGAGAATTGAGATGGAGATGTGAAAATGAAGGGAGGAAGAGGGGTATTTAAAGAAATTTTGGTTGGAGGGATAAAATTTAAATTTTTAATTTTTAAATAATAACAGTAACAGTAACAGAAACAGAAAACAGAAACAGAAAAGAAAAAGAAAAAGAAAAAAAAAAAAAAACCGTCCCATCCGGTCGGTCCGGTCCGGTCCGGGTGGGTCCGGCCGGTCGGGTCCGGATGGGATGGCACCGGTTTGGGGGGGAAAAATCTGATTTTTTTGAATTTTGAAATGGTATGAACAGTGGTCGGGTATACGGGTACGGGTACTCGGGTAGTCGGGTACGGGTAAACTCGGGTAGGGTATGGTCGGGTATTGGTCTAAAATAACGGGTCCGGTCCGGTTTTTGCCCGTACCCGCGTACCCGAGTACCCGACCCATACCCGGGCTCGAGTACGGGTACCCCGGGCGGCAGTCACGAACGGGTATGGTCGGGTATACCCGACCCGGGTGTTATTCAAACTCTACTGATTTCTATATATGTATCTATATCTCGTTAGGCGCTAGCTAGGTACGTACGTGCAATTTATGAAAAAGGAAATTAATCGAGAATGTGCATGATCCATTTGTTGAGTGTTCAAATTAATACCTTTTTTAGAACTGCAATAAGTTCGATAATCAAGCTAGCTACCTAGCAGGGCTGAATTGAATTCTAAAGAAAGATTATCTAGTTAGGAGGTTAATTTGGTTCTTCTCATGATTCTTTCGACATTCTCTATTTTGAAATCCCTGTAAAGTAGAAGAGCCAAGTAGCAAATACGAATTGGATATTTAGATATTATACATCTATATATAAGTTTTCAAATACAGATCAAATACGAATGGGATATTATTCATAAAATTTTCACCCCTAATTATATTAGGTCATACATATATATCACGTTTTCCCTTCGGTACGTGAATCCACTATGCACGCTTATTCTCTAATATATATGGAGTACTCAGAAAGACGGCAAGGAGAGAAATGAAGAAAAAGAAATTAAAGGTGAGATGTCGGATGATCGCAAATTTCGATCATATCATGTGGTACGGTACGGTATGGTATGATATGATATAAATTATTCTCTTTTGGTGTTGCAAAAAAAATTAACTATTCTGTAATAATTCTGTTGATGTTGAACTTTCTTTTTATTCTAAGCCCATAGGCATCATTGAAATTTGAACCTATGATATATATGGTACGGTACGATATGAACCTCCTTTTCATATAGAGTGGTACGGTAGGATATGATATAAATAGTACATTGCATTCTTATATTCTATGAATGTTTTTTTATTTATTCTTTTAATTTATTGGGGAAATTCCATGTACACCTTTGAAAAAATCTCAAAATTACGTATTCCCTCCTCTACAATTCATAATATCTTATTTAGCCTTTTAAATTTCTAAAACTCACAATTATAGCAAATTTATTGATTTTTCTATTAAAATTCATTTCAAATTTATCAAGTAGTCGTTTTACTCTTTATTAGAAAAAGAAGAAATATGTAATATGTGTAAGAAAGATAGTTTGTCTTCTAACTGATTAGTTTTTTTAGGACAAATAGTTTATTTTTCTACTTCTAATGTGCATACACAGTAACATTTAGGTATATGTTTGTGTCTGTGTCACAAATAAGAAAATTAATAATTTCCTTTTAATATTGACAAATTAGAAAACTAAATATTTGTCTTAAAGATGTTACATGTTTAATTTTGTAATAAAGGATAAAATGAGTATTTTATATATAAATTTAAAGTGAGATTTAAAAGAAAAATATATATTGGGGAAAAATATATATATAAGTGGTTTTTGTGCGAATTAAAAGGAAAGTTGGTGATAGAAATGCGTTAGATATATGCTCAAGGCATCATATATATATATATATATATATATATATGAGAATTAATTGTACGCGTCTTGTCCGTCCGATCTTTAATTATTGTGCTTTTGTTTGATGGTGTCTGACTCGTGGCCCGCATCCCCACTCTGGGTTTGTGTGATTTGGAGACCAGATTTGTTACTCTAGTCCTTTCTCCTGTCCTATCAGGTGAGATTGATTAAGAAGATCCATGCATTTATTCATGAGAATCGAGAATATATATATATCTATATATCTATATATGTTTCATTTCTTGGTGCGACCTCATCCTCATCCTGCAGCCTTTTCTTGATCTTTTCTTTTCTTTTCGTTTGCTCATACATAGGAAGGAAGGAAGGAAGGAATGAATGAATGACAGACAGTAATATATATATACACACACACACAAGTCTCCAATGAAGTAATTAATGATTAATTAGGCATTTGGAATGAATAGTATGCTGCAAGAAATTAAGTTGAGCAATAAGCCTCATGAGATTGATGACTCAGCTAGCTGTACCATGTATCAATTGTTTTACTTGAAAAAGGTAACCATTGATTGGTTTGGGGAGTCTCTGGCGTGAAACTAATAGCAGGTGGTATCAACTATCATCCTGACTTAAGCATGCATGCAGTACCTCCAAAAACACAGTGTAACTAATTAAAACAATTAAAATAATTAAAATATAAGTGGATTTTCACATGTTTGATGGTTTCACTGAATTTTTTTTACAAAAAAACCGTGTAACTAATTATAACGAAAACAAGTTCCAACTAAAAAAAAAATTAAATAATAAAGTATTATTAATGTCCATTTTCCTTAAGAAAAATATTACACAATGGTTAGGCATGGTTTTACTTGAATTAATTTTTACAAAATCCATATTTGAAATCTATTCAAATCTATTTTTTGTCCAATGCAATGTACAATCTTTCAACATAATGGAATATTGGAATTGCACTTGGACCTTTCGATTTTGGGGAATTTCATGTATGCCCCTCAAAAACTTGGGAATTATGTATTTTCCCTAAAAATATCATAATATCATATTTATCCCTCTAAAGTCTAAGTTTCAAAAATTTACAAATTTACTCAGTTTGTTGCCTTTTCTATTAAACATATTATATATTTATAAACAGTGATATTTGTTCAATTCTTTACCCAATTAGTTTGTTTCTTTACTTGTGACGCATACAGTGATATTTAGGTATATATTTATGTGCACGTTAGAAGTAAGAAAATAAACAATTTACCCTCACAACCAGCCAATTAGAATAGTGGACATTTCTATTAAAGACTATATATATTCCAATTTTTCAATAGCTAGATATTCCAATTTTTCAATAGCTAGATATTCCAATTTTTCCACAACTATACTAGTACTATATATATATCTACATATTATTCCCAAACTCTAAAATATGCTCTATGTACAAGCTTTTATAGCAACGACTAAGCTATCATATAGGAACTCAATAATTGAGCAATATTAGCCCTTCTTTATCATTATCAACAAAGTCTGAGCTAATTAAGTGGGATTCCAGTTGACACTTTAGTAGTATACAAGTAATTGGTCCCTCTTGTCCCCTTTCTTTTTTTGAAAGATAATTTATTTAATTATGAATTGCCCATTAATTAGTTACTAATACAAAAGAGAAACAATTAGTAAAGAACTGATATAAAATTAATAAAATGAAGATTGAAAAGCATAATTAAGTACCATATTTCACATGGTGAGTTAGTTAGGATCATGTGTTAATTTGAAAAAAAGAGAATGCTAGAATTAAAATTGATATCAACACAAAGAATGGCCTTGAAATATATGAGTTGTTGAATTGCTCAATTAATTCTTTCCGGCCGGGGGCACGTGCTTCAATACATGTTCAAAATTTAATTAATTAATTTGATATAAAGTATTATATATTCTCAATATGAAAAAAAGTTATAGATTGGAAACTCAGTGTTAAGTTTATAATAGTGATTTTGTATGGAAATCTACGAGTTGAGGAACACTACTTTTGTAAACATAACGAATTGATAAAAGAGAGAGAGAGACGATCAGAACCATTTTTATCTGATCTGATTCTCACTGATTTATTCAATTAATTTTGATTTGATCATCAACTCGTCGATTCAGCTTGCGATTCTTATTTTTAATTTGAACCATAATTGACAGTTCACATTATATTATTCAGCAGCCTCCAATCCAATTAATATATATATATTTTGATGAGCGGATTTTGTGAGCAGTACTTCATAGCACCTTTTGTGAGCTAGTCAGGATTTGCTCGAGTTTACAACCACCTTTGAATGCGCACGGATTGGAGCGCTTCTGATGAGATTAATTGTGGAGGTTTGAAATTAATCTGTTTGAAGAATTTAGCTCGTTCTCTTGTGTCCATGCATATTCAAAGAAGTCAGAATAAATTGGCTGATAATTTGGCAAAAAATGGAAGAATTAACCGATGGGACTGCGTGGGACATACTTAATTTCCCATGTTTTTCTGATTAATTAAGTTGCTTTGTGTGGGGCTATATATGTTGATTGGAAGGCCTTTCAAGTAATTTTTGAAATTTAGAAGGACCTTAAGGCAAATGTTGTTGGTTGGTTTTCAGTGTCAGTTCATTGATCGGAGCCAAATGAAGGCCTCAACAGAGAATATGGATTTCACTGGCCATAGATTCCCTATGTTTGCTAATACTGGTAACTGGTTGGAAGTATATATATATTTTGGAGCTTATTGGGTGCTTAATGGGTTTTAATTTGATTTTAGAGAGGGGGTCATGTGTAAAAGACACCCCTGACAAGGGAGTATTGTAACTGGCCTACGGGCATGCTGTAAATCACAACAAAACACACACACACACACACAAAAGGGAAGATAAAATTGAGATATATATAGCAGGTTCTAAATTAGACTGGAGATTTTTTTTTTTTTTTTTAAACCAGGAGGCTTGACTATATCTTCATCTTAATAATATTAAAAAATATTTTTGGTGATTATCGAGATTGTCAAGTTTATAATAAATTACCAATATTGTTGATGGATTCCCGCTCTAAAAGATATGTTTTAGAAACAGTATATATATATATATATATAAAAAAGAAAAAGTAAAATTAACGTTGTCAAAGCTAGAGAAAAAAAGAAAGTAAGTGATAAAAAGTAGAACTATTAGAATTTTAAGAACAAAAATAAGTGCAATGCATGTGTCTGCATGTGAGCGTCAAAGTGGACTAGTGACATGAACAGAAAATTATGTAAAGCATGCACAATGAATTAATACCTCTAATTTAAGAAACCCCTAACTAGGTAGCTATATATATATATATTTTATACCTCTAATTTAAGAGTTTGCTAGAACATCATCATCATGTATTAGAATCTATATATATACATTGATCTGAAAGCTAAATTAGGTTTATGTTTTTCAGCTTGAATATTAAATTAATTATAAGTGGATGGGATCGATAACCTTAAAAATTGAAGTCTATAAGATGCATGATGTTGGCTTGTGCCGTAATCTATTTTTTTGTTTGACTAAATTTGCAAAACATATATTAGTTGTATTTTACAGTTTTTCTTTTTAAGATATTGTGTAAGTTCATGACAATAACTTAGAATAAAAATTTAAAAATGTCTTATTCACTCTCTCTAAGTGTCTTTGGGATCAACTCATGATTGGGCAATTAATATAGGGTGCATTTTAATAAACTTTTATCTATTGACTCATTATGTAGTTATTTTCTATTTTTAGTAATTAATTAAACTTCATGAGTTAACATAATTATTGTTTTTAAGAAGTAAAATTAAACAAGTAAAACCAACAATTGCTCATTATTAATTAGTGACCAAGATGACTGAAAAAAAATAAGAGGAAATGAAACAAAACAAAACAAAACTACCATAACCTGATCATGAATTAGCGTGACAGCCACAATTATATATATATAGGCTTGAGAAAAGGACCTTTCAGAGGTAGAGTTAGGTGCTTGTATTAGGTTACCAGAGCATTTAGTTGGTTTCTCGGAATTAATTAGATACTTGGATGCCTTGCATTCAAAACTTTTTGTCTAATTAACACTTTAACAGGAATTATCCCAAAAACAAAAATAGGCCCCTCAAATTAATTATACTTCAGAGTTCAGACTGAAACAAAATTAATTAAAGTGCGCTTGTTAGATAGAGGGGAGGGGAATAGGGGATACGATCTCGCACTGTTCGCGTCCCCGATGTGTCCCTAAAAAACCCACTCATCCTTTTTCTATTTTTGCACATGGTGATGGAGCGGGTTAAAACAATGACATCCCTGTTTTTGCTTCAAAACTGTATTATTAATATCCATCCGCATCTCAAATTTGTCACTGAAAAAATCCACCCACCTTAATTTATTTATTTATTATTTTTTTTTTTTGCACTAGATCGAGCGGCTTATGTATTGTATAAAGCAAAAAAAAAACTGTTAATTAATATCTATTTGAAAATGGCAAAAGAACAAAAGTACATCAAGGGCAGCACTTGGCACTTTAGTTCCAAGTGCGCACAACTTTGATGGAAATAATTAAATATATATTGAGTTAGTCGGCCTTAAATGCCGGATTTATTTATATAATATATATAATTAAATATATATAGCAATCGAATCCAATCCCCTTGCATTGCCTCCATCGATCATGTCCTCTTTTAATTAATTAATTAATTAATTAATTCTTGCATCTGTTGTGCTTAATTGTGGGTTTGAATTAATGCTTGGCTTGTGCTTTCGCTTTCACTTTAATTATTTTTGCATATCACAAAGTACAGATTTGGTGGGCATCCTTTCCACTAAATTAAAATCGGCCCCTAGTCTCCTATTTTTTTACGAACATGGGCCATATTTATTGCCTTAGCTAGCTAGCTAGCTATATATATACACTCTTGCGTTTGGATGAATCAAGGAATAATTCATAATAGCAGCTATTTCTGGGTTCGAAAGAGACGCTAACCCAATATTTTACAGGAATAGCGGAATAGCAGCTAATCCGAGCTATTCCTTTGTTGAGAATAGCATTTTTTTTCACTTAAACGTGTTGTGTTGAGAATAGCTTGCCAGGAATAGCAACTATTCTCGAGTTAGCGCTATTCCTGTGTCACCCAAACGTACAAAATAAAATTAATTAATTGTGAGATCGTTTCGTTTCATTGCCATCTATCTATCTATCTATCTACAGGAATTATTAATTAATTAATTAATTAATGTGCCACTACCACTAATTAATTAAACTAGGAACCTGAATATATATGTCAACTACCAAAAAAGTGACTAGAATCCGACAAGAAACGACGTATATATGGAAGATAAAAAGTGACATATTCTGATCATGAATTCCTTTCTTTTGTCCTTTGGAACTAAGAAATTGTAAAGATTAATAATTAAAGTCTAAAGATGTGAAGGAGGAATTGATGCCTAGCAGCCATTAGCCATTAATGTGCTGTTAGTTTTGAATAAATGTACTTGAGAATCTATTGACTGGAGATCGATAGAGAGCTAGCTAGGTTAATTAATTGATGGTAAAGTTAGAAGATCACTTAATTCGATCGCCACCTTTCCTTTTCATAAGAATCTCATCGATGAATCATCTAGCTCTTGCATATATTCACATCACATGCTACTTATGTGACAATTATATTATTGTACCTCACAAACAGAAAAAGGAAGCGTCTAATTGTCCACAGACTTTTGTACACAATTTGTCCACAGAATTGACTTACGCGAATACTGTAAAACTACTTCTACATGTTGTATAATTATACAATATATCATATAAAATATATCAGTTAATCACAAAACATCTAACAACTATTTGAAGTAGTCCCATGATAGTTAGAAACATATTGCAACTTGCACAACAGGACCAAAAAAATTTTACTTTCAAACTGTACTTTCGAAAATTGCAGTTATAAGAAGTTATTGCCAGTCAGTGTTAGTCATTAGCAGTTTTTTTGACAAAAAAGTGATAAAAAGACAAAATTAAATTTTCTGATTAATTTTTTTTATTCTTTTTCTCAATTTAATGAACACAAAACTAAATCCTCAAAATAATGAATACTGTAAAATTGATCACTTTAACTATAAAATTACAGACATACAAAATTAACAGATGAAAACGATAAAATAAAATGTTGAAAAATATCAATTTTCAATACTGTAAAAATATCAAGTTAAACTGTGAAATCAAAAGGTAAAAACTATAAAATTACAAAATTGTAAAATTAGCAGATTAAATAAAATTAAAAAAATGTCAATTTTCAATACTGTAGAATTGTAAATTTAAATTGTGAAAATAAAAAGTAAAAACTATAAATTTACAACAATGTAAAATTAGCATATGAAAACAATTAAATACAATTTAAAAAATATAAATTTTCAATACTATAAAATTGTTAATTTAAACTATGAAAACAAAACGTAAAAACTATAAAATTTTAATAATGTAAAATAAGCGTATGAAAAGGACAAAATAAAATGTAAAAAAATACAATTTTTCAACTTAAACTACAAAAACAAAACATACAACCTACAAAGAATCAAAAATGTAAAATTTCTAAATCTAAACTATAAATCAATTCCGTGTATACTGTAAAATTTCTAAATCTATACATACATCCATCATCTGTTCAACAAAAATATAATATTCACCACACACAACATCTGTTCAACACAAACCTAATTATATCATTCAACATTAAAAACCTCTAGAAACTTTACAGTATACACGGAATTGATTCAACATTAAAAACCTCTAAAAACCTATAGAAAAATAACTTCTACATTAAAAACCTCATGTATTCATTGTTAGAATTAGTAAGAAGTCTCATCACAACAACCACACATTCTTTTGAGATACCATCCTGCATAAAAATAAAATAAACAATGAAACAAATTGATTTATTACATGTAGGTACTGTAAAACTGTGAACTATATCTTATAAAACACTCTATGTATCATGTAAAATAGTGAATTATATTATGCAAAATTGTGAACTATATACTATAAACCTCTAAACATCAATAATAATAGATACTATAAAATAGTGCATATATTATGTAAAAAGGTGAACTATATCCTGTAAAAATACTCTACATATGTTAATTGACTACTTCAGAGATGACAAAATTCCGCGTGTTCTTCTTTCGAATGTGAAATCAAATACAAAATATAGAATCATGTAATTTCGTACATCAAACAATTCAAAACAACGACATAAAGAAAATGAACTATGCATTTCAAATCAGACCATCAGATAATGCGAGATCCGTTATTGAACAGTAAATGATACAATTAAAATTCAAATCAATGTTCATATAATGCATACACGTCTGAGACTACATCAATTCAAATGAAACTTCAATAGAAGCAAGGAAATCATGATTATCAATTTAAATCAATAGAAGGAACAAAACTTAAATAGATTAGTAAATAAACAAGTTGTTTTGAATACTGTAAAACCACAAGATGCATATTGTAAAACTACAAAGTGAATACTGTAAAATAACCTGATTATGCTCCAGATCGCCTTGTTCTTATCTCTCTTCTCCAGATTGCCTCGCTCTCATCTCTCTCCACCAGATCGCTCCTCCAGATCGCCTCTCTTAGATCGTCTTTCTCCATTAGAATCTAAAAGAGATGCCGGAGAAGTCCATCGGAGAGAAGAAAGCGTCGATGAGTAGTGGCGCTGGCGAGCGGCGAGTAGTGGTGTTGCCGTTGAAAAATGAATTGTAAGAGAGGAGGCCGTTCAGATCTGCACGATCAAGAACCCGTCAAAGTACATCATGTAGAGTTAAAAATCATAATACATGGTTAAGTATATATGTATCACTCAGTTCCAAACTTTAAGCATAGGTCAGTAAAAAAATTAGTATTCTGTCAACCCAAACCATTAATTGAGCCACTTGATTAACAATAGTTCAATTGCCACAAAAGGTGGAACTTGCACAATTTGATCTAAACTTGTCAAGAAGCTTGCAATCATATCCACTCGTACACTGCCACTAAATGAACTTCCGTAACTCCAAATGCAGTGCTCTATCCATGAAGTTAATTTCTATTATGTTTTAATTCAAATCTTACGATCCAATTAAAAAGAAGAAAACAATAAATTTCTAGAAACGCTAAACTAATGCCCTTCATTTATATTATTCTACTTTTCCTGAGATCACTCCACTTATAAATTATCTCTAAAGTATAAAAGGAGCAATTTGAACTAAGAATTACTTTAAAAATAATATTAAATACAATAGCGTGAATTATTAGAAAAGGGAAAGAAATTAGAACCATATCTAACCTTCTTCACTAAGACGGACTAAGAGAGCATAAGACCAAGAAAAATGATGAAGAAGAAAGGCCCCCACAGATCCCAATCCCTAAGTGCTTTTCTTGGATCTTCTCTATTTGGATTTGGAAACACAATTAGCTTAAGATTACTCACTATCCTTGACAAATCGCGCTTTACCGTGCCCAAACAAGTTCAGTCACCGTATTTGTCTCTGAACCCTTCAGAGGCGATCGTGATAGAATCACTAGGAACAATGTTCAGTTTGACGGGCATAGTTAGGATGACGGTAATGGAAATTGAAGGACGAATAGAAGCCGGAGGCTTAGGTGGGATTGAGACTGGGACAGAGATGGGGATGGTGGCACGAGGAGGCGACGGGAGATGAGTAGGAAAAACAGTGGCAGAGGGAGCGGTGTAGATAAGAAACTCATTTCGTCGATGTCGGATTGGGAGGAGGGGGTGAAAAGGGACTGTCGTTTTATGATATTGTTGAGAGAATGAAGAGGGAGAGATTTGGGTTAGGGTTAGAAGGGTAGAGAGAAAAGAGAGATCTGAGATGCTTAACTGTTAGAGTTTGGTAATTAGTAAAAAATGAATAAAGCTGTGGATAAATGGTGGACAAAAGACTTGTGGACTAAAATCTTTTCTAAATTAATTAGAGGCACACAGATTGTATCAACGGCTTCTTTTTAAGCACGTTGGTTAGAGCCGTGACAAATTAGCTAGCTAGCTATGTATACTATTCATGCTTTCCGACCTTTTTCAGATAGTTGTTGTTAGTGGTAGATTGTTGCATATATATATGCTATATATACTGTATAGATAATATATCGATGCTGTAGTCTGCATGTGATGACAGGTAGGATTCCCTCAAGCTAGCTTTATTTTTATTAATTAAGTAATATAATTAATTGACTATCCTAGCTAATTAAGCTAACTACTCAAGTGCCTTTTATACGTACAATGTTAATTATTTCAATTTATCAAATGCTAGCTGCATATATTTCACCATTTCATGCGATGCGGATCAATAAATAAAAGACTGAGGCTAAGGTACTATATATGAATTAATATATCTATTTTAAATTTTTAATGTTCAAATAGTCTATGCCGATTGGTCTATACTATAAATATATTAATATATCTATTTTTAATGTTCAAACAGTCGATATGAATTGTTCTATTTTATTTTCATACAAAAATGTACTTGTAAACCAAATTTTTATATTTTTTTTCAATTTTTTATAAATTTTTTTAAATAGGTAGAATATCACTTGATCTAAAACTATATTCTAGACTATTTAGTCTTGAAGTAAATTTTTATATAAAAAATATGTTCTACAGTTCATATCAATTATTTAAATTTTAAAAACAAAAATATTGATTAATTATATATAATAGAGTATGGACCAATCCGCAATATGCATAGTAACATAGTCTTGCTCTAGATAAAACATCAAAAGTTCCTATTGTTTAACATCCATGTATTTTTTTCCATGCCTCTTGTCTATTTCTATTTTTCTTATTATATGTTTTTCTTCCTGTGTTTTCTTCGGAAATAAAAAAATTTCTATAAAAGAAAAGGTTGAATTAATCTTCAATGGTTATAAAAAATATTTATATTTTATATTTATTCTTTTGGTCCAATTTAGCAAAATATAAAAATATTGTTGGTTTTTCACTTTTTCTCGGAGGGTCGATGAGAATTAAAAAAAAAAATGAAATCATGTTATACTGACATTTTTATTTAAATTAATTAAATTAATTGTGAGTTTATCATGCCTAATTGTATGATACATGATTTACAATTATTGGATTTCAGGTAGATGATATTGGTTATTGGGGAGTGTGTGATAGTACTTAAATAATAGGAGAAATAAAATTCTCTCATGCCATCCTATATATATATATATATTACTGTCCTGTCATATTATCGATATTTTAGGCTAAAAATGATAAATCTAGTCGTTTGATTTACATCATGTACAAATCTTGATGCATATATATCCACGAAAGAGAATAATTCTGAAAGATGAGTGTTGAATAGGGTTGGTTGGTTGTTAGTTCTCAACTATTTTTATGGAGCCGAATTTTTTATTAATATCCAAATTTAATATTAAATTTCAAAAAATAACCGGGTCAGTAACGTTTTTCGAAATGTAGCCTTTCCGGAAATTTTTTTTCCGGAAACAGAGGCTGTTTCCGGAAAATTTTTTTACGGAAATGGTAGCTACTTCCGGAAAAAAATTTTCTGGAAATAGGCTACATCTGGAAAAAAATTTTCCGGAAATAGGATTTTTTTTTTTTTTTTTTTTTTGTTTTCCGTAAAAAGTTTATACGGAAATAGGAATTTTTTTTTTTTTTTTTTCCGGAAAAATTTTATCCGGAAATAGGATTTTTTTTTTTTTTTTTTTTTTAGGAAATTTTTTTTTCCGAAAATTTTTTTTATAGGAATTTTTTTTTTATTTTTCAGTTTTTATTTATAATTTTTTTTTTTTTTGTATTTAAGTATTACAAATATTTAATATAGTTTTTTAAAAAATAGATGGAATACTATATAATTTGATTTATTCGAAGGACTGCTACAAGTAATCCGGATCAACATTTTTCATGTCGGATTTTTTATGACCGTAAAAAAAAAATATAATATAATATATGCATATGTATATATAATATAGGTACATATAATATAATATATATGTTAAAATGTGCTTGCATACCAAATTTTATATTTTTTTGAATTTTTTTACTATTTATTAAGTATTTAACAAAATCGCTATCTATATTCAGACCATTGAATTTTTGTACCCATCTTAATAAATAGTAAAAAAAATTAGAAAAATGTAAAATTTGATCTGCAAGCACATTTTAAAATATCCATCATGTTGAACGGTTTGGATCGACTGTTTGGACTTTGAAAACTTTGAAAATACCGATCGTTGAATGCCTACCGTTGAACGAAAAATTCAACTGAATTTTTTAGGCACTAAACGAGGGTTCCAACACCTCATATTTTTTATACCTCATCATACCTCATATTTTATATCTTCATTTTCATATATATTATATTATATATACATATACATATGCATATATTATATTATATTTTTTTTTTACGGTCATAAAAAATCCGACATGAAAAATGTTGATCCGGATTACTTGTAGCAGTCCTTCGAATAAATCAAATTATATAGTATTCCATCTATTTTTTAAAAAACTATATTAAATATTTGTAATACTTAAATATAAAAAATAAATAAATTATAAATAAAAACTGAAAAATTAAAAAAAAATTCCTATAAAAAAAATTTTCCGAAAAAAAAATTTCCTAAAAAAAAAAAAAAAAAAAAAAGTCCTATTTCCGGATAAAATTTTTCCGGAAGTAGCTACCGTTTCCGTAAAAAAAATTTCCGGAAAAAGCCTCTGTTTCCGGAAAAAAAATTTCCGGAAAGGGTACATTTCGAAAAACGTTACTGACCCGGTTATTTTTTGAAATTTAATATTAAATTTGGATATTAATAAAAAATTCGGTTTATGGAGTATAAATTTGTCATATTCCTAGGAGTGTGTCTTTTAATTAATTATGCTAAAAATTAGTACCAAATTAAACCAAAAAAAAAAAAAATCACCGAAATCAATATCTGACATTTTCCGATTTTTTTATTTATATCCAAAAATTAAATCAAATTACAAAAAATAACCGAAGTAACGTTGAAATTTCAAAATTACCCAATCCGGTTACCCAGTAACCGGATTTTTTTTTTTTCCGGTTATCCAATTCCCGGAATTGGAAAAAATGTCCGGTTATTGGATAACCGGAAATATGGTTTTGGTCCGGTTATCCAATAACCGGTTTTTTTTTTTTTTTTTTTAAACTCGTTTTTTTATAACCATATTTATATGCATATGTATATGTGTATGTATATTTTTCTATAATTTTAAATTTCAGATTTGATTTACAATTTTTTGTGTGTAAATTTGATAAATCTAATTTCATGTTTCAGAAAAAACGCATAATTTGAAATTATAAAATTATTTTTTCTGTATCATGGTTAATTTTCAGATTTAATTTACAAATTTTATTTGTAAATTTGATAGATATAAATACGATGTTTATTTTTATAAAACGTATTTAATTGAGATTCATTGTTTTGGAGATTTTTTAAATGTATCTTTTGGAGATGCATTGCAAAGCAAAACCATGCATCTTTAGTTGTTTACGGATCTTATACAACTGGGTTGGATAATTTTTTGGTCCAAATTAATTACAACCATTCAAAGAACCATTTTTTCTCAAGAATTCTCGGATTTGATGGTTCATGATCAGTGTGCACCATTTTTATACTTCTGGATTGTACATAATCCATTTCTAGTTCAAATGGAGGTAATGGACATGTCCATTACTGTAGGAATGGAGAGGTTTATGCACCGGTTCAACCTAAATAAACTTGGTCAATACCTTACTCATGAACCGCAAAAAAAGAGAACTTTTTTTGCTCACACTGGGGCTTGAACCCATATCTCTTGGGTGGGAGCCAAGTACCCTAACAACTATACTAGATTAACTTTCTTGTTATCATCTTGGTTCTTGTTTATTATATATACGACTTGTATAAATTTTCTAGTCTATATAGTTTCAATGTTTCTTGTATAGTGAATAATTTTTTTTTTAATGTACACTATATATATTCTATATATATTCTGTCCGAATATTTTTTTTTATTAATATTCTATATAATCTATATACACTAACCCTAAACCCTAAACACTATATATTCTATATAATCTACATATACATATAAAATAAAATTCGTATTTAGATTTATCAAATTTACACAAAAAAAATTTGTAAATCAAATCTGAAATTTAAAATTATAGAAAAATATACATACACATATACATATACATATACATATACATATACATACACATATACATATACATATAAAATAAAATTCGTATTTAGATTTATCAAATTTACACAAAAAAAATTTGTAAATCAAATCTGAAATTTAAAATTATAGAAAAATATACATACACATACACATATACATATAAAATAAAATTCGTATTTAGATTTATCAAATTTACACAAAAAAAAATTTGTAAATCAAATCTGAAATTTAAAATTATAGAAAAATATACATACACATATACATATGCATATAAATATGGTTATAAAAAAACGAGTTTAAAAAAAAAAACCGGGAATTGGATAACCGGAAAAAAAATAATCCGGTTACTGAGTAACCGGATTGGGTACTTTTGGAATTTCAACGGTACTTCGGTTATTTTTTCTAATTTGATTTAATTTTTGAATATAAATAAAAAAATCGGGACATTTTATTACCTAATTAAGGCAATTATTGTTTGTCATTAAGGTAGCACCGACAGGAGCTTGGGTCCCAAATAAAAGAATATTGAATATTGATTGTATTATACACAAAGTACCCTCAGATAATAGGGTTTGTCTAAATTGCTGCTGGCAGCAGTTCTGCCCAGGTGCTGCCGGGACTTTTTTTAGCCGTGTGATGTTCAAACAACAAATCCAAACCGTTAGATGTTTAATCTATAATATAATCTACTTGGAGACCAAATTTTATATTTTTTGGAATTTTTTTACTATTTATTAAGCTGGTTTGAAAACCGCTGATTTCAGTAATTTTCTGCAGCATTGAAATCAGCGGTTTTCAAACCAGCTTAATAAATAGTAAAAAAATTCCAAAAAATGTAAAATTTGGTCTCCAAGTAGATTATATTATAGATTAAACATCTAACGGTTTGGATTTTTTGTTTGGACATCACACGGCTAAAAAATGCCCCGGCAGCACCTGGGCAGAACTGCTGCCAGCAGCAATTTAGCCACAGCCCAGATAATAATCATGTATATATTATTCAACAACAAGTCTACCATATATGCCAATCATTTTTTTTTTCTCCTTTAATATAAATATAATATAATGGTCTTGGAGTCGATCGATCTTGACCGATCGAACTCTCAAATTGGTTCAAAGAATATAAAACGTACTAAGAAGAGAAGAAATCTTTTTCTCCTCCCTCCAGCCCTCCGAAAAATAATTGAATGTCTTCGTAAATATAAAAATATGGAGAATAGAAGCTGTGGCATGTGGCAATGGACATGGAGTGTGGGCCACTTGTTAGGGATTTGGAATTTGGAATTTGGCACGTAGTGGCTGTGGCTACGCACAGAGCGGATCACCAGAAATTAAAAAAAAAAACAGTATCCAGATTCCACACGGAAAAATAATAATAGAGATGCATAGTATACAAGGAGTTTGGGTTGCAGTAGAATTAAATGTGGAGAGAGCAGATTGATAAAAATATCGGCTTCGTTAGTGGATGGAGTTAAAATTAACTCGCTCGCTACAGACTCGAGCCATAATTAATGAATTTGAGTTTGGCCTGTCGAGTCAGCTCGGTTGTTAACGAGCTATTTAATATATATATAGTTTAATAGTTTAATCGGATCCGTTCACTTCAGATTGGGGATATTATGATCTATAGATATTATAGCTAGTATTATGGTAATTGCACTTTGAACTGTGTTTAAGTTGATTGCTAATTTTGCATGGGATATGTGTGAATTAATTATAAATAATTAAATTAATTTGTATGAATTTGTTTGATTTGGTATGTATATATGAATTTGTTATGCAAATATGTTTGTATGAATTTAGAATTTTAATATATTTGTATGTATGAATTTAGCTTTAAATTTAATTTATAGTGATTGATTTGCTTAATTACAATTGAATTAAGAGTATTCCTCAATAATTAGTCATATAAATATTATTTTATTTTAGCCATAATTGATAAGACGTGTTATGAAAATTTAAGATATAGCAGAACAAAAATATACAAATTTATAGATCTGTCAAGCTAGTAATGAGCTAGCTCGGCTCGCTCGGACAAGTCACGAGTCAGTCTTGAATAGCAATTTCAACTCGGAACCTAAAATTCAAACTCGCTCGCTCAGCTTGATCCATAAACAAGCTGATTATAAGTGAGACCTAACTCGCTCATTAGCAGCTCATTGCCACACCTAGCTATGAGGCTTTAACCCTAGTTACCAGACCCTCTGCCTTCACGACCTTTCTGAATTGTCATTAGATGCTAAAATCGGAGTTTTCTATCAAAAATTATGGTCATTTAAAGTTTGAAAACAATATACCAATACTTTATTGCAAAAACATCCATGATGTGTCTGTGTTTTATACTCTGGTTAAACCCATCAATGTTTCATGGCACAAATATCAATAACGCACCAATATTATATACCCGTTAATCATGATATTGATGCTTCATTACAAAAATATTAATAAAACATCGATGAAAAAAAATTCAAGTCATTTTCTTTCTCATCATAAAAAAAAAACTTAAAATTCAATAAAATTAACCAGGCATGTTTTAACCATATTTCAGTTATGTTTGAAAAGTTTTGAAAAAAAAAAAAACCGTAGAGGCATTTTTTTAAAATTTTTATCAAACGAGGGCAGAGTTAGAATTTTTTTTTAAATATGAATAATAATTTCAATAAAATTGATATTTATTCTTAGCATGAAAATTTTATATAATTGAAACGTTTATAAATTAATTTTAATGTATTCAAATTTTGAACATTTTTGGACGGCTAAATTTATATTAAATTATTTTGAAAATTTAAAAACTTTGCATTGAAAGTCATCACTCGAGAAGTAGAACAGTTTTAATAGTTTAGATTTGTAGTTTGAAGCTAATTCAATAGGCATTGGAGCTAAGCTCGCCAAGCCACTTCTCTTGATTTGAAAATTGTGCATGCATACTCATCACTCGAGAAGTAGAATGTTTTTAATAATTTAGATTCATAGTTTGAACTCAATTTAATAGATTTTGGAACTAAATTCACCAAACCTCCTCTCTTGACGAAAATCAAAATGATTTTTTATATGTATATATTTTAGATGATTTGAAAATATCTAACAATTTATATTTGTTAATTTGATTGGAATTAAGAAGTCGGCTTCTAAGAATTAACTTTTAATCTAGTGACAAAGGAAAAATTCTCTCTATAAAAGGTTGCAGATTTGAAATCCAAAAGAAACAAAAAATTATTTGTAAATATTAAATAATTTGATAACTTGCCTTTCAACTTTTATTAAAAAGAATAATCGGCTTCTATAGTATACCTTTCAACTTTTCTAGTCCTTTTTATTTGTCCACATAATTAAACATAGGTTAGTAAATAATAATAATAATAATAATAATTCTTTAAGGATATTTATTTTATCAATTTGGGAACTGAGGAAATAGGAATAGAAAGACGTCATCTTTGGTTCAATATATACTATCAAGTATCAAATCACTCCGGGTTAGAAAATCTCAACTTCTACCTTTGGCTATATTATATTATATATGCTCTTGCACTAACTTTCTTTTTATTTTATTTTTATCTCCGATAGCTAAGGATATTTTTCTAGGGGAATTTCATGTATACCCTACAAAAATTTTAAAATTACGCATTTGTTCTTCTAAAAATTCATAATAATATCATATTTATCCTCTAAATTTCAAAAACTCACAAATTTACTTAAATTATTCTCTTTTCTATTAAAACCCATCTAAATTTATACAGTTCTCATTATATACTTTTTAAAAATATAAAAATATGTATAAGAAAAATATTCAGACTTTTTATTGATCGGTTTCTGAGAGCATATGATTTATTTATCTATTTGTGACACATACTCAATAGCATCTAGGCATACGCTTGTGTGTTGTCACAAGCAAGAACATTAATTATTCATTTGTCCTCACAACTAGTCAATTATGAAGTTTAGAAAGAGAGATGCGTAATTTGAAAGTTTGTACAAATTAAGTAACAGCTTCTAGAATAACTTTCTTTTGCCTTGAAAACATATTTTAAGAATGATTCCGGCCGGAAAACAATGAGTTCTACTTCTACAGAGAAAATTAAAGTGGTTCGGCATCCCCTCGTTGCTTATCGCATCTTTTTTTTCTTTATATATACATATAGGCCTTCTATAATTAATTGATCGTGGAAATTAATTCTCATTCTAGATATCCCAAAATTGTGCTATAACGCTACTTATATATTACGTGCGCCAATATTCCTTTTGTTCTCAAATTTAGTTAAATTTTACTGGGTTCTATATATTCGATCCCTTTTGTGGAAAAAAGATTTTACATTTGTTCATGCACTCACGTCACGTGGCCTGGTCTCTATATTCGATCTCTTAATTCACTTGCAACATATTCTACAGCGACCTCTGACAAAGACCACTAGAATCCAGAGATACTGGTGTAATATTATCTACTCTTTTTAACTCTTCTTTGGTAAAATATTGACAGTGGTGTTTTCACTTCGTACAGCGCACAACTCATATATTTTTTATTTTGACTAATTGTCCATGTGCTACATGAAATCAAAACAGCACTGTTAATATCTTTAACCCCTTTCTGAGTACTCAAAAACCAGTCTAATTAAAGCCTTCACATGTAAACTTGGTTTAATTGGCTTAAATCATGACCCAATTTGTAGAACAGTTAATTTAAATAACAGGCTAAAATTTAAAAGAAATAACTGGTACAAGTTTAATGAAGGTAACGTATATACTGATACATCTGACAAAGTCGAATATGCGCATATGCGGAATTAATGTCGAGATAACTATCCGAGGAATAAACATTATCTGAGGAATAAACATTAGCTAGCACATTGATACAAAGTATGTTATCATGTCAAAAATAGTTAATGCAATGTGTGCTTAGATGGCTTTCATGTCGCCGTCTAATCCAGAGAGACGTGTACCTGGACTGGTACAAACTAAAAAGTTGGGGTATGAAAGGGGAAGATCAGAGAATTTCCAGTGGAACTGGGAATAGTGTGTATTGAGATGCTTGATGAGGACATGATGTAAATCCAGAACAGTTGAAAATAATAAGATATATAGATTGGCAATAGATCTGGTATTCTTATGATTAATTAAATATTAATTTTAAAGTTCTATACTAAGATGGAGAGAGTATAAATATGGAAGAGATATTGGTGATAACCAAATAGATTGGTTAATTATTATTTTGATAACTGAGGTGATGCTAGTAAATGTCAGCTTTATATATCTTTTTAGGGATTAAGTTGAAAAGTAACAGATTAATTAATTAATTGAAGTGGAGTTCATGATAAGTGTCTTTGCCTAAACTTTAATTAGATCTCGTAATCATGATCCCAAATTGAGTGGTTGAAGAACCTGACCCTTATTGCATGCCTAGCTAGTTCACATAGGTTTGTAATTCATTAATTAATTGCTCTTTTTGCTGCAAACCATGATTTCTTGAAAATTAATGGAACTCCTCGATAAGATGCATTTTTCTAGTACAGTTGTTCAAAAAAGGTGCATGTGAATACCACTGGGTGGAAAGTAAAAGAATACCACTGCTCAAAGCTACGGTCATGTAAATCAAAAAAGAAAAAAGAAAAAATAATATAAGAAAGACATGCTCAGAAGGTTTGAGTGTTCACTGTTTGGTTTCAACTTTCTTTTTGGAAGTATTTGAGTTTCTATTTTTGTTTGGCAAATAGACTCAGTGTTGTAAAAACAGTCAGGTTGTCCAAAATTGACTGTTTAATCGGCAGTGGTCATCAAACTGTCACGAACAGAGGTGAAGAAGAAGAGGAAATGAAAATCTCAAATCAGCCGTTTTGTCTTATTAATCGTTAATTTTCAGTTTAAACCATCGTTTAGTACGTTTAGTCGGTTGTCTCTTGAGCCATGATTCATTTAGTCGCTCATTTCAAAACTTCAGAGAAAAAATAACATTACCTCAAATGTCAAATTGGCCGATATATATTGCCAATTAATCAGTCGCATACTAATTAATCGTTTGATAATAATCCGTCCATCCAGCAATCGTATATCATTATTTATTATCCTGAAATAGATACAAGGTTGAGGATTTTCACAACAAAATATTGACAAATATTCACTACTACAAAAAATATTTTTGCCATCGCCCATATACTATCGGATGTGCTTCCGCACAGATGGTGTATGTCACGAGTGGCAGCGATGTAATTACTTTGAACTTTTTACCGTCTGTTCTGGAAAAAAAAACCCGATGGTGTTGATAGACCCTCTCCTTTGCCATCAGTTAAATTTTACGAACAGTTAGTATTAAGTGACACTTCAACATCGGTTTGGCTAAACGGCCGATGGCACTGAGGGAGTCACTTTTACCATCCGTTATGTATATGATCCATTGGTGATAGTACAAAATAATAACAACTCGTTACCATCTTGAACCGATGACATATTCCCAAGGGCAACACTTTATAAAATATAACGGCATCACCATCTGCTCAATATGTTAAACCGATAGTGATGCTGTTATATTTTATATATATTCCAATAAACCCTAGGTCGATCGATTCATCTCTCCAGAGCCTTCCAGTATATCCCCAAATTAAGTATTGTGCTATATTGCTTGCTGCGAATTTTAACTTTCCAAATTGACGGACAAAGATCAGCATTTCCTCTCCTGGAGTCATTAATTTGTATGCTAGATCACCCTTTCCTCCTTTATTTTCTGTTTATTTTAATCGTTACTTTGAATGATTTCTTAAATTATGGAACAACTAATTTAAACTAGGATTTAGTTAATTAATATTATTTTTTATTTTGTATAAGCGAAATGAGTAGCCAAAGTACTCGTTACTCATCAGAACCTTATAATTACAATAGATGTCTTAAGTCGACTGTTGTGATGCTTTTGAAGACCAAAAAGAATTCGGTGAGGAAATTTTATACATTTTCAAAATGCAATCAATGGATGAACTGGTACGACAACACTATCAATTTAAGTAACGTAAGTTTAAATTCTCATATGCAACCTTACATACAAGTTGCAATATACCGAAATGAGACAGAAGTATCTTCGATTCTCAAGAAACAACTAGCATTATTAATTTTGTTTTGTTTGTTAATGCTGATTGTGATATTTTTTTTATTGTTTTGTTGCTTCATGTAAAGTAGTTGATTAAATGAGATGGGTGTCACAAGCTGTTCAAAATCTATGCAAAACATGTTCTTAAAATTAAGTCACGTTTTGATCTCGAGTTTTCTGCAGTGTTGATAACGCCAAAACATATAGCAAAAATCACTAATTTTTAGTACGAGAAATGGTGGAAAAGCGTATGCAAAGTATTCATTTTCACGAATTATTCACCCAAATGTGTTTTTAGGCTATTTTGGTTGGTTTTGGAGAAAGTTGCAAATTTAGGCTTAAAACAGATCAAAAATATCATATTTAGGCCGATTCTAAAGGAAGCGTCAAAATAAGGCATCACATGGAGTATGCAAACACCTCACACGAAGTGCACAACATGCAACATGGCGAGATTCACTGAAATTCGGCTAAGTACAGTGCCTTAGGGCCTCAGTTATGCTGCATACTCAAGAGATCAAGAAACAAATATATTGCAAAGATGACACTATCATACTTTGAATATTATTTATAATATCATGAGGCAAGGAATGGATACAAGTAATGTTATTCATAACATTGCTATAGGATCATGTTTTGTAAACATGTTACATTACATCTATATTAATTGGGTGACTATAATGTGTAGCTAGAACACTGCTTATAATTTATGGTGATAAAATGATTTACACCATTACTAATTTAATATGGATCCTCGATAAAGGTCACACCAACTGAATGGGAAACAAGAGAGTTATTTTATATTTTATATTTTATATGGTGTATGATATTTCATGTCATATGAAATAAAATACATGTGATAAAATATTAAAATAAAATGTTACATGTTGTAACAGTTTAGTGTAAATTAAATATGTGAAGAATATTATTTGGTGAAGTGTAATGTGTATTACATAACGTAATATTTGTGTCACATAAATAATGTAATCTGAATACTAATTAATTTAGAATTTGAATATACAATTAAGAGATACACCATTGGTTATGGAAACATTGGTATTCTTCCCTCCAAAATTTTCCTTGTTTTTTCTCTATAAAATATAGCACTTCACATGTGACTCCTACATGCAATACACACTCACACTCATCTTCTTTGTGGCCAAAATTACCCTAAAGAGACCAAAAATTCTGCCATCTCTCTTTTGTGTAAATTCTAACTTAGTTGTGTTGGCAAATTAATTGAGAAATTAATTTTGGAGGCTAACAAGGGGTTACTAACTTTATACTAAGCATAGATTAGTGGATCTCTAGCAAGATCTAGAACTAATTCTTATTTAGTTCAAGGTGAAGACTTAGAGGCAACGGTGTGAAGGTTTCCAAGATATCTAGAGAAAATTGATTTTCTCTAACCGTTAAATTGACATTTAACGAGAAGTATGAGATCTAAATCTTAAATCTTGAATCTTGATTTAAATATATTTGCATGCATGTAGATTATTGTTGTTAGTCTTGTATGCAAAATGTATGAATGAATATTTGAGTAGAGTTAGCATAAAAGAGACAGACCGCTTAGACGATTAAGAGGGATGAAATTTTTATTTCCCACCTCTCTAACCGTGATGAAATCCCTACAGTGGTATTAGAGCTTTGGTATCTCTATTATGCTAATTTAAACCCTTTTGATTACGTGATTTGATGCATAAGTGCTTAATTAATCTATCTTGTGACTTGTGGTTCAAGTTTTGTGTGCTTTAAGACCTTTTTCGGGTTTAAAATTGCTACGGACTTTTGGGTAAGTTATTTTTGTACTTTATAAAATCCTACCGTCAATTTGTGATGTGTAGAAGGATATAAAAATTATAGATCAAGTTTTTTCGCATATCTATAATTTTGTACAAAAATAACAAAATCGGGACATTGCTGGAATTCCAGTGAGCAGTCCCAGTTTTTGACCAGATTAAAAGTTCTATTTAGAGAAAATGACAACGTGGATTTTTGTGTTCTTTATATCAAAATAAAGGTATGAAAATCTAGTTTTTAGAGAACATAAGTTCTCGATAATTGCCATGTATTTGGCCTCAGTACTTGAGAGTGCAACAGTGGCTTGAAGTGTAGATTTCCAACTAATTGCATAATCTCCAAGGGTAAAAGCATAACCCGTCAAAGAACGCCTCTTGTCTAAATCACTCGCAAAATCTACATCCACATAACCAATTAGGCCTTGCCATTACCAAACTCCAAACGAGTATTAATAGTACCTCTCAAATAGCGAAAGATCCACTTCACCACTTCCCAATGCCCTTTCCCGGGACAAGAGAGATATCTACTTACCACACTAACGGCTTGAGCAATGTCGGGTCAAGTACACACCAGCAAGTACATGAGACTCCCGACTGCACTTGAATATGGAACATTTTCCATATATTGCTTCTCAGCATCAGATTTTGGGCTTAAAGCGGCTGAAAGCTTGAAACGCACTGCAAGAGGTATTAAAACAACATTCGCTTTCTCCATGCCAAAATGACGTAACACTTTCTCGGCAAAACTCTTTTGTGAAAGAAACAATTTTCTTTTGGACCTATCCCTTGTGATCTCCATCCCGAGAATTCTTTTGGCGGCCCCCAAATCTTTCATCTCAAATGCCGAACTTAGTTGCTCTTTCAACCTCCTAACTTCTTTCAAGTTTGAGGATGCAATCAACATGTCATCCACATAGAGCAACAAGTAAACAAAATTCTCACCATCCAAATTTTTGAAATAGACACAACTATCATAATTGGAACGATGGAAATTAATACTCACCATGAATGAGTCGAATTTCTTGTACCATTGCCGCGGTGATTGTTTAAGGCCATAAAGGGACTTCTTCAAAAGACACACATGGTCATTCTTTCCCACAACCTCAAAACCCTCCGGTTGAATCATGTAAATTTGCTCTTCCAAATCACCATGCAAGAAAGTGATTTTCACATCTATTTTCTCCAACTCCAAATCCTTCATTGCCACCAAAGAGAGCAAAACTCGAATGGAGGTATGCTTAACTACAGGAGAAAACACATCATTGAAGTCCACACCTTGGACTTGACTATACCCTTTAGCCATAAGCCTTGCCTTGTATTGAAAATCCGCAGGATTTGAGCCATCAATCTTCCTCTTAAACACCTACAATCCTCTTACCACTATGAGGTTTCACAAGAGACCAAGTCTCATTTTGTTACAAGGATTGTAACTCTTCATTCATAGCGGCAACCGAATTGACCGCACCCTTGGAAAAAATGGCTTATTTGCAGGAAGATGGCTCATAATACTCCACATCCTCTGCAATTGCGAAACAATAAGCAAAGTCGGAGTATCCATACCTTGTAGGTGGTCGAATTACTCTTCTATCTCGGTCCCTTGCAAATGCATATGGTTGTGTCTCTTCTTGGCTTTCTTCCAAATTTGCATCATCATGTGAGATCACATCATCACCTTCTTATACCAGCTCCTCAAACTCCGCCTTCTTCTCAACCGTCTCATTCTCCTTAATAGTCAGCTCGGGTGCAACATCATTTGCCTTCAACATTGCCGACTCATTGAAAATGACATCTCTTAAGATAAGGAACTTCGATGATTCGGGACACCATAATTTATACCCCTTCACATTTTCGGGATACCCAATAAAAAAAACACTTCTTTGATCTAGGTTCCAACTTTCCTTCATTCACATGTGCATAAGCAGGACAACCAAACACCCTCAAATTCGAATAATCGGCCGGCTTACCCGACCACACTTCTTCGGATGTCTTCAACTCAATTGAAGTGGTAGGAGATCGATTCACCAAATAGCAAGATGTGTTAATGACTTTCGCCCAAAACTCCTTACCCAAACCTGCATTTGAAAGCATACTCCTAGATCTCTCAAGTAGTGTCCTATTCATCCTTTTTGCAACACCATTTTATTGTGGAGTGTGGACAACCGTCTTGTGCCGAACAATCCTTTGACCTTACAAAAGTTATCAAACTCACGGTTGCAAAACTCCAAACCATTATCGGTTCTCAACCTCTTGACTTTCCTTCCCGTTTGGTTCTCCAAAAATGACTTCCATTCTTTGAAGGTGCGAAACACATCTCTTTTCTCTTTCAAGAAATAAACCCAAACCTTCCTTGAGAAACCATCACTGAAAGTAAGCATGTAACGAGAACCATTACCTTTAGAAGGCTCACGAAAAGGTCCCCAAATATCCGAATGGATGTAGTCTAATGTTCCCTTGGTCGAATGAATGGCCATGGAGAAGCTCAACCTCTTATGCTTGCCAAATACACAATACTCACAAAACTCCAAGTTGCCCGTGCATTGGCCACACAACAAACCTCTCTTGCTCAAAATGGTTATTCCTCTCTCGCTCATATGCCCCAATCTCATATGCCACAACTTTGTAGCATCCACATCCGAGATAGTACCCGAACGTGCAATGGTGGCCGAGCCCGTGATCGTGCCCCAATTCTCTTTGCCATGATTGTGAGAGCCCCTTTAAAAACCCTAAGGACTCCACCTTCACTTTGGAACTTGCACCCTTTTTCCTCAAGAGACCCCAAAGAAATCAAATTCTTCGACAAATCGGGCATATGTCTCACACCCGTCAACCTTCGGACCTTTCCATTATGGAACTTAATTGTCACCGAACCAATTCCGACAACCTTACACATGTTGTTGTTTCCCATGAGAACCTTACCATCTATAGGCTCATAAGTCTCAAACCAATCTCTATTCAGAGTCATGTGTTGTGAAGTACCCGTATCCATCACCCAACAATACATATCATCAACATTGGTGTCTACCACACAAAGAGTATCAACCGTGTCACACTCAGCCACATTGGCCTCCTCCTCCGAAGTATCTTTAGTATCCGTCTTTTGTTTATTTTTAAGCTTGAAACAATCGGTCTTAATGTGTCTCTTCTTCTTACAATAGTTACACGCCAAATTCTTATGCCTAGACTTTGAACGGGTCATTTCATCTTTCGAGTTTCGGTCCTATGACGTACCTCGATCAACAACCAAACCAACACCTTGACTCCCTTTCTCATTATTGGTTATTTCACTATCAATGTGCAACTTGGCTTGCAAATTACTCTTAACATCCTCAAGGAAAATCTTGTCTCTACTATAAATCAACATATCTCTAAATGTCTTGTATGATACGGGTAATGAGCACAATAACAAAAGCGCTTGGTCCTCATCCTCCACCTTAACATCAATTTTATCCAAATCATTCAAAATGAATGCAAACTCTGAAATATGATCAGAAATTGATATACCTTCAACCATACGAAGGGTGTAGAGGCACAACTTTAGTCGTAATAGATTGGTGAGAGACTTCTTCATGTAAATGTTCTCCAATTTCTCCCACAAATCCTTAGCGGTTTTCTTCGATAGGACCTCTTGCAATGTCGAATTGCTCAAACACAATTGAATAATAGAGAGTGTCTTATCATCCATAGTTCTCCACTTACTATCGTTAATGCATCAATCAATTTATCTTGACCAAAAATGACATCCTTAACGTCTTGGCTTGACAAAATTGCCACCATGCGCACTTGCCATAATGCAAAACTCGTCTTCCCGTCATACTTCGCCGACATATCCATTGAATTTCTCAAACGCCCAATTAATAAATTTCCCAAATTATCAAAGTTACTCAATCACCGAAACGGTCACAAATCAAAATTTGCAAAATTAGACTTAGTTTTCTTTCATAACAAGAGTATACATATTAAAGATACAAAGTCCAACGGACCAAAATAGCAATTTGAGTCAAAATATAACATACAAGAATTAAGGAAGAAGCAGTACATCCTCCCAAGTTCGGTGCATCACTTTCAGATACCTCTCGTTGCATTGGGTATACCTGGACTCCAATCCTTTTTGTACTTTCAAGTGTTGCCTATGGATTGGGTAATTGAGTTGCGTTAGGTTCCTGTCTCGACAGTCTTTTTGGTTAATATTTTGGCAGTTTAGACAGTCATGGCCGTCGCTATTGAAACTTAACTATAAATTATCCGAAACTTATTAAACTAATTAATTAAGACTAAAATGTTTGGTCGTCAAACTTTCAAACTCTCACAGATAATAAAAGAAAAAGAACCGAGGCATGCAATTAGCAACTATACAAGAGATATAATTTGGTATATATATTAATTAATAATGATGATAATGAGAAGTACTATCATAATTAATTTAGTACACTTAGGGAGGTGGATGCATGATCACATTCAACCTCCATAGACATAATTACTATTAAGTAATTAGCTTGCACGCTGAGCCTCCTTGCACCAAAAGTGATTACAACATTCCATTTTGGTGGCCCCTCTTTCCCACCCCAATCTGGGGCCCCACTTTCTTGATCTCTCTCTCTCTCTCTCTCTCTCTCTGTCGCGCGCTAAGTGCCTTATATGTAATCAAGTGAGACCTCTCTCTTCACGAGCTAACTTCAGTCTAAACATTCTCTCCTTACTCCATATCAGTATTACCCTTAATACAATTCACTACATCTTCAGACTAATAAACTCATAATATATACTCTTTCGCCTAGCTAGTCGATCTCTTAATTAATTCGTTCGTTTGTCCATCTACATACTGTAAGAGGGACTAACTAAAGATCCGTCGATGACTTCTCACGAGGCCGGTCCCGTGGCTGTTCATCCGAGCCCGAGTACTACTCCGACTTCATGTTATCTTCAACAAGCAGCCACCAAGTTCCCTGTCACTCTCAAGGTTCAAATCTGCCAAGTCAAATTTTTAATATATTAATTTCATTATGTACCTTGAATATAATTAATTACTGGCAAATATCTGGACCAGAAATTCTTATAACATTTAAATATGTAGCAAGTAGTCAATAATTACAATTCCATTTTTTGCCAAGTTATAACAGTACTAATATATTAACATGTGTCTACTTGTTCGATTGAGGAGTTTCAGTTTGAGGAGGTGGTGTACAAGGTGAAGATCGGGCAAGATAGTGTGTGGTGGCAAAGGCCGTATGGAAGCAAAGGTTCGACGATATGTGAGAAGACAATCCTCAATGGTATATCAGGTGTTGTTTGTCCTGGAGAGATGCTGGCAATGCTGGGCCCATCTGGCAGTGGCAAAACCACCTTGCTCACCGCATTAGGCGGCCGTCTTGGCACAAGCACAAACCCAGCTGCTCATTTCTCTGGCAAAATCACCTACAATGGGCAACCCTTTTCGGGTACCATGAGACGGCGCACAGGCTTTGTTGCTCAAGACGATGTCTTGTACCCACATTTAACTGTGATAGAGACATTGCGTTATACCGCACTCCTCCGGCTACCTAGTACTCTCAGTGCAGCAGAGAAAACTGCACATGCGGAGGCAGTAATGGTGGAATTAGGTCTGGCGAGGGTGGCCCACTCAATGATAGGTGGGGTCCGTGGAGTGAGAGGCGTATCAGGTGGAGAGAGGAAACGGGTCAGTATTGGTCTAGAGATGCTGGTGAATCCTAGCCTTTTGCTACTAGACGAGCCTACCTCCGGTCTAGACTCCAGCACAGCCGCTAAAATAGTAGGCACGCTGAAACGGATGTCGGTTCAGGGGCGGCGCACGGTGGTGGTGACGATTCATCAACCATCATCTAGACTATACCATATGTTTGATAAGGTGCTTTTGCTCTCAGTAGATGGCAACCCGATCTACTACGGCCGTGCTGCTGATGCGCTCTCGTACTTTGCTTCTGTCGGCTTCACCTGTTCTCTCTCAATCAACCCGGCCGACCTCATGCTCGACCTCGCTAATGGTGAGTGTGTGTGTGTGTGTATATATATATATATATATATATATTAATTTCAATATTTGAAGCTAAGCTATATATCCTTCTATGATAATATAAAAGCAAAAAGTGCTCCAATCACCGGGTATATGCTTTATTAATCATTTTGTCAAAGAAAGAACCAAAGCTGCACACCACAATTATATATATATTATGGATGTCTATTCATGATCCTCTAGTCTAGATCATTTTCACCAAGAAGGATTCTATTAGCTAGTTCAGTACTATTACATCGTATCTGGAAACTATGAACTTAATTTTTCTATTAATTTAATTTGTATTAGGTCGATCGATCATACTTAATTAAATTTCATTAATTATCTATATATAGAAATATAGTCTATAAATATCTATACTGTTTACTCTTAATTCTATAAATTAATACGTAATTTAATCTGTTATTGCTTAAATCAATATATATTTTAGTTGTCACCATGCATTTTATTTCTCTTGGCAAGAGCACTTAAAAAGTTGTCGATATAAAATAATTAAGGATAAGTTATTTTAATTGTTTGTTCGCTTTCACATTTGTTAAAGTGCATGAACGATCTGATTTGGTACAAAGGCAGTTAAGAAGCATCATAATTAAAGATCACGAGATCCACTAACGGCCAGATTCTGAGATCTCCCATAAATGAATTATAAGTAATTATCAAATATGCATGAAACTATCATCTTTACAATAGATTATTAATTTCTTCTTCTTTAAATTTTTTTTAAAAAAATGAGGGTCTAGCTAGCTAGCCCACATTTGTAATATATTGAAATAGGTTATTTGAGCATGACAACTTGATCATGTGAAAGTATTGCTCCACCTAGTCTAGCTAGCTGCATGCCCCTTCTATATATTACTGTTAGTCCACCAACATGTCAAAACTCAAGAGATTCGATCGATCCCAAACTGATCATTGGATGTAAGAGCAATATTAGCGTATATAATCCCATATATATATATATATATTATATGTCAGCTTGAGATTGCACTTTGGTGGAGGGGGCCTCAGGCCTCAGCTAAACAGAGCACCGTGCATGCGTTGGGCCATACATATCATATATATATATATAAAGTATAAACAAAAACAAAAATTAACAATATCTTCAACAAATTAATTTCTAAAGAAAAAGTTGCACCTAAATCTTATGTAATGCTCCTTAGACTGACACTGAAAAGTGACACAATCCCAACAGCACAACTTGACACAGTCCAAAATGGCAAAATCTCTTCAATTGGGAATAAAAGTTGTCGGAGGCATTTCCTTTCTTTCATTGCCTTTTAGCTAAAAAGCAATCTGCTCCTTGAAAAGCATCCATCTCTTTTAATTCCATCCACTTGTTAGACTTTAAGCTCCATCTCCTCGAGACTCCTCCTGTTCCTGTGTTTTTTTTCCAATTAATATTTACAATTTTACATGCATGTATATATATATATATGTACCATATGGAGTTCGCCGCATATCTACTATAACGTTTATTTTATCTGTCAAATGCCTATATATGCCATATAAATTTTGGATAGATATTGAAAATGTACAACATGTATTACAAAAAGTTGGTATATACATGATTTCTTATGAGATATATAGTGTCTAGAACCCTATATAAATTTTAAAGATATAATGTAAAATATTGAGTTGCGCCAATAGCTCAATCCTCAAGCTGTACTATTGTGATACAGCTCGCGCGTTAAGTGGAAAGCTGCAAGTGTAAAGTGAATTAGGTACGGATAGTAATCATGGCTAGGTTATTAATTATACCCATTTTCATATATATTTAATAATTTTTATCAGCTAAAAGTATGCACTGCTGCACCCTTTTTTTCTTTGAATTTAACTTCCTAGCAAGTCATCATGATTTGGTAGACTATTTGAGGTTAATTAAAACCCTCGTTAAACCATGCATATAGGTACTTTATAGGAAACATTAGAATTAATATTTAATTAGTAACCAAAGTGAAATTTTTTGAAGTTTAAGGACCAGAGCAGAAAAGTTCCGTATAATACTTTTGAAGCGTTAATTTAATTTGCATAGTCTCATGACGGTAATAGTAATAATAATAGCTAGCTTATCTTTAATTACTGTCCTGACAACTAGAATATTCTTTCTGACACAAAAAGAAAATGCTCGTCTGAGTGGTTCCACATGCATAGACAAAAGGTTTCTCTACAGTGCTTGGGTTGGCATCAATCAAACATCCATATCATGGGATGGTCAATGATTTTGTCGATGGGGGATGAGTAGATCAAAGCTGATAACATGTTTCCACATTGCCAGAAAAAAAAAAAAAAAAAAAAAAAAACAATGTGCCAAATGATTGCAATCACCATTGGTTTTTCATGCCAATTACATAATTAATCACCACCAATTATGAATTACAACAGCTAAACAAAATTATAAAACAAAGTGTATTGTTTCAGTTGCCAAGGTCTGATTGGTTTGTTGAAATCCAATACAGGGATTGCACCAGTTTCAACAGAGAACAGCTGCGGCAATAGGGATGATGCTGGAAGTACTGAAAAATGTATGGAGGAGGTGAAGGAGAAGCTGATATCAGCCTACGATCGCCACATAGCTACAACGCTAAAGACGGAAATATGTACTGTTGATCCAGCAACCCTCGGATACATGCGAGAAATGGGGAATGCGGCCAGAAAAAGAGCAGCGGAATGGAGCACGAGCTGGTGGGAGCAGTTCAGTGTGCTTCTGAGGCGGGGCCTCAAGGAGCGGCGCCATGAATCCTTCAGTAAGCTCCGCATTTTCCAAGTTCTTAGCGTTTCTTTCCTCGGTGGCCTTCTCTGGTGGCACACTCCGGTGAACCATATCCAAGACCGGGTACATAAGAAAAATAATCAGACATTAATATTAGTTGAGAAATTAAATAAAATTATCTCTTTGTATATTTGCTGAATGGAAGTGTGTGTTTTTTTTTTCAATGCAGACGGCTCTTATATTCTTTTTCTCAGTATTTTGGGGCTTCTTCCCACTATACAACGCAGTATTTACATTCCCTGTGGAGCGGCCGATGCTTTTAAGAGAGCGATCATCAGGGATGTACCGTCTCTCCTCATACTTCCTTGCACGCACCATCGGTGATTTGCCCATGGAGCTCGGCCTCCCCACCGCCTTTACAATTATAATATATTGGATGGGGGGCCTTAGCCCAAACCCTGTCACTTTTATCGTCTCCCTTTGCATAGTGTTGTTCAGTGTGCTGGTTGCTCAGAGCCTAGGCCTTGCGGTCGGTGCTTTACTAATGGATGTTAAACAAGGTACAACTCTCGCCTCCGTCATAACCATGGCTTTCCTCATTGCGGGAGGGTACTATGTGCAACACATACCACCATTTATCAGCTGGCTCAAGTATCTTAGTTACAGTTTCTACTGCTACAAGCTATTACTAGGGGTACAGTTCTCTGAAAGGGACTACTACGAATGCGGAGGTGGGGTCATGTGTCCTGTCACCCAATTTCCTGCTATTAAGGCAGTTGGGTTGGATTACATGTGGGTTGCAGTGTGCATCATGGCTTTCATGCTAGTTGGTTATCGGCTTGTTGCCTATGTGGCATTGCAGCGCTTGCAACCAAGGTGAATTCAGAAGCCTGTTAAAAGAAATTCCGAGGGTTTCTTTGTTTGCTTTCTGCAAAAGGAGTAAGAAGAAGAAGAGTCAATTAAGCACATTGAGAACGAGAATATATGGCCAGAGGATACCTAGAGATTTTTTTTCTGGTAGTAATTATTAAGCAATGAAAATTGATCTATGATTCTGAAAGAGATCAACTGTTGCAGGTGATCAAATTTTGTTCTCGTCTTGTTGTGATTTTATCAGTGATCAGGAAAGACTTTTTTCAGAAATATAATGATAAGAGAAGTATTCTTAGAGTAATAACACCTTTATCTTGGTGGAATTTAATTGTGCATCATTTATTTGTTTTATGGTAACACTACACAGAACAAAATTAAACAACTTTCAAAGCTGTCCTGATTTTAGGACAGCAACTCTGAAGATTGATTAATTATTAATGGCAAGTTAATATTAATAGTCTGTTTCAAACTATTGGAAAGGACTAAGATCTAGCAAAATATCACATAATAATACAAAAAAACACATGATATATGTTTTTGGTTGCCCATATGCATCTCTCAGATTGTCATCATCTGCTGTAAAAGATTTTATAAAATTTGACAGAAGCTAATTGAGTGCCATGCTTTAATTGATTATTGTTGTTTCTCGGTTAACAAGAAAAATAAAATTTACCACCAAATTTAATATCGAAGTGCTGAACAGACCAGTTGACAGTTTTAGTTTGTACACAATGGTTCCAATGTACCAGTTCCCCCATGCAATAAATATTTAATTTTGTCATAAGTGCTTCTAAGCCTACTATATGAATTAACAAACTAAACCTGATACATTTGTTCAGACTAATAAATTGCAGTAACAAATCTGTGAAGTTTTCAATATATAATGAATGGTAAAAAGTTTGCTTTAAGTTTACAAGGATGACCTGATTGGTAAGAATCATGCTTGATCATTCTTCATCATTAATGTGTCTTCCTTTGGCTGACAAGAGTTGCTTAGCAGACCAGATAATACTTCCAACGCCTTTTTTTTTTGAGAGAGAAAGATGCTGAACCAAAGTTAACTTGTTAGTTCTTACATCTCAATTGTTACTGCAAAAGCAGCCTTGGAAGCCCAAATGGAGAGTCATATTTGTATAGAAACATGGAACACGGAAAGTTGGCAATATAGGCAAGATACTCTCCGGCTTTGACTTGCATGCTCAATACAATTTTGTACATAGGATGCCCGTGCTCTATTTTGAGTGCTGTTATGTTCCATGGTGCTTGCTTTCCTGAGACAACAATTATGAATTGGATCATCTAGCTTTGCAAATTGGGGCAACAGCAGATTTTTTTAAGCTTGAACTGGTACACCTTGGTAATTGGTACCCAACATGAACCCATCACTCTTGTAGTCTATGCCACGGTTCGCCTCTTACGAAGAAAGAAGATGAGAAGATGCTTCAATTAAAAGAGTCAAAGGAGAGAGATGGGCCAAGCAGGGACTGAGGAGAATTGCTAATTGGAAGTGGATATGAGCCAATAAACTTCATAAAAGAAGCTTCTACTGGAACTTACCATTTACTAACTACCCTCAACTTTTACTTATTACATGTATCATTTACTAGACACATTTGTCAGAGTGATTCAGTGTACAATACTTGTAGGAAGGAGAGAGAATTTCAGTAATTATCCAACCAGAAAAATATCAATTCAGTTGCCTGTTTCTTCTTCTTTGTCTCTTCCTTTTCTGCTCAATTTGTTTCCTGCTTTGATTAATTTCTCAAAAATTATAAGAAGTATTCAAAAGACCAGATTGGGTTGTGGCAGTCTATTGATTGGAAATAAGCTACAAGTGAAATGAAGAATCATATTTGAATCTGTACCAAAAGCAGCTTTCTTATTTTGCAACTCAGCCGTAGAAATGCTACCAGGCATTACTGCACCTGTTTTGTGCATTTGAGGTTTTATTGGTACGGATTGGTAAGGCCTTGACCAGCATCTGGTAACTTGGGTTTATGCTAGTAGTGCAGACTTGTACCGAGACAGGATCATGGTGCTGATACGATCTGTTGTACTGGTAAGTACCATGTACCGCGAAAACTATGACTAAAACATTATATTACACCTACTCCTAGTTTAAACAATTAAACAATGGTAAAGAGAGAGAGAATCAGAACCGATAATCCCAGTAAGAGTAAACAAGAAACTGATTACGTACAAGTTTTTAGGTTTTTAATTTTTTATCCATAGGGAGAAACCTTTTATCTCATTTCTCTCTCTATTTGCTTTTTTTTCTAATTGAAATCCAAATTAATGGGCTCAGGCTTTAGTCGCTCAGCCCACTATAAAACATAATGATATAATAAAACAAAGAAACAGTAGCCCAGCCCAGCCCAGCCCAGCTCGAACCGGCTAAATCTTCTCCTACTTATTAACCGACTATGATTATGATTTATGAATCCGTGTCTCAAAGTATGAGTTGTAATCTTAAAAAATGGACGGTCCAGATTAATTCCAGCCGGACCAAATTGCAGTTGACATAAAAAACAGTGAGATATTGCCTCGTGCTGTCAGCTTTCCCAAGCCCCAAGGCGCTGAGCTTCAAGGTGTTTGTTGTGATTTGTGAACACTATAATGTACTTTGTTGTCTTACTTAATATTTCATAAGGTTTTGGTATATGTAGGTAATTAGTATGGTACCGATTAGGTCAGGAAAACAGGAAAGAGGGTTATTATGTTTAGGTTGGGGGGGGGCTGATAATTGGTACTTGTTCGTACCAGAGAACCGAGAGGGTTCGAATTGGCACTGGTATCAGTCGGTATGAGAGTCAACTCACTTGCTGGTAAACTGTTACTATATAATTATGAGCTCAACTATGAAAATCAGGTATGTTGTGGATTTTAGTACTTAGTTGTGCCACTTGTTTTATGTATTTCTTTTAACTAGTTTTGAGGAGTATTAGATGTACATGCATTAGATTGTCTTGTGAAATGAATATTTAGCTCAAATATTTGGATAGAGTCCCTGAGTTTTCAAGGGGATGATAGTTCGAATCCATCAAGATCTTTAATAATATCTAATCTGAATTATGAAATTAACCATGCTTTCATGAATAATACCTAATGGATGATGGTGTTCATTTTTCTTTTCTGCTCTGGAACAATCATTATTTAGCTATCTTTAGTAACCATGGAATCTTGAGCAATATCCTCGTAGCAATTTTGACCACTGTCTCCATAGAATCAAGTTTAGAACAATATTAAAATGTTGAGGTTTTATGTTTGTGCTAATTTGTATTAGGTTACATTACTGTTTTGTAGTTCTCAAGGATACAGAGTTACCGGTGAACCACTCTGACACCATTTTTTTAATTTATTAATGTAATATATCTTTGTTTCTTATTTGACACTTTTTTTTTATTTCTGGGATATTAGTTAGGTTTTATATTTTAATTTATTTTACTTTTTTACTTCTTTTCAATAGCTTTTATTAGGATTTTACTACATTTTTTTTTAGGAAACATGCATGTAGCTTTGATATGCAAAGTGCCAAGTATATGAAAGTTGATTGTGTCCAGTACATCAAAACAATGCTTAGTTCATCAAGCTATATATTGCATATGCCTAGCACACAATGTAAAAACTCCTTAAGACATTGTCTAGGATACAGGCAGTTAAATATACCAGTACTTTAATACAATCTAAAAGCTATATATTGCATATACCAGTACTTTAATACTGATTGTCTAATACAGGCAGTTAAATATTAGTTGTTATATACTTAAAACCTGGTGGTACATTATATAGTTTCATTGTTGCTTGTGCTTCATTTTTCCTGTAGTTGCTAGTTGCTTACCCCTTTTGAAAATCAAGTGAAACATCTAGAAAATATATACAATTGATAAGTTCCACAATTTTCTACAGAGGGAGGGAAATTCTAGACCATTCAAAAGTAGTGATTTTCTACCTATCTAAAAAAAAGTAAAAAAATTCTGAAAAATGTAAAATTTAGTCAGCAAGTACATTTTTATATGGAGATCATGCTGAACAGTTCAAATCGACTTTTTTAACTTTAAAATGGAGATATTGATCTGATAGTACGGACCAATCTGCGCTATGCAAAGTACCATAGCATCACTCTTATTCTATATTTGTCATTGAACATTTGTTTGAATTCCATAGTAGCTGATACTCAAAACTTTGGGCTCAGAAGATACTATTTTTGTTATTAAACATTTGTTCTTATTTTTTCCAGAGAAATCCCATGAATTTGGTGTGGAGTTTAATACTGACGAGTCAAATATGGCAAAGAATCTTGAAAGCCTTGACTTGGCCATTGGAGAAAAAGAAACAGAAAAAGAAAATGGAGAAAGAGATAAAAGCCTAACGGCTTCATTTGCAAACCCTCATAGTGCCGATTCCGTGCATATTGTGATTAGACAAGCCTTACATGCTGATGATCAGTCTTTATTATTGACAGATTTTGTTGGATTTAATAAAGGGTACGCCCATTGTGGGAAACTAAAAACCCGACCCGTTATGAATAGGTGCCAACCCATTAAGAAAAAGTGCATTGGTTTTATATAAACTATGCATATCATTTTCTCTCAGACTCTAATCTGATAATAAATCCGAAATAAGAGACTGTCAAGAAAGAGAGAAAAGCACTCTGTTAAGGTGAAGGTCTTAGGTCGTGGAAAACGCATGGCTTCGGCTTGTGATTCCTTGCAGAACCAGTGATACTGCTACGCTTGCAAGATCCGCTTCCGCAAGAAAATTAACGGAGTAATTTGTAAGTTCTATCCGTTAATTAACATTGGTATCAGAGCTTTTATAGCATGTATTCTGGTTTTAATAAATAACACGAATTGTTCCGAAAATTAATTTCATGTTTAAGAAAAATCGAATAATTTGAAATTATAAAATTATTTTTTTTGAAAATTATTTTTTTTCTATATCATGGTTAATTTTCAGAATTAATTTACAATTTTTTTTGTAAATTTGATCAATTTAAATACGAATTTTATTTTTAAAAAACGTATTTAATTGTATTCACTGTTTTTGGAGATGTTTTAAATGTATCTTTTGGAGATGCATTGCAAAACAGTGATGTTGTATAGTGGAAATGGGAGATGCAAAGCAAAACCATGCATTTCTAGTTGTTTATGGATCTTATACAACTTGTTGGACAATTTTTTGGTCCAAATGAATCACAACCGTCCAAAGAACCATTTTTTCTCAAGAATTTTCGGAACTTGCCGAATTTTAATTTTTTCGGATTTGATGGTTCCTAATTGGTGTGTAAAATTTTTATACTTCTGCAAAACTCCAACCGGGTTCTGCTAGTGGGAGTTTTGCAAAGTGAATAATTAATGGTAATAAAATTTATAGAATTAAATGATGATTGTGAAACTTAGTGATCTTTCGATTTTAATCTATAAGTATTATTATTATTAAATTATTTCACAGTTGTTGTAAAACTAGAAGTGTTATGCTAGGTATTAAATAATTTGTATTAAGCCATCAAAACTGTGATATGTCCTAACTTAGTTTAATTGTAAATTCTTAGTGAAATGGCATCTGCATCTAGGAATATTGTGGCAAAACTCAATAAGGGTGAAAAACTGAATGACGATAATTATGAAATTTGGGCCATGAAAATTTAGTATGTCCTGGAAGAACAAGAGGTTCTTTCGGTCCTGGATCATATTCTAACCGAACCAGAAAAAGGTACAACTGCAAAGCACATTGCTGATAGTGCTGCATATGAGTCCTAGAAAAAGAAGAACTTCATTGCTCGTATTACGTTGCTGAGCAGTATGGATAATGATGTGATGCGTGAGTTTAGGCAATATGAGATTGCAAAAGAGATGTGGCTTGCTTTGAAGCAGAAGTTTGGTGAAACTTCTGTTACAAAACTGAGACAACTCACCATCAAGTTTGACACTTACAAGAAGCGTCATAATCATAGCATGCGGCAACATCTCAGGGAGATGTCAAATATGATTAGTGAGTTGAAGGACGCTGGCCATGTTTTGACTGATGAGCAACAACTTCAAGCAGTGATTCATTCACTTCCTCATACTTGGGAACACATGAAGGTGAATCTGACCCACAATGAGAGTATTAAAACTCTCAACGATGCAGCAAGGCATCTGGAACTTGAGGAAGATCGTATTGAGGCATCCAAGCCTCAAGAAACTGAATCTGCTGTGCATTTGGCTGGTTCAAGCTCTCATGGAGGGCAAGGCCAGAAGCGTAAGTCAAATTATGGTCACAAGGGCAAACAAGAGAAAAAGCATAAGGGGCAAGATCGTGGCAAGGGAAAGGCTTCTCAGAATTTTAAGAAGCATAATAAGGCCAAGATCAAGTGTTTCAATTGTGGCAAGAAGGGTCACTATGCTCGTGAATGCAAAGAGCCCCGCAAGGTACAAATTATAGAAAAACTTTCATATTTTTCATATGTTTCCAGTTCTGTTTTTATTGTTGATTCTCATCCTTTGTGGACTGTAGACTCAGGGGCAACAGACCATGTAGCCAAAGACCGTGATTTGTTTGTGGATTTTCGTCGAATTCCGCAAGGTTCAAAATGACTTTATGTAGGAAACAACTCTCGTGTACCAGTCAAGGGTATAGGCACATGCAAGTTGGATATGCGTGATGGTTGAACCGTCCTCTTACATGATGTTCTATTTGCACCTGACATTCGACGAAATCTTGTATCTGTAGTAGTTCTTCTTAGATTTAGATTTACTTTGAACATGTGTGGTACTAGTATTAAGTTGTATCTGGATGATGTGTGTTATGGTTATGGATATGTATCGAATGGTTTTATTATTCTGGATGTTATTAATATGATAAATTCTTCTAATGCCCATTTTTCTTTAATTACATCATATGCTGATGAAAATGTTGATGTGAATGTATGGCATATGAGATTAGGCCATATTGGACAGCAACGAATGGATAGATTAGCCAAGGAAGGCATGTTAAGCCAAATTGAAAGGGTTAGTCTACCAACATGTGAAAATTGTTTAAAAGGAAAAATGGCAAGAAAACCATTTGGAACAGGAATCAGATCTAAATTTCCATTGCAATTAATTCATTCTGACATTTGTGGACCAATGAATGTGAGGGCACGACATGGAGGTAGATACTTTATCACCTTCATTGATGATTATACGCGATATGGTCACGTCTATTTGATATCTCATAAATCTGAAGCTCTTGCTTGTTTCACAAAATTTATAACTTTATGTGAAAATCAATTAGACAGAAAGGTTAAGGCCTTAAGAACGGATCGCAGTCGCGAATATTTTTCTGATGAGTTCAAACAAATGTGCGAAGAAAAATGAATACTAAGGCAACTAACCATGCCATATACTTCACAGCAAAACGGAGTGGCTGAAAGGAGAAATCAGACTTTTTTGGAAATGGTTAGGTCAATGATGGCTCAAGCACATCTGCCAATTAATTTTTGGGGTGATGCATTATTGACTGCTGCCTATATTCTAAATCGTGTACCTTCTAAATCTGTTTCTTCAACTCCTTACGAACTTTGGACTAATAGAAAACCAGATCTTAGTAATCTGAGACCTTGGGGATGCGCTGCCTTTGTTCATGATTCGTCTCATCAACATGGTAAATTGGGTCCACGAGGTAAAAAGAGTATATTTATACGATACTCTGAATATTCCAAAGGTTATGTGTTCATTGGTGAACAATCGAGTGGGAGTGTAACAGAATTTGAGTCCCGAGAAGTCATTTTCTTGGAAAATGAATTTCCAAGAAAGGGTGAGATAGGTCAGGAATTTTCTCTATATGAAGTAGAGGAGGAGCAAGATGATTTGATTGTTGCAAATCGTTTGGTGCATATTCCTGAACCTCCAACAGTATCTCATCCAAGTGGGAGCAAGTCTGTAGATGATGCTGAGCCAAGTTCAGCACAATCACAAATTAGGCATAGCAATCGTGCTAGAGTCCCTAAACGTCATTTTCCAATCGAAAATGAATCTTACATGATTGTCATGCAAGATGAAGAAGAGCCAAGAAATATTCGAGAGGCTCTTACTTGTCCTGCTAAAGAGAAATGGATGAAAGCAATGGAAGAAGAAATGGAGTCAATGAGATCAAATAGTGTTTGGGAATTAGTTGATCTCCCTGAAGGACGCAAGGCAATTGGGAACAAATGGGTTCTCAAGATTAAACGTCTAGCTGATGGCTCAATTGAGAGGTATAAGGCACGTCTTGTTGCTAAGGGGTATACACAGCAAGAAGGGATAGACTATGAAGAGACTTTCTCTTCTGTTGTAAGATTTACTTCCATACGGTTGATACTAGCTATGGTTGCCAGTTTAGATTTGGAATTGCATCAAATGGATGTTAAAACTGCGTTTCTAAATGGCAATCTGGAAGAAGAGATATATATGGAACAACCTGTCGGTTTTGTTGCCGAAGGACAAGAGCACAAAGTGTGCAAATTGTTGAGATCCATTTATGGTCTCAAGCAATCTTCCAGACAATGGTACATTCGGTTTCATCAAGCAATCATATCATTTGATTTCGAAATGATTGATGAAGACCATTGTGTGTATGTCAAAAGATCCAAAGACAAATTTGTGATTCTATCGCTTTATGTGGATGACATACTGTTGGCTAGTAACAATAAAGGGTATGTACAAATCATTAAAGAATGGTTATCCTCCAATTTTGATATGAAGGATATGGGTGAAGCAGCATACATTCTTGGAGTGAAGATTGAAAGAGATCGTTCCAAGAAGATGTTAGCTCTATCACAAGAGCATTCCATCAAGAAAGTACTTGAAAAGTTTCATATGCAAGACTGTAAACCCATTGATACTCCTATAACAAAAGGCGAAGGTCTTAGTTTAAGAATGTGTCCAAAGACTCCAGATGAAAAAGCACAAATGGAAAAAGTTCCTTACTCAAGTGCTGTTGGCAGCCTCATGTATGCTATGATGTGTACTAGGCCAGATATCAGTTTCGCCGTTGGGATGGTGAGTAGATATCAAGCCAATCCAGGACAGTCCCATTGGAAAGCAGTAAAAAGAATACTTAGATATCTGAAAGGTACTGCAGATTATTCATTGTGTTTTCAAGGAGAAAATCTGCAACTCATGGGTTACGCAGATGCTGATTGGGGAGGAGATTTAGATGAAAGAAAATCTACCTCAGGCTATGTTTTCTTACTTAGTAATGGAGCTATCTCTTGGAGTAGTAAGAAACAGAGTTGCATATCCTTATCCACAATGGAAGCTGAATTTGTAGCATTTTCAGTAGCAGTACAAGAAGCAGTTTGGCTTAAAAGATTTTTGAATCACTTGGGTTTCAGTGAGAATGAAACTAACTCAGTGTTGGTATACAGCGATAGCCAAGCAGCAATCGCTTATACAAAAGATCCCAAGTATCACTCAAAGACCAAACACATTGATACTAAGTATAACTTCGTTAGAGACATGGTGGCGAGAAAGCAAGTTTGCATGCAGTACATATCTACACACAAAATGGTGGCAGATCCTTTTACAAAGGCAATACCTAGAGATGTGTTTATTGGCCATGTGAAATCTCTAGAGTTACGTAGATTGTAGTTATATATATATTTTGATTGAACAGTATATATTATGTATATTTGTATTTGTGGGATAAATGCAATGAATGTTTTTTACTTATACATTTATGTTATAATTGTTACAAATTATTTAATATCATTATATTTAGCATAACACATGAGATATAAAATGAAAGGTATGTCAGACAGTTGATTGGCCTTCTTACACAGGCAATCGCTTCTATGTCTTGGTAGGACATAGAAATAAGATTGATTTTAAGCTAGACATGATACAAAATGTGAGAGCAAGTGCTTAAAATATACATCGCCTTGATAGAGAATCAAGATGATGTCATATGAATATATTATTATGACCGAAGGTGAAATACCCACTATTCACCTTAACTGTCTTATGCCAAGTGGGAGTCCTGTTATTGAATTTATATGATAAGTAGAGTTGTGGACTCAAGTTAGATATTATGTATATATGAATTATCACTTGTACGGTATTGGATTTTTAAATTAGACATACGCTCCATAAGAAATGGAGAATAATACCGTAACATATGTTTCATACCATATGTGCAATTGACCAACAGGGTAACAGAAGATATGATCCTTCTTTGTTGTGTGAGACCCGCGAGATCAAAAGGATCTCATAGTACTCTTCGATTTTTTTACTAAATACTTGAAGTTTCTTTTGAATTAGTTATTTTGGAATGTTGCCAATGATCATGAATGATACGATCTAATGGAACATATCTGAATAGCAATTGATTTGGAATGAAGAGATTCTAGATAAAAGAAAAAGATCATTTGAGTGTTACATTAGGTTATATTCACTGGTGCACCAATTATGTTTATGTAACATAATTGTGAATATATAAGTATGGTTGTATCAATAAATAAAAGAGATCTTGTAATACTTAAAAATGTAACTTAATGATCTGGGGTACTGCATATTTACTCTACTTAGATGTTGTTATACATACCTAACAGTTGGATAACAACATAGACTCTCAAATTAAGATATGCTGGTCACGGCCTATTTCCTTGTATGAATTTTAACAGAGATTAGAGATTACGTTCTCTTAGTTTATAGTGGGTATCCCATTTTGTGCGAGTGGGAGATGTTGGATTTAATAAAGGCTACGCCCATTATGGGAAACTAAAAACCCGACCCGTTATGAATAGGTGCCAACCCATTAAGAAAAGGTGCATTGGTTTTATATAAACTATGCATATCATTTTCTCTCAGACTCTAATCTGATAATAAATCTGAAATAAGAGACTGTCAAGAAAGAGAGAAAAGCACTCTGTTAAGGTGAAGGTCTTAGGTCGTGGAAAATGCAGGGCTTCCGGCTTCGGCTTGTGATTCCTTGCAGAACCAATGATACTGCTACGCTTGCAAGATCCGCTTCCGCACGAAGATTAACGGAGTAATTTGTAAGTTCTATCCGTTAATTAACAGATTTTTTATATGTATTTATTGAACTTTGTTCTATTTGTTCTTGTGTTGTAAAATGTAATTAATTTATGCTTTATCATATACTGGTAATGTGGAATGTTTAATTGAGCGTATTCACTTGTGAAAATTTTAGAAATTCTTCCTGACTTTCTAAGGGCTGAGCACCTCATTTAATTTTTGTGTTGTGCTCTCTAGACTATGTTTGATCTGATTAATGAAAGCATCATCCATTAGGCATTATTCATGAAAGAGAGGTCGTCTGAGTGCGAGAGGTTCGCCGACAAAAAGTAGGCGTCGCATATGTGTTGATGCAGGAGATGAGGGGTCAGCAGAGGAGGGCCGCACAGGGATCACCGACGATTTTCAAAATTGGGAGAGCTCGATAGAAGATGTGCCGTATAATAGAAATTCAAAACACTCGATATATCCATTTACAATCAGAGGGGTATATTGGTCATTTAAAATTTATAAATAATTAAATAAAATAAAAAATAAATAAAAGGGGATAGGAGAAATAATTTTAAATTTGTATGGGGATATTGGATATTATGATATTTTGATGAAAAAATTGGCTATTTCAAGATTTTAGATGGATACACCAGAAATTTTCCTTATTTTAGATGTTAATTTAAAAAACTAAATATGTATTTTTTTTTTTTTAAAAGATGAGTGCTCGTATCACGAAATTAAATCTGTTACTTTTTCTTATAAAAAAAAACAACAACATGTTATTTTCATTCTAACCATTCAAATGGCCTACAACAATTTAATCTGTAAGTGAAATATGTTACTTATCTCTTTTCTTGAAAACCTGAACCGCTGAAAACTTTTGAACTGCTGGATATAGAAAAGCATATTCTTGATTTTCTTGGAGAATAACATTAAATTTTCACGTTGTATCATTGCATAAAGTCCGCAGTTATGTTTAATATATCATTTAACCCTTTTATATTTTCTTTCACAAATCATAAAAAACAACTTTTTTAAATAAGGAGCCTGATAATTGTACTCCAAATAAAATCTCCGAGCGCGTCCCCTACGTAGTTTAACAGAAAAAACTTTTAATATTATCTAACTTCAATTTTCAGCACTAATATCCAAACATTTAAATATCTGTTTATAACATTTTACAATGCTACTCGCAAGCATTTAAACATTTATCTGCAAGCATTCAAATTCTAAATTTGTATAGTTTTAACTCCTAACTACTTTTGTTTTCAAGCTAAAAACGGAAATATTCCTTTCACCCACTTTTTTTTTTCTGATCATTCTTATTCATTTTCTCGACGATCCGTGATGAATTTTGCAAATCTAAAAATATGAACGTTTTTTTATCCGATTTTCTCTTTCAAATGAGATCTATGAAAAATAACTTTTGAGTTATATTTGTGTCGTAATTTTTTTTTATCACTTTAAATATCTGTGACTTTCAATTTTTTTTTATTATGCTTCAAAATAATCTAAACCTCTATTTACAAGCATACAAACCTCATGTACAAGCATATAAACCTCATTAATAACACTTTAAATCTCTATAATAAAACATATAAACCTCATGTACAAAGTTTAAACCTCAATAATAACACTTCAAAGCATATAAACCTCAACAATAACATTGCATTTACAGAGCTCATTTACAAAGCATATAAACCTCATATACAAAGTCTTGAAAATTTTAATGATTGTAGACTGAGATTTAAAAACTTGAAAATTTAAAGTGCTTATGAGTTTTACTTTAAAAAAAAACATATAACTTTAAAATTACTCAAAAGTATTTCTTCATGGATCTTATTTAAAAGATAAAATCGAATAGAAAACGTTTGTATTTTTAGATTCGTAAAATTTATCATAAATCGTCAGAAAAATAAATTATAATTATCAGAGAAAAAATAAAAAAAAGTGGGTCAAAATGATATTTCATTTTTTGGCTTGAAAACAAAAATAGTTGAGAGTTAAAACTATCTAGAAATGTTTTCAGATAGAGGTTTATATGCTTGCAAGTAACATTTTAAAATGTTATAAACATAGCTTTAAATATTTAGATATTAGCGCTGGAAATGAAAGTTAGACAATATTGAAATTTTTTTTTTCTATTAAACTACTTGGGAGATGCGCTCGAAAATCAGAACATTTCTCTTTAAATAAACATAAATATATTATTTTTTTAAGAAAAAACAAACATATATATTGTGCGTCAAAAGCAGGAAGAGGATCCGCAAGATATCGAATTCATATCCTCTGCAATAACTCAAAAAGAAATCTTTTGAGTTAATGAATCTCAACCATCTAATTTGTTTTAAAATTTGTACAGATAGATCTACATTAATATTAAAGAGGTCTCCTATAATTATATTACAGGGGAAAGTCAGATTGACTCCGTTCAAAATCAAATATTTAAAATTAATTAATTTTAAAGATTCCATTTTGAGTTAATGCAGAGGATACGCATTCGAAGGGACGAAGCCTATGAAGGAAAAAGATCTGGAAATCCAATGCAAGCTATGAGCTATCTATAGAAAGAACTCCATGTAGATCAGTAGATGTAGGTCCCGTAGCCATGGCTTTGGACGGACCCCATTTGCATAGAAATAGAATGATAGAACAATGAATCCAAGTGGTCAAGTGGACCCCACCATTAATTAGCATTAATTAGATTCTTTCTTTCCAATTTCCATTGGGCTTGGGGACCTGAAACGTAGTTAAATGCTTGTGCTATTTTCTACTTTTGAGACCATAAACATTTACAATACTCTCTTGGACCAACCAAGATAGTACAGCCCAAAATTGGTAAATGTCTGTAAAATATTTTGGTGGAAAGTTGCTAAAGCGGTCCGTCTTGATGCTGAACCCTAAAAGTAAAGAGCGGAGAGATATTTCTTTAAAAAGGTCCCATTTGTAACAAGAGGTGTTTTTCCAGCTATAAATACAAGTGTAAAAGCTAAAAATTAGAAAATGGAAGTAAAAGACTCTGATCAAGTGAAAAAAAATAAAAAATGGTCTCAGTAGCGACTACGTGGCTCAACTGCGTCCTCTGGAATACATTTTCTGATTTTTCCACCCTCTGTCTGTCTCTCTCTCCTTGTTTCTTAGACGAGTCGCTGTGTCCCAACTCCCAAATCCATTTCTCTTTCTCTTTCTCTTTCTCTTTCTAATTGATAATTGATAATTGATATCGTCGTGACGTCTCCGAACCAATTAATTATCCATGATCTAACAATCCTCCCTCAGCTCCCTCCCCATCGGCGGTGTACGGACTACCAATCGGAGCTCAATCGGACCCTTTTTTTTCCCTCATGGAGAGATGAAAAGGAGAGGGGGAGAGGGAGAGAGATCGCTGGATCGGAATTAGATGGATTTGGTGATGGAAGGAGTAAAGGAGCAAGGGGGCCTAGATGCCAATAACAATAATAAGTTGCTGGATCGAAGTAAGGTCAGGATACTCTTGTGCGACTCCGACCCCAAGAATTCTCAAGAGGTGTTTTTCCTTCTCACCAACTGCTCTTACCAAGGTACTCTTTTTCTTTTTTATTTCTCAATTTTCATTTCTGTTCATTGCCCCTCCATCATTCTCCCTACACCCCTTGTTGATTCCTTCTCACAAAATCCTCAACACATCCTTGATAACAACTACAGTTCAAAATTTTCATGTTAAATATGTTTTCCCTAACTAATTTCAATCATGTAATAAAGTCATGATCTGCAAAATCAGCCGAATCAGACTGGAATCGGTCAAATTTGAACCAATTTTAGACCGAGTTACACAGTATGCGAGTTTTCAGCCAAAAACCGGCCGAGTCAAACGAGTCTTCACCGGGTTGGACTGTTTTTGAAAATGTGTGCTGATTCTCTAAAATATTATTTCAACCCATGATAACCACTTAATAGTGGAAGCCCAACAAACACAGTTCTATTAGATCGAAAAGTTGCTAGTATATAAATGTTTGTACTCTATTTGTGCTTGCCTTGTGGGACTAGATAACTTGAGCTCAGGACCGTTTCTTTTTTTTATTGCATTGCTAAAAAATTGAATATAAGTAGATTATAATAAGTGGATTATTTTAATGTAATCTTTTGTCTTAACATTATTTTTTGACAAATTAATTTGTTTTCAATTTTTTTCCTATTTTTAGTACAAAACAAGCTTCTGCGATGAAAATCCGAATTTCCGATTTGATTCGGCTGATTCTGACTGATTCATCTAATTCCGATTCCACGGTCAAGTAACTGATCCCGATTCCGATTCCGATTCCGATCATGCAAACCATGTAATAAACTTACCATGCAATATAACCTGGATTTGGGGCAATTCGCCCAGAACCCCCAATTGTTGGTTGGCAATTTGCCTTCAACAAAAAAACATAACATGAGCTCTGAAGATAATCTCCCAATCCAAAGGCCTCAATTTGTGTACCAAATTTTAATTTAGCAAAATTTTTGCATAAATGAGCACTAAATAGTAGACAATTCTACTTCAATTGACCCTTAGTTGTATGCCAGTACTAATTAATGTTCAATTTGATATCGAGAATCGTCGCAATCATGCCTTCATCAGGTGCAACTTTGCAGTTAGGACCCGATTAGAGCTAAAGTGCTTAATTTCAACAAATTATCTGAAAATGTTTTAAAGATATACTTTATTTAGACAATATCCTGGTGGTGATGGTGAGTAAAGGATAAACACTTTTGGTGTAAAGCTCCGAATAGTTTTGATATAGGGTTTTCATGTGCGAGCTCATCGGAGTGACCAAAATAGATACAAAAGAGGGGGTAAAACATAAAATTAGGAAATGTGCAGAGGGAAAAAGGAGGTATACTCACTCATCGGTGCAAATATTGAAAATTGAATAGATGTAAATTACCATAAGAATGATAATAATGTTAAACCAAACATTTTCTTTTAACCCGGTCCACAGTAGCTGTCAGTATAGCGATGCACATAGCTCTAGATAAATTTAACACTAACTGCATCATAGCTTGATCAATTTAATTGTTATGGGGATGCAGTGACAAGTGTGAAGTCTGCAAGGCAGGTAATTGATGTGTTGAACAGGCAAGCTGATGAGATAGACATAATATTAGCAGAGGTCGACCTACCTTTTGCCAAGGGCTTTAAGATGCTCAAGTACATTGCCCGCAATAAGAACCTCACCCGCATCCCTATCATCAGTAAGTGCTCATCACCTCCTCCCTCCCCCCATCCCCCAATCTCATGCTTTTGATTGCTAATCTAACAGATATTTTGTGCGCAGTGATGTCGGCGCTAGATGAGGTGTCAGTGGTGGTGAAATGTCTAAGGCTGGGTGCAGCAGACTATCTGGTCAAACCGTTAAGGACAAATGAGTTGTTGAACCTATGGACACACATGTGGCGAAGGCGCCGCATGCTGGGTCTTTCTGAGAAGGACATTTTCACCCATGAATTGTCAGATCCCAGTGATGCCAACACAAACAGTACAACTCTTCTGTCTGATGACACAACTACTGCCACTGCTGCTACCAAAGATGATGCTAATCAAGAAATCAGCATCACCAACCAACCTAATTATGAGGTACATAGATATTAATATATTCATATGCTTACTTGTGTTATGTTTTTGTCGAATCATTGATTCCTGGAGTCTATTAAATAGCCGACAGTTCTTTTTATTAATATGTTTATATCAAATAGCTTACAGTTCTTTCTAGTAATGTAGTTACCTGTTATGTATAATTGTAGTGTATTGTCTCACCTGGTGGTCTTGCGTGTAAGGATACATCAGAGAACAGAAAAAGTGATGACCTAGCACGTAAGTCTACTTCTTTTTGTCTTTCATTTGATACTTAATACTTGTTACGGGAATGTTGTAAACAGTTCAGTACTCTAGTTTTTAGTAGCAGTTTCCTAATTCCTTAACCCCCACCCAGAACAAAAAGGGCTTTAGCTATGTGATTTCTTGGCCTTAACAGAATATAGTGTCTTTCTGTAGGTCACTATGATAGATACAATCTGTTTTGTACAGTGACCAACCAGAATTATGCTCTAGATATTGCAACCCTTGCATTACAGTTTCTAGGTGATCCAAACAGGCAATGCACTTTTTGTCTTTTTAGCCGAGTACATACTGGCTTTTATGTCTGGAATTCTAAATACAATTTTTCTGTGGACAGCATTTACAGGAAAAACTGATCTTAAAGTTGGTCAGTCCTCGGCATTTTTGGCGTATGTCAGATCTAACTCATCAACCATTCAGCAAATTTTAGAACGTAGTCATCAACCAAGCCACACTGCCATTCAATCAGAATCACCAGATCACCTCAATATGACCACCATGGTGACTGAGCCAAACTCCAACAGATGTAGCAGCAGCAGAGAGGCACAAGAAAGCACCTTTTATGACCAAAATACCTGCATGACTGTTGGCTCATCATCTGCTACAATGACGCAACCTGATTCCTCAAGTAATGAGGTACAGCAGGTTCCAATGTACCATTTACCAATGTACTATCCTGGTATGGTAGATCATGGGGGCATGAATGTAAATTTGAATGGCATGCCTCAAAACATGCAAATTTTTCAAGGAGGCCATCAATACAACATGTTTCAATATGGCCACCCACATTTGCACAACACAATGGGACTATCACCATTTCATTACAACCCTAATCTCAGTATGGGATTACAAGCAGGTCACATGGTGCCACAAAATAATCAGATGTGGTCTGGAATGTCAGCTGATTCTGGCAATGTCGCTGGCACTGTTGTGCCAGATACCACTAAAAGCAGCCAGACAGAAAGACGAGCAGCAGCATTAGTTAAATTTAGGCAAAAAAGGAAGGAGAGGTGTTTTGATAAGAAGATAAGGTATATTAATAGAAAGAAGTTGGCAGAGACAAGGCCGAGGGTCAGGGGCCAGTTTGTAAGACAGGAGATGAATGAGATGGATTTGAATTTTGGCACAAATTCTGACGGGGAGGAGAACGAAATAGAAGAGGAACCCACCTCCACCTCGCGAGAAATGTATACCGTCTCATCTCCTGAATAGAATAGAGTAGGAAATAGAACAGAATAGAATTGCTACTACCATGCAATTGAACACCAATGATTTTGTACCTCTAATAGGTTGCTCTAGGCAAGTAATTTTTCTTTATCTTTAGGAGGCGTGTCTATATGTGATCTCTCTTTTTATTTTCATTTTTTTTTTTTTTTTTTTTGGTTTTGTTAACGTCTTGCTTTTGGTATTGAATGTTTATGACAGAATGTTTTTTTCCCTTTTTCTTCATTTTTTTGGAATCCTATGATTATCCAAAGTAATTTTTTCTTAATAATTGAAAATTTGTATTTCAAATAATAAATATAACCTATTGATCTTGCTTTATTTTTAACGTGATGTCAAAAATCATATTTTTTTTTTTTCTTAGTTTTGTACAAATTTAGATGTGGTAAGTTCAATGGTGTGAATTCATCGCAGTAAATCGTTGATTTTACAGCTTAATTTGGTACATAATGGAATCTAAAGTTTTAGTTTTTGATGGGAATGTACTTTTCTAAAAAAAAAAAAAATGAACGTACGTATTTCTTGTTTGGAATTCAAATTTTGATTCTTATAGAAAAGAGTTGGGGTCGAGATAGAATATCAAAGGCGTAGGTACTTGGATCGCTTCTATCCATGACTCTAATCCTGTTTTGTTGAGTCTATAGGGATTTAAACGAAATGGATTAATGGATCAGGAAAGAGAGTGCTAAAATTATATCTGTGTTTGTATTTATTGGGCAATTATGGATGCAGATTTTAGATGTATATCAATATACAAAACTAAATTGTCATCTAAACGAAACAGATAATTGACAAATTATATTAATTTGAATACATTTATGAAACATATAATAAACTGATGCTAACATATGTGCAACTAGAACACAAGTAATTTGGTATGATAAATTGAAAACCCAAACTAATGAAATTGAAAACAAAATAGTATATATTATTGAGTCTGGCTAGTATAACATCAGTGTCATTTCAGTCTATATAATACCAACTCCAAAACCTATCACATCGACTTCAAACAGTGAATCCAAACCGTTTAAACTTTAAACTGATCTACTTCATTAGTTGTGCATGTACATGTAAAATTTATAACCTTTTGAATTTATTTGGTATCAAGTCAAGCGATCAAATGTGTGAGTTTTAAGTTAATTTTAATACATTCATTTTTCAATATTTTTACCACTTGATTTGATATTAAAATAACTTGAAAATATAAAAAATTGCACGTAAACACATCACTTATAAAGTAAATCGGTTTGAACGGTTTGGATTAGTCATTTGAAATCTATTCAATCGATTTTGAAGTTAGTGTCATGTGACACCGATGTCATACTGCCCGAACTCTATATTATTTGAGAGTCTGCCTAGTATGATATCGGTGTCATATGACACTAACTTTAAAATCGATTGAATAGACTTCAAACGACTAATCCAAACCATTCAAACCGATTTACTTTATGCCTGATGCGTTTACATGCAATTTTTTTATATTTTCAAGTTGTATCAAATCAAGCGGTTAAAATGTTGAAAAATGAATGTATTAAAATTAACTTAAAATCTCACACATTTAACCGCTTGACTTGATACTAAATAAATTCGAAAAATTATAAATTTTGATGTAAACACACAACTAATGAAATAGATCGGTTTGAACTGTTTGGATTCACCGTCTAAAGTCGATTTGATAGGTTTTGGAGTTGGTGTTATATAGACTGAAATGACATTGATGTTATACTAGCCAGACTCGTTATTTGATATTTATAATAGGTAACAAAGATATTGTGTAAGGATGTGAACACAGAGAGAAAAAAAAATAGAATTTCACATGATGTATTACTATCAATTCGGATAATTTGAATATTAAGATTCTCTTAGAAGATTTTACCTCACCTTCAAATTATTCATATTTGTATCAATACACACAAACATTATTGGTTTATTTATGAATGATTAGGATTATTTTTCGGACTTCGTCCTAAAAAAAAGTCTATATGTTGAAGATAGAACTATTATTTTTTTTGTAAATAAATATTTTGCATTAAAAAGTTTAGAACAGAAATAAACATTTAATACAAATAATGTTCACAATTAACTGTACAAATGGGATATTTAGGAGCGGAGTTGGCTACAGTGCTATGCGTAGCATAGAGGGCCTCCGTGCAACGGCTCAATATTTGAGTTTTTAAAATCTTAATAGTCGATCCGAACCATTCAACATGATTTTCATATGAATATATACTTGCAAATCAAATTTTCAGATCAAGTAATTTTCTACATATCTAAACAAATAGTAAAAAATTCTAAAAAATGTAAAATTTAGTTTGCCAGTACATATATATTCATATGGAGATCATATTGAATGGTTCAAATCGACCGTTAGAATTTTGAAAACTCAAATATTAAGTCATTGCACAGAGACCCTCTATGCTACGCGTAGCATCTTAGCATTTTTCCTTTAGGAGCGATATATGTGTGCGATTTATCCGCAACTGACTCTTCAGATCATACAAGCACAAAACACTGAGAAAGATCAAAGAAGCAAAAGCCCAAAAACAAAAACAAAAACAAAATTATGGTAGAGGCATAATAATCACGCTCTAATTCCACAGTCACAAGTCACAACCACTATGTATTTACTTTTATTTCTGTATGTACACTGTTATATTGGTGACTTCTTCAGTTTCAATCAAACAAAAAACAAAAAACTTTTTTGTTGTAACTGTAGTTTTTATGAGGAAAGTTGTAACTGTAGTTATGTGTAAGGTTAGTTCAACAAGAGAAACTAATTATGTCTAAATTCAAATAAGAAATAATGTGTAACTCCAATTGAGTGAGATTTGTTATATAGATCAATTCATGTTTTCCAGAATTATTTTTTTTTATATTTGTCTTTACAACTAGTGTAATGCGGTCAGACTAGTAACTTCCTGATCAATCCAGTAAAAACAAAAGTGGTAGGGGAGACCCTTTTCCATTAGAAACAAAAAAAGCTTTCTTTTTTTATTGTAACGGTGGTTATGTGTATACTGTATACCAGTTAATAAGAGTTAAACTAATTATGTCTACATCCAATGAACCAGAACGGCTAAATATATATTTTGACAATATATAGTTTTTAATTCATGCAGAGCACGCTGATAATAGAGTTAAAACAGCGCTGCGCACACACACACACATATATATATATATATATGAGTATATATGACTGCTTCGAAGGATAGATATAATTATTTTCATATATATTCTTCTCCAAGCGCTGCACTTGCCGATCAATATATATATTTGATAAAAAATAAGTTATTTACAAGAGTACCATCCTTTCTATTGTATAAATATTTATAATTAAATGAACGTATACTAAGAAATATTAATCAATAATTACTTATAAATTAAATATCAACCATGTATTAATTAACAGGTTCTAAGTTTCTAGCCAAACCATATATATATATATATATATATATATAGTACGGCTAACGCGCTTCCTCTAGCATATGGGCCGAAATACTTCCAGTGGAAATTTGAAATTTCAAAATCTAAAAAGTCGATCTGAACCGTTCATCTCCTTCTTCATATTAATATCTGCTTGGAGACCAAATTTTACATTTTTCTGAAATTTTTTACTATTTATTAAACCACTTTGAAAATCGCTAATCCAACGGTGGCTTAACAAAACAGTAAAACCATTGGATCAGCGATTTTCAAAGTGACTTAATAAATAGTAAAAAAATTTAGAAAAATGTAAAATTTGGTCTCCAAGAAGATATTAATATGGAGAAGAAGATGAACGGTTCAGATCGACTTTTTGGATTTTGAAATTTCAAATTTCCACCGGAAGCATTTCGGCCCATATGCTAGAGGAAGCGCGTTAGCCGTACTCTCTCTCTATATATATATATATATAAATATATATTAAGTTGAAGATGGTGAGATGGCAACGTGAACCATGTAATAATAAAGAATTTGAACATTAATTAATTGCCACAAAATATATATCCTGAGCCTGAGCTAGCTTGTACAATGATCCAAGTTCTGAACAACCGTTAGCAAATCTTGGAACCAAATCTTTATTATTTGAGAAAAAGAAAAGAGGGGATGTATTTGAAATAAATGCAGATATGGTTTACAAGGAAGAAATAAAACGAATGATTAGTAAATCAAGAGGGAAATGTATTTGAACAGCTTGAAATTCATTAATAGTAGAAAATAGTGACAAAATACCTTTTGATAATATAAATCTATATATATTATATATCCGTTTCATTTCATCCTCAAACCAAATAGACCAAGTTCTTTGCTCAAAATGCAATTCCTTCCAATAAGAGAGAGATCAGGAGAGAGAGAGATGGAAGGCGGAGGCAGAAAGAAGGTGTCATCCTTGTCTTATATTTCCGACGAACTAGCAGTCGTTATGAAGTCACCTTCCGGTGATTGTCAACACGACAAAGAGGTAAAGGCACATGAGAAATCTCTTTCGCGACCATGCAAACAAAACAAAGGCGAGGATGATGAGCTGAAGAAAGGACATCTAGAACTAGAAGAGGAAGATAATATTGATGGAGAACACAACAAAGAAGAATACTATGAAGTTGAAGCCATTCGCAAGAAACGAAACCACAACGGCCAGCTCCAGTACCTCATCAAATGGTTCCTTTTATTCTATGTCATATAATTCATATTTATTAATGATAGAATCGAGGAGAAATTTGTATATTTTTTTATTCTGATGTTATATATTGAAAGTACATGCTAGCTTGCAAAATAACCCAGCGACTATATTTTTAGTGGTGTTGAACCTACGTCGGATTTGGGAAACTCGTGTGTGATATATTTGAGCGCTATATATGAAGCATTTATGTGGAAGATAAAAATTTGCATGTTGTGCATGAATAATATTGATTTGGTTATACGACTGAAAATCAAATTAATTTGATTTAGGAAACTCAATTTGGTTTGTGACTGAATCAAACCTAATTCAGTTTGAAGCAGTTCAATTATCCGGTTTCATTTGGTTAGATTCAGTCTGTAAGTTTAGAAGATTTTTGCTTTTAGTTTCATTCAGTTTTGTTAAAAATCAAACAAAACTATCTCGCAAAAGAAACTTGCGTGATCGATCGATCGTTTTGTTTTCTTTTCAACAAAAATGGATGAAATTGGAGATAAAATAGAAACTTTTATCTGTACTATTATATATTTTATTTTAGTAAAACTTGGATAGGCATGCCTAATGCCTTCTGACTTGTATCTATTGAACAGACTTCTACACGAACAACATTAATTGTTCGTAAAAACTGTCATTTCTAATAGAGAATTAATTAGAGGAGAAATAGTATGTATTCCAGTTTATAGTGCCAACAAATTAAGACAACTTTTCTAAAAATTAAGCATCTTTGATAATTATACTAAACTCAGCAAGCAACTTGTTAAGTTACTGTACATCTAGTTATTCTCAGCATGTATTAGTACTTGAGTTGTGGCTGATCGATGGCTACTAAATCTAGGTCATAACCTGAATTTTGGGTTTCTCATTATTAGGTTGGTTGCATCTATTGCTACAACATGACAACTTCATTTTATTTGTGAATTATATTGTTTTTCATTGAGTTATTTATTTCATTGTTTAGGACCAACTATCTGGAGACCGATAATACATGGGAGCCGTATGATAACATCAAATGCTGTACTGACATGTTAGAGGACTTCGAGCATAGGTATGCCTTACACCTCTCTCTCTCTCTTTGAAAAACTTGGCAGTGGCTGGCAATGGTCTCTCGACTCTCTACTAATTAATTAAACTAGTATTTACTAATATACTTTTTTTTTTTTTAATTTGTATACTCAAGTTTACAAAACCGCAAGAGCAAGAGTGCATTGTCCAAAATGAAGCGGTCGATAGAGACTGAAGATTGTGGAGAAGGTGCAATGAGTCCTGCTGGAGGAGAGAGAGATGGCAAAAAGAGCAGCGGGCAGGCCCTAACAATAGAGAGAGACATCCACATTCGACGCAATCCTGATAGAAACGTCAATAGTGTGTATAAGAAAGAAAAGTACAAGTTGAAAGATGAGAATGGAAAGGAAAAATTCACTGAAGATGAGGTCCCTATGCCCTTGCCAAAAGTAATTAATTAAAACATGCATGTTCATTGGATATAATCAATTAATGTCATTTCCATTTATTTAGTCCATGGAATAGGTGTTTCCAACTTTTACCAATTAACCCTACTTTAACCAATGTCATGTCAGGAAATAATTGTAATGACTCGTTTATTCCTACAAATTAAATTTTTCGTTTCATCGATCCGCTAACCAACACAAACGAAGAGCAACTAAGTATTTTATTTATCGGCACAGGGGGTTGAGGAGATAAACAAGGAGGGAGACACAAACTTTGTCATGCAAGACTATGTTCGAAAATGGCGAGAGAAAGAGGAAGCAAAAGCAGGGGTCGGCGCTGCCGCCATGGCAATTTTCCTCCCGAAATGCAAAGCAAATATAGCAGTGAATGGCGAGGTTCCTCCTGTGAGTCCCATGGGCTATTTGTACTCTGAATTTGAACCTCAGAGCAAAAAAGAAGGCAAACGACTTACTGGTGCTGCAAGACGGAAATCGGTAATACTTGATTCCATGAACAAGTTTTTTTTTTTTTCTTTTTATCTAGTTTTCAAATGTTATTTCCAATTCACTTAATGAATTTCAAATTTTAGGGACGTGTAACAAGATTTGTGCATCCCGACGGGCTGGCAAAGAAAGTAATGAATGTTGAAGTTGCGAATTCAACAGAGGCTATTACAGCATCTGCTGTTGCTACCAATACTGATACTACTACCGGTAGTAACAGTAAAACAGCTCCAGAGGAACTTCACATCACAGAAATCTTGAAGCCGGTGCAGGTGCAGCTCTTTGCCACTTCTTCTCCTGGCACCAACAACATTTCTCATGCTTGTATCACTTTCAAGGCTCTCAGGTTTCTTTCCCTTCCTTCTAATATATAGTTATATCTTTCAAAGATTTAAATATCGGAAAGCAGTGGAGTCTTTTTCATATCAGATCTGCTAATACAATAAGTATATATACTGATTTTAACTAATATTTTGTAAAATGTAAAGTTTAAATTTCAACTAAGATGATAAATTAAAGTTGGAAAAGTAAGCATATTGATAATTAATTAAAATTTTGACAATCATGCATGCATGATAACCGACTCTATGATATTTTTTAAAATAAGAAATTAAATTTTCTCTGATTTAAATATATATCTTGTGTATATTTTTAGTTCAATTGGAATACAAATTTTTAACAAGCGATATGAAAATATTAATGGGCAAAAGATTCTCAAATTATACTAAAACTTATGCGCGATTACTTAAATCGCAAATAAACATAGAATTAAATTTTTATATGTTGATTTCATATATATTAGAGGACTATAATTGTTGGTGCTTGCTTCTGTTCTCAAATCAATTCTAAATGATGAATGATTTTATTTCCATTCAGACTAAATTTGAAACTCTTTTAAGTCTTAAGTAATTTTTGTCATTTGTAATTGACTTATCCCTTATTATATATGTTCACAGAAAATGCTTGTACGTACGTACTATGATGCAAATATATATATAGTTTATATGATCAGTACAAAATATATATTTGTTTTTCTCACACAGGTCTGATGGAAGCCAAGTGCTTGTGAACAACAGGGAGCTAAGGGCTACCAACCCATTGCTGGTAAAAAGCATAAAACTCAATCCACTGTTATTTTTTTGTTAACATCAAATCAATTTTTTTTTAGTCTGAAATGACTTTGTTTTGTGACAGCTAATTGATTTTTATGAGAAACAACTTCGCTAGATGTACTCCTGATACATGAGAGTACCAAATCTGCATGTCTCTCCGTCTCAAGGGATGATGTCAAGTTCAGATTTAATTTGCTTCTTTTAGAAATTAAAAATAAAGTAACATGCATGCTTTATATATATATGTCTTTTTCATATCTGATATCATATGAACTAATGTCTTTATATATATGTCACCCCGAGTATCGGAAGCATCATAATTTCAAAAAAACGTCATTTAGTGCCTCAAAAATTCAGTTTAAGTTTTCGGTAGATATAACGATCGGTATTTTATTTATAAACGTCGTTTGGGTTTTTTTTATATAAACTCATTTTTTTTATAATATATGTATATATAATGTAATATAATGTAATATATGTATATGTATATATAATATAATACATGTATATATAATGAAGTTTAAGTTTAAGTTGTAATAATTATATATATAATACATGTATGTATATATATATAGAGAGAGTTGGGCTATGGTGAGTTGCGAAGTAAAACGATTATTTTACTTCATGCTCATATTTTGTGATTTTAAAGTTCAAAATGTCGATCCGAACCACTCAACATGATCTCCATATTGAAATGTGCTTGGAGACCAAATTTTACATTTTTTGGAAAATTTTTACTATTTATTAAGCCACTTTGAAAATTGCCGATCCAGCGGTCCAGAAAATTTTACTGTTTTTACTGTTCATCCGGATTTTCAGATTTTCAAAGTGGCTTAATAAATAGTAAAAAAATTACAAAAAATATAAAATTTAGTTTCCAAGCATATTTTAATATAGATTAAACATCTAACGGTTTGGATCGGCTATTTGAACTTTGAAAATGAAGATATTGCGTGAAGTAAAAACGTGTTAGTTTGATTGCCGCCAGGAAAATCATAAATAATCGACCGATTAGTCAGGAAAATCCGTGATAGTTTGATTGCCGCCAACAACTAATTATCAGCCGGTTAATCAGTCTAAACAGTCGCTTTTTACAACACTGATTTAAAGTATCATTATTTGTTCTTCTAAAAAATATATTTATTCTCAAAAGTTTTTGGAAGTACATTACTATTTGTGAATCATGTACTAAAGAATTTTTTTTAAATAAATTAGTTTGTTCATTACTTGATCAAAATTAAAGTGTAAGGTACCTTACAATATTTTTGAGAGTCATTTAATCAAGGGAAAATTTCCAATGTACCCATGCAAATTTTTGAAATAGCTAATATCCCCATCAAAACATCATAATAGCCAATATCCCCGTACAAATTTCAAATTCTTTCTTCTATCCCCTTTTAATCATTTAATCTTTTATTTAATTATTTTAAATTTTAAATTGACCATTATATCCCTTTGATTGTAAATGGACATATCCATTAATGTTTAAACATGATTGAATTGAAGAAGAAAATGAAATACACTTTGTCTTCATACCTAATATTTACTCCAGTCTATCATAATATTCCCTTTCACTGGAAATCTAATTTTGAGGATTTAGTTGAAATTGGTGAAAACCAAATGATTTATCGTAACTTCCATTTTCATTGTCCCTTCTTCTCCACCTATACTCTCCCTCCCGTTCACTGTTTCTAATAGAAAGTCTAAGAACGTATCAAAAATGAAATTTGGATTGAAATTCAGTTTTGTCCTTTTTAATCTCTAAATTTCTCGTGTTAGCTTAGTTTCCATGCTCAGTAAGCCCCAATGCAAACTTTGAGCATGCCCAAACATTGCATTAGGTAGCAGGGCCAGATGAACCAAGTCATGTACCTGCTGGTACCAATAAACCCCAAAACCAGCATTTTTGTAAACCAAAACTAAAAAGGTATTTAAAGCATGAATTAATAAAAAATGTTTTACAGGATTATAAAGCACACTCATGGGTACAGAGAAACAAAAATTTCCATGTTAGGATTTTTTTCTAATTTTTTGGTGGCCATTTCAAGTTGAGATACTAAAAAATAAGAATAAAAAACTGGTACAACTGGTACAGAACTGACCCTGAGAAACACTCAAATTTGATATAGCTTCAAGTCACAAAATAGGTTGAAATTAATTAAGGATGTAGGTCATGACTTAATTTCTAGAATTTTTGACACCAAAAATGCCTAACGAAAATAACATATCAAAAATTTAATTATTTCATTTGATCCAGCCAATCAAAGATCATAAAGAAAAGAAAGATATTTTTATTTCTTTTGGGCATTCACACCACGACACAAAATAACTTTTTATTTTTCCATTTCTCATTTTTGGGGCAATCAGCAATAGCAGCCTGCTGAGTGCTGACAAACACATAACGAAATAACATATCAAAATTATATTGTTTATGTGCACTACACAAGTTCGTCTCAGGTAAAAATTGCGATTTTGGAGTGTTAATACATACTATCAATAGACATTGGTACATGTAATCGTGAGGGGTCCAGACTAATGCCGAAGACGTGGAGCTGTTATAGGTAATGCACACACCTGCAAAATCTCGACTACCAATAAGAGAAAAGTATTTACTAAACCCGCCTTGGTTCTCTCATTGGCGACAGAGGCACAAACACGCTGGAAATATGGAGCGAAATTTCTTTTCTGCTTCAATACAGAAGGAAATACTAGGTGTGAAGAATAAAGAAGAAAGAGACAGGACACCTCCATTAAAATTTGAAGGGTGTTATGGTCAATTTAAATTTAAAAATAATAAATGAAAGATTAAATGATTAAAAGGGGATAGAAGAAAGAATTTGAAATTTGTATGGGAATATTGGCTATTATGATGTTTTGATGGGGATATTGGCTATTTCAAAAATTTGCATGGATACACTGGAAATTTTCCCTTTAATCAAATGTTAGACTACAAGAAGCAACAAGTCATTTTTTCTATTGTAGAATGGTAGCTTTCTTGATATGTTTTATGTCTGGTTCAAATTAACAAATAACACAAGATTATGCATATGTTCGTCAAACAGATTGCATGTTATACTCGTGCTATTTGTAAAGATGAGATCATCTTAATTTTAAAATAAGGTTGGCCGAACCCGATAATTACAACGAGAGAGATCTACCATTGAAAATTTAAATAATTCATTTCTAAGAATTTTTTTTAATTAATACTGGCAGGTCATGTTTAATTTTTACTCTGATCCATCTAACCTAGTTGCATTCAAGGACAATATTCATTTTCTTCATAACATTATTAAGATTCTCTAAAAAAAAAAAAGAAAAAAAAAAAAGAGGACCGCCCGGACCACAGGCGGTTTGGTCCCTAGTGGACCGCCTCTGGCCCAGGCGGTCTGCTAGAGGTGTGGCCCACCCCTGCAGGGGGTGGTCTGGTAGGGGTGTGGCCCGCCTCAGTAGGGGAGCGGTCTTGTGGCTTTTTTGGGCCGCCCGTGGGTCCAGTGGTCGGAGTATTTATGAAAAAAAACTCAATGCGGAGTTATTTTTAAAATTAATGTTTTTTTTGGAGGTATTAATAAAAATGGCCCCATACATGATAATTAAAATAGCAAGACATGCACATGTATGTACTTGTATTAAAAAAAACCTGGGCTAGCTATATATCCCATATATTCAGATATACTAGCTAGATAGTATGCATGGAATAGCCCACAATTTCATTCAATTCATCCAATTATGTAAATATTGTAGGCGGGAATTTCATTCAATTGATCCAAACAGTAGAGTGTGAACGATATATTTTTTTTATCCGTTTATCCCATCCGTATAAATTTGATAAGAAAGTATATTTAGAATTTGTTTTTGTTAACTTATCAAATACTGGTTTCAAAAAGAAAATTTTTAACTTATCGAATAAAGATACGAGTACATAAAGAACTATTTTGTATCCATTATTTTATAAAATAATTTATAAATATTAAATTATATAAAATTATTTTTATTTATATGTATAACTATATAATTTTCATTATTGTGGTTAGTTTGATTTATATAATATTTTATATAATTTCTTATTTAATTATTTATGATAAAATTGATTGATTTATTCAATATATATTTTATATTGTTTTATAATGTATAATAATTTATAATAATTTATATATATTTATATATGTTTATATATAGTTTTAATAATTGGTTGATTTATTCAAAAATTATAATTTTTTTATCATACAATATAAAAATTATAATTTATATCAAAAGTTCCTAGTTTTTATATTGTATGATGTTAAATATTGACAAACAAGTAGAGATATACTTTTATTAAAAAAAAATAGTGATTATAATAAGATAAACTACAATGAGTAGTGTTCACATTATTATCTTTGTTTTCAAAGTTTAAATAATTGATCAAAATTGTTCAACAAAATATTCATATTAAATGTGCTTGGAGACCAAATTGTATATATTTTTTTACTATTTTTTTAGATAGATACAAAACACTATTTTTCAGAAAATTTTGGAACATTAAATAACAATAATCTGTACCTATCTAAAATAAAAGTAAAAGTTTCCAAAGAAAAAATATAAAATTTGATCTTCAAGCACATTTTAATAAGGATATCATATTAAGCTGTTTTGATCGACTATTTGAGCTATGAAAAAAGAAAAAAGAATGTGAAACATAATTAAAACACAAAAACAATAGGACATTTTAACTCTACTCAACTTGTAAATTATATATACCATACAATATAATAAAATTACATGAGTAAAACTACGGTGTTCTTTTTTTTTGAAAGTGAAACAAGGGAGTCAGGCTCCCATATTCCGATTAAAAATTACACCAAAGGTGTAATAAAGTTATGTACAAATATCAAAATATACCAGAAAACAATAAAGTAAAGACATTGTAAGATAAAACTAAAGAAAAGATAAAAAAAAACGAAACTTGAAACCAGTGTTTCAGAGAGTGCATTTTACTCCTCAGGAAACCATAGACCAACTTCTTGAATGATTTCCCTCGCCAATTGCAATTCTGTTCATTGTTTGTCTTGAAAATTTCTTCTTCATCTTTCCTTCCATATGTTGAACACCATTGCCAATTGCACCTTTTTAACCATTTGCATTTTTGATCTTAACACCGCATTGTAGTATTGACCCTGATGAAAGAAGCTGCATTGGTTTAGCTTCCTGCAGCTTTTGCCTAACCAATATCGTGAATTTGCAGTCACTGAACAGATGTTGGACCGATTCTGCATTTTCTTTACACAAGCAGCACCTATTAACCAATTCCCATCCTCTAAGGACTAAATTGTCAATAGTCAAGATTTTGTTCTTAAGCATGAGCCAACCAAATATCATAACTCGCAAAGGTGCTTTGAGGTACCATATGCTAGCTATTTGGTCTATAATATGTGGTCCTGTCTCATACACCTGGTAATATGATTTAACCGTGTATCTTCCATGGTTTTCCCATCTCCAGTACAGTTCATCTTGTCCTATATCTGTACCAGTGACCTGCATAAACTCCATCATCAGGTTCTGTTGTTCTTCCATTGCTGGTAATGAGATTTGTTGTACAATAGGGATGATCCATTGTCCTTCGACAACCGCCTCAGCTACAGACATATTCGTCTTTTCAGCATACGTATATAGTAGCGGATATCTATCCATTATGGGTCCTTGTAACCATGAATCTTTTCAAAAACAGATGTGAGTTCCTTCTCTTTTGATGAACTGCACCGAAGCCATCAAGAATTGTGTAACTGGTTTAAGATTTTTCCAGAAAGTAGTTGTCTTTGTCAATTCCCAAGGCCTAATAATCGATGAACTTAGTTGAGCCAATGCCATCCATGTCGGCCTCTGCACATGCAACCATTGCCACATCACTTTGCCCAACAGTGCTTAGTTGAAAACAAAGAGGTTTTTTATCCCCAACCCCCTTCATTGTTTAGGTTGGGTAACTATGTCCCACGATATTAGGCTCATAAATCTAGTATTCTGCTCCTTGTGTCCATTCCATAAAAATTTTCGCTTAACCTTATCAATTTGTTTAATTACCCATTTGGGCATCATAAACGTCTGCATCATATAGATCGGCATGGCCGTAAGAGTTGAATTTATGAGAGTCATTCTACCTCCGATTGATAACATGGGTGCTTTCCACATTGCTAGCTTCTTTGTGATTTTCTGTATGAGTGATTGGTAGTGCATTTTTTGAAGTTTCCTATTTGATAAGGGCATTCCCAAGTATTGGATAGGAAACTCTGATGCTCTGTAATCCAAGTATTGGATAGGAAACTTCTTCTAAAGGTGCCACAGTCATCAAGAACTCAGATTTATGCAAGTTAACCTTTAGTCCAGACAGATCATGAAAGATGAGCAGTATGACTATGAGGAATTGCATCTGTTGTGCTGTTGGTTTGATTAGAAAAAGTGTATCATCCGCAAAGAGAAGGCAAGTTTGGCATCCTCTAAATGGTGGTTGCAATAGTCCTCCAATTACCAGCCTCTGAGTCCAAATCGATAAGAATCCATTGCTAGAATGAATAGGTACAGAGACAACGAGTCCCCTTGCCTTAGACCTCGCTTTATCCGTATTGTTTTGCCAGCCACCGCATTGAGCAATACTTTGGATGTGCCTTGTAGGACTAATTTTTTGATCCAGTCTATCCATCTTTGAGGGAATCCTTTAGTTGTCATCACTTGATTGAGAAAAGACCATGAGAGAGTATCGAAAGCTTTGTAGATGTATGCCTTAAACAACCCCACCTTCTTCTTTTGCTTTGTTGCCATAGTTACTAATTCTTGTGCGTACAAGAAGCCTTCATTGATGTTTCTCCCTTGAATGAATCTTGTATGTGCTTTGTCCACTAAATTTGCAATTGGCGGCTTAAGTCTATTTGCCAGAATCTTTGAGAATAGTTTATGCACGGAGTTAATGAGACTGATGGGCCTGTAATCATTCGTAGTTGTTGTTCCTTCCTTCTTTGGTATAAGTGCTATATACGAGTCATTCATAGAATGCATAGATGCTTGTGGATTTGTTGTGATTTTTCCAAATGCTCCCAACAGGTCTGGAATCAAAAACATCTTAAAACATTTAAAAAATTCTCCTATATACCCATCCGGCCCCGGTGACTTGTTTTGTGGCAGCTGCTCAATGGTGCTTTGAATTTCTCCCTCTGTTATTGGTTCTATAAGGTGTTGCAGCTCTTGAGATTGTGTAAACAGAGATGGAAAGTCAAATTGTAGTTGACTGATATGTTCAGAGCCTATGAGCTGGCTAAAATGTGTGAAACAACCATTTTTTTTGTTGATGCTCTGTAACAGTGATATCTTCTTCCATAATTCCATCAATCCAATTTTTTCTCTTTCTTGCTGATGCTATTTGGTGGAAGTATCGAGTATTCTTGTCTCCTTTTTGAACCTAATTATTTTTTGTCCTTTGATACCATTTATCTTCTGCATCAAGCATAAGCTTGTTATGCCTATCCTGGAGTAGCTGTTGCAATACTTTTTCTACCGTAGTTAGTCTCCTACTCTCCGCTTGCACATTTAGCCACTGAAGGCAGTTTATGCAAAGTCTCTGTTGGTATGCAACCCTCTTGGCATGTTCTTCTTTCCATGTTGTTATCTTTTTTGTAAGATTTTCCATTTTTTCACTCAATTGTCGCATTGTACTCGAAACTTGCATGGATCTCCATGCTACTTGCACTAGTTCTTTGAATTGATTATTCCTTAGCCAAAAAATTTCAATTCAAAAAATATTTAAGGAGGGAACTTTGTCTGACTTGTGCACACTAGAGGCAGTGATCCGAAATTATTGTTGTTACAGCTATTTGCACTGTATTCGAATAGTTTGTAGCCCAGTCGGCTGACATGAGAAATCAGTCTAATCATACATAAGTCGGATTGTCCCTCCCATTTGTCCATGTAAACCTTCTCCCTTGTAGTGGTATATCAATGAGGTTTAGAGCATTTGATCGATCATGCAAGTTCAAGGTGACATTGAAATCTCCTGAAATCAGCCACGACATAGCTATTTCAGGTTTCATCCGCTTCATTTCTGTGAAAAAAAGATGTTTATCTCTTTGATTTGAGGGACCGTATACTCCCATGTAGTTCAATACCGTATTATCCAGTTTGAGTTGAAAAGTCACTGATAAACAATATGTGCTCTCTTTATGATCAATTTTTTCAAAAAATGATTCGTCCCACGCAATGATTATACCTCCTGCGGTGCCACATGCAGGTAAAGTAACATACTTTGCATACCTTGGTCCCACTGTCTCTCTAACAATAAAACTTGTAACATCTGACCATTTAGTCTCCTGAAGACATACAATCTGAGGTGCTTCTTTTTGAATTTCTTGCTTAACCAATGATATCTTGTGCTTATCATTCAAACCTTGGACATTCCAAGAGAAAGTTTTGATTTTTCGAACTGCATCCATTGATTAAACAAATTGGCAACATACAAAGCCGGCTTTAGAATCTCCAAAAAGCCCCTTGCTATCTTACTTTGACCCCTCAGTACTTCACTTAAACTTAATACCAACACAATACACACCTCCTTCTTACTATAATCTGTCCTCCTCCTGACACCCCCAATTGTTTTCCCTAAGCCGCTTACACATTCTTGACAAAAACCAACTAAATTACATACAAGACCTTCTTTCAAGGTAATTGCACTACTACTAAACAAGATACAAAGATTTGCATTTCTACAAATCCCCAAACCAATAACATAAAATTCCCCATACAGTAATCTAACACAAAAGCAATACACTCCCTGCTGCCAAGGCACTGCCTCCTGGGCCGATTTCCTTGATTGGCTAGACATTGATAACTTTGGAACCTTCATCTTGCTGAATAGTGTCACTCTGATCCTTTTCTTCCGCCATTATCATTTGTCCTGCTTGCGCCTGAGTGAATAACTCTTTGATTTCTAGTGTTAGCTTGGTGCCTGACTCCTCCACAATTTCCATTGCTAGTTTCACCCCTATATCCTCCACAAGATTATCAAAATTGATCTTGAGTTTCTCCTGCCTCTCACGATTTTCCTCCGCATAATTTTTCCTCTCTGAGATTCTTGCACTGCGTCGGGGAGTTTTGGGGTTGATCTTATTTTTTGTCAATTTTGGGGTAGGCTTTGCAAGATATTTGGGTTCAGGGAAGCTTGGCGGGTGGTCTGCGCAAAAACCCATGTATTCTACATCCTTCTCCCAATTATTATCTACTAGGCATCTCCTGAGCCTGTTTCATTGGTGTCTTCCCAAATTAGGTCCTAGCTTTTCTCTTGAGGCCCATATTCACTAGGCCCGCTATGTGCTTGCTCAATTGGGAGATATCCATCAGGTATTTCTTTTCTCTCTGGTGACTCATTTCCCATTGTAGACCTATCTCCTTCAATCTCTCTGTGGCCCCCCACGTGCCCTTCTATAAAACCTTCATCTGATGCTTCTTTTTCCTTAACTTCCAGATATTTCGTGCGACTTTCCCCACGATCCTTTTTGTCTTCTTACCCCTTGTCATAGCGCTGTTCTCCACGCCTGCTTTGTTGTTTCCAGTCACCTCCTTGTTGTACATCGTCATTACTCCGGTTGTTGTTCTGTTGAATCGCCCCTCCAGTCTCCTGTTGTCTCTTTTCCCTCATGTTGCTTTTATCTTTTGGTTGTCTTTTCTTGTAGTGTACTGTTTGCCATCCCTCTTGATCTTGGTTCTCTAGCACTTTAGAGTTAATGAGAGGTTGCTTAGCCTGCTGTTCTTCACTTACGATGTCTTTAGGGCGTTGCATGCATTCCAATTAATGCCTGTGTTTGTAGAGCTGTGGTTGGTTGCCTCATGAATCGCCCCAGGAGCTTCCTTGTTTGGGAGCGCCATGAACACCTTCATACATTAATTAAATACAATGCCAACTAGGGTGTTATTAAGCTCACCAAACACCTCACTAAGATATTTGATGAGCTTAACTCCAAAATATATTATATCGATTTTAAACAACAAATCTAAACCGTTGAAATACATCTACTTCACAAGTGATGAATTTGCATGCAAAGACTTTAAGTTTTCAAATTATTTTAATATAAAGTCGAGTGGTCAAAATTAGAATGTTTATAAATTAATTTTAGTGCATTCATTTTTTGAACATTTTTTACTTTATACAAAATTAATTCAAAATTCTAAAAAATTTACATGTAAATTCATCACTCGTAAAACAAATTTAGTTTCAACAATTTAGATTTATTGTTTAAAGCCAATCTAATAGGTTTTGGAGTTAAGTTCACTAAACAGCTTGGTAAACTTAAGAACACAAATTACATACATTTATCGTTGGTCTTGTTATTAGAAATATATGGATTAGTAGTTAAATAATAATACCATACACAATGTTGTATTAATTAATTTTATCATTATTACAAATATTATCATATTAAAAAATAATTAAAAATTCTTAATACATTTTTTTACTGAAATTGTAAACAATTTTACATTCATCGAAATTGTTATAGAATGACAGATACGAGGTACTTGAAATTTTGAATATGTACCTAATAAATCAGCGGGAAATTTGTTTTATTCCAATCCGTCTTAATGGGATACGGAACGAATCCGATAAATTAGGTCAGACGGGTTCAATTGACACATCTACTGGTCTTTTGACACGCGGACACCGTGTCTTTTGCGTGATATATCTGTCCGTTCGGCTTGGAGAGTTCACTCCACCCCCAATTCCCAAATCAAATCGACCCTTGCAATTCCTTGTAGAGAGAGAGAGAGAGAGAGGGGTAGGTTTTCAAAAAAGAAAGAGAGACTCACCTGACAGCTACTATCTGGTTTCTCAAAAAAGAAAGAGAGAGAGATGGTACTTATTGGAGGAAGAAAGAAGGCGGAGGCGGCATCCTCCTCCCGGATTTCCGACGAAGTAGCAGCTGGCGAGCATTCACCTTCCGATCGTGATCATCAGCTGGACGAAGAGGTGAAGGGGCAGGAGGAATCTCCTCTGCAAGCAGATGAAGAAGACGAAGGCGAGGAGGGGGGAGAGGAGGAAGAGGAAGAGGAAGAGGAAGAGGTTGATGCAGATGGAGGCGAAGGAGGTTCTGATGAAGAAGGGGAAGAAGAGAATGGCGTTGAAGTAGCGGCCAATGGTGGTAAAGTGGTGGAAGAAGCTGGTGGGAAGCAGAAGCTAGATGAGGGTTTCTATGAAATCGAGGCCATTCGCAAGAAACGATACCGCAAGGGCCAGCTCCAGTATCTAATCAAATGGTACTTTACTTTTTCTATTCTACACCATCTATTCCTTCACTTGTCAGTAATAAAAATTGAGGAGAAATTTGTATGATTTAGTTCTCAGTGTTAGTGAAATCTGTATATGGTTACAATTATTTACTCTCTCTGTGTTTATGATGTAGCACCAAGGGGTGTTTTAGGTAGCATATACTATCTTACAAAAATACCATATGATATATATAATCCAGAAGTATTATGTATAAAAGAAAGTATTTGTGTCAAGGAATAATCCTAGAATTCTGTCTGTTTTCTGGATTTGGAGAATGCTGATTTTCAAGAACAATAATCTGATGATATATTGGGAATCTCTTATGATAAGCATCCACGCCTTAAACGTATCTTAATGCCTCAAAGTTGGATAGGCTGGTTGTTTTACAACTACCGTACTTTGTTGGTCATTTCTTGCTCTAAGAACTTTAACATCCTACGGAATTGATTTTTTTATTAACTCAGTTGATTGTTTAGGCGTGACTATCCCGAGACTGCCAATACATGGGAGCCCTATGACAACATCAAATATTGTGCTGACATGTTGGAAGCCTTTGAGCAGAGGTATTTCTCCTCTCCCTTTCTCTCAATAAAATTAAACGAGTATCCATTAATACCATTTTTTTAATTTGTTTATTCAAGTTCACGAAAGCGCAAGCGCAAGCGCAGGAGTACACTGCCCAAAAAGAAGCGTCCTGTGCAGAGTGAAGATGGTGGAGAAGGTACAACGACTCAGACAAGAGAAGGAGACAACTCCCCTCTATTTCCCTCATCCAGCAGTGGAAGAGGAAGGGGTAGAGGCAGAGGACGTGCCCGCATCACCGAGAGAGATATTCTTGTTCCCAAGAGAAACCCTAGAAGGAGCATTAATAGTCATGATAAGAAGGAAAATAACCTATTGAAAGATAAGAAAGAGAAGGAAAAGCCCACTAAAGATGATGCTATGACAAATGGGGTCCTTGTTTCCTTGCCAGAAGTACGACAAGTTTTACGGGTCTTAATGTCATTTCTATATATTTTATCCATGGGACAGTTGTTTCCGACTTCTATTTTAAAAGCCTGATTTCAGTAATGCCAGGGAATAATTAAAATGGCCCACTTGCTCCTACAAATTAAATTTTCTGTTTCATCCTCAGACCAAACGAAGAGCTACTAAGCATTTTATTTATTGGCACAGGGAGTTGGGGCGATGAACAAGGAAGGAGGCACGAACTTTGTCATGGCAGACAATGTTCAGAAAGAGAGAGAAAATGAGAAAACAGAAGCAAGCGGCGACGGTGCCTCCATGGCAATTGACCTGCCAAGTTGCAAAATAAATATAGAAGGGCATGGTGAGGCTCCTCTTGCGCTTCTGCCCGTGGGTCCCGTGCCCTCTGTTTACTCTTCATCTCAACCTCAGGGCAGCAAAGCAAGCAGCCAAATTACTGGTGCTAAGAAAAGGAAATCGGTAATACTTTATTCCAGTAACAAGTTTCTTCTATTCCTTCTAATTATTTAGTTTTCAATTTTTGTTTCCATTACTTGTTAGTGGTTTTTGAATTGTAGGGATCTGTGAGAAGATTCGTGCAGCCTGAAGAGGAAGTGAAGAAGGCAATGGATATTGAAGTTGTGGATTCCACAGAAATGGCTTGTGCTTCTGTTGTCAATACTGCTATCGACAATAACAGTATAAAAGTTAAAGATGAAGTTCACATCACAAAGATTCTGAAGCCAACGGAGCTCTCTGCCTCTTCTTCTCCTGCCACTGACAATATACAGCATGTCTTTATCACTTTCAAGGCGCTGAGGTTCCCTTCCCTTCCCTTCATGTCCCATTAATTACTTTTTCTAATTATGTAAATTATCTCATCATTTTTAATGTCTCTATTCCTATCTACACATTTAAGTGTTTATGCAAATCATTAGGTTGGGGTTTTTGAAAGGAATACTCCATTGATAACTTTGCCTTGCCTAACAATGAGCCATGTCAACTTTCAGTATGTGCTACAGATATTAATGTATAAGCCTACAGATGAATTAGATTTTTATTAAAAAAAAATACAAATAATATGATAGTGATTAAACATTAATTCTGCATTCTTTCTGTTTTTTGTAACTTAATGATTTCTTAATGGAATAGGTGGCTCTTGTAGTCACATTTTCCAAAAAGAAAAATGGTTTGCACATGCATGTTTTATGTTCTGAAATTAACTTAATATGAGGTCAGATCAAGGTTATTTATTTTTGGTTTTGAGCTAAGACCTTGAATCTAGTCATTTTGACATTGTATCCGATTTCTACTGAGTTGTGGTATATGTTAGAATGTCAAGATTTTAGTCAATGAAGCAGGGTGTGTTGCTGAGATCTGGCCTCAACAGTTTCATGTGGTTATGGGCTACTTTGCAAAACTGGTAGTGGATATAGTGTTTTTTTTTTTTTAGCACAACTGTTAGTGAAAATAGTAAAAAAACTAGCAAAAATAGCTTGATTTGACTATCCATTTTCTGACCCAACTGTCAATTAGTGGTAAATATGTAATTTATATGATCAGAACTAAACTATGTTTGTTTATCTCACACAGGTCCGATGGAACAGAAGTGCTTGTCAACAACAAGGAGTTGAGAGCCACCAACCCCTTGCTGGTAAAATGCATAAATATCATATCTTATATTATTCTTAGCCATTTTTTCACCAACTCTACCTTGTTAACATGAGCTTCTCATATGACAGCTAATTGATTTTTATGAGCAACATTTGCGCTACACCCCTGATCCATGAGAGGCTACCCAATCTGCATTGCTACCCTTTTGCATGTTTTGCTGACATCTGTAGGCAAGAGATGATGTCAAGAGTTCTGATATGCTTAGTTTAAATATACTATTTACCATGTAGATTAATTAAAGAATCTAATTGTCATGGTTTATGCTTTTTGTTATATAGTCCTTGGGAGTTTGTGGATGGTAGGCTGGTAGCTTATAGCTCTTTCTTTTCATAAAAGAAAGGATAGATTACTATAGAGAATTCTGTGTTATGTGCATGGTAATGTTAGCTTTTGTGTGTTATGTGCCTAAGCATCTCCGTTGTTCTCATTCTATAATACTAATACATAAAAACCATAGTAATGAAAATGGGTTGGATAATATCCGATGAGAACCTATATCTGATCTAGAATTTTGCACATACGGAATTCCTATTCTAAAAGTTATGGATACGGATTCTGTTTTAGCTGTGTTTGTATCAGACAGCAATAAACCACCACCACCACCACCAAGCCTTTAGTCCCAAATTAAGTTGCGTAGACTAGAAATGAAAATCCAATCATAATACAAGACATAGCAATGCAAATGCAAATTAAGAGATATCTTTGGGTTGTTATGTTCCTATTAACATGGAAAAAGAACAAAATGGGATCCATGACCATGTAGGTTGTAGGCCCAAAGTCGCAAACTGCACAGGAGCAGCAAAAATCAGAGTCCGGAACTAAATTTAAAACACTATAGCACTTATCATTGCTGTAGGCTGTAGCTACCAAATTAAATTCCGGACTGATCGCTAGCCCAAACCCCTTTACTATTCTGGTCGATAACTGGAATTGTTTACTGAATTTTTTCAAACACAGATTAGAAGGCAGCTTTTATATATACTTCTCTTTTTATCCTGTTGCTGATACTAACTTGTCTTATGATTCAAGTTAAGTTAGAGTACTTCACTATTTACCTTCTGCATTGAACCCAAAAATCTTCCTATATAACACTAATCAAGTAGAATAACTGTTTACAAGAAAATTGATGTCACAAATAAAATATCATCTGATGTCATCATCTGTAAGAGAGGCAGGGGACCCAGATCGCTTCATGCCCCCACCCAAAATCAACCTTTCTTGCTTCTTTTGTGGCACCATAAAACCTTGGAGCCCATGGGGTCCTCTCTGTGGCTTGGCCGAGATGACCCCTTCAAAAGCCCTTTGAATTGCCTCTTTTGCAACTTTATACAATTCATCAGACCTTGAACCCTCTTTGGCACACCTCAGAGCATCAGCACACAGACTGCTATATCTCGAGGCAGTAAGGTCATATTTGCAATTTCGACCTTTGAGATCGACAAAACTGGCATCCAACATGGAATCACTCTTTGCATGCTTTGTCCATCGTTTCAAAATATAATCTCTCGGAAGGTTACGGATCCCTTCTACAACAAAAACCTTGAGGGAGTGTCTACACAAAATCCCACAAGACTCAAATTTGCGGCATGTGCAGCACACTTTGACTCCTTCCGACAGAGAAAGTGTCACATCATGTATCTCTTCATTGCCCTCATCATAACTATGCGCTAAGCGATACTTTCTGACAAACTGGGTCCCACATTCCTCAGTTAAATTATCTGCATAGTACCCAAATGACTGCACGAACTCCTCCTGAAACTTCTCAAATACAACTCTAGAGTAGATTCCAGCAGCCTGCTTCTCTATCGGAGAAGCAGTACGCAAAGTCGGGTTTTCAAACAGTGTCACAAAATCTGCCCCATCCTCCCTCTCGTGCCAGTTAGCAACAGCTTGTGCCAGCTGTTGCACTGCAACCTTCAGCTGAGTCTTCACAGTAAAATAATTCTCAACTACCTTATTGAGACATTCCCAGACTCTATATGGACCAGAGACTTCTCCGGTGAAAGTATCCTTGGTGTAAACTGGGACCCACTGTTGCCGTATGCCGTACAGGTAACAAGTATACCCATTATCCTGTAATCCATACCTTTCAGTTATCATAACCCATTGTGAATCAAATGCTTCAACTGTTTCAGACCGTTCGATGCAGTTTTTTATCTCCTCTATAAAAGTACTATTGTCCATGTTATTTTCACATTTATTGGGTGGCAATAGTTGGGGCATCTCTTCAGAGATGGAACCTAGTACATGTTCACTGCAAAATAAGTGGCATGTGTCAGGAAAAACCCTAGCAGCAGCGGCTGCCATTGGTCGGTTAAGCTCAGTTACCACTGAAAGTGGGGGTTGCTGGCCAGGCATTGCGGAGATCCAATTTTCAAATAGCCACACAAATGACTCCTCTGATTCATCCACGAGCAACCCACATCCAAAAATCACTGGGTGCGCATGATGGTTCAGACCCATGAACAACACAACAGGGATCAACTCCTTGTCATTTCGGTACCTTGTTTCGAACCTCACTGTGTCCCCAAAATAGTGGTATGCAATGCGGGCCTGTGCGTCGGCCCAGAAGACATTAGCGGTACGGTTAGTCTTCTTGTCAATTTGCACAGCATAGAAAAAGGCTGGATTTTCTTCTTGAGTCTTTGCAAAGTATTCCAAAAGGCCATCAAAATCATCGAGACCAAGATCGTTGTACCGGATCTCCTTTGGGAGAGCTGGGTCATGCCCATTGAGCAAGAGACTACGTGTATCTGCAAAGTTCTTGGCTATGACAAGAATCTCTCCCTGTGAACGCACACATCTGACCTTGCTTGGTGGGGCTAGAGTGAGCTCGTGTGTGTGCTCTAGCACCAATTTGGATACCATCCACATATCTCCCTCCTTTCTGATTACCTCGAACAATGCCTCACAACCGCCACCTTCCCTTAAGCTCGGGTCAGTCACAGGGGACCCAAATCCACTATTACTATTGCCATTTTCCTTGCCGGAGTGGTACCTGCAATGCACCCAATTTGAGGGACCAATATCTTTATTTTGATTAAATTGAGGGACCAATATCTACTTTGTCTTTCTAATAATAGAAGTGCACCAAGAATAAAATATATCGGAAGGCTTACAGTACCGATGCTTGGAGCAAACAAGCTTGAGCATCTTCAAAGTCTCATCATGTAATGAGCGACGTGACTGACGGACACGAGCTTCAAACCCAACCCGGTTGGCATATGTATAATAGAATGTCTTGGCCGCCTCGAGCGAGTCAAACTCCATGCCCACATATGGGTCAACCTCAGCATCTCCTTCTGTAGCAATGTAATGGACCCGACCTGGCAACCCCACTTCATGGCTATGCTCCTTGACAAGCTTTGTCACGATCCATCTTTCTACTTCTCCTGTACCAGTACTGGTACGACGGATGACTTCAAGCATGGCCTGGCAACCTTCACGGACAGATGGAGCCCGCCTACGTGTCTTTCTGCCAGGTGGGGACTGCTTCTCCCGGCTGAAGCCTTCTCGTGAACAGACAAAACGAAGCATGATAACTGACTCAGTGCATTTAGACCGGCGTGACCGAGCAATTCGAACAGAGAAGCCAACTCGACCGGCATAAGCAATGTAAAAGGTTTTGGCAGCCTCCCCGGATTCAAACTCCATGCCAACAAACGGCTCAATGCACGGATCAAGGTCTGTGGGGAATAAGGGATCATAGCGGGTAGCTACTGGCAATGGTGGTGGGGGTTGTGGGGGTTCAGACGGGTCAATATGTTGTTGTTTTTGTGGCAGAGGTTGGTGCGTGATCTGGTGCGGAAGGTCAACAACAGGTACATGTGGGGTCACTCCAAGGGTTGCCCAGAAGTTGATGCTCTCATCTTCAAGGTCGACATTGGCCTCCATTAGCGGGTGCTGATGCGCTTGCTGGTGCAAATCCATTATCCTGCCTCCGCCAAAAGAAAACCAAGGTTAAGAGTAAAACCTTGCTTCTCTTCCTTCTTTTTTTATGCTGCTAACTAGAACCAATTTGATACCAGATTCCTGTTTAATTTTTGTTTAAGGACCTTTTTTTTCCTTTTGGTAAGAGACAGACAACACAGTTGAACTGGTACAAAAATAATCTAACATAGAAACCAGCTAAAAGTTACTCAATTCAATTCAATTGGGTACTTGCAGGTCAGATACAGCAATTGAAAGAGAGGGATTGATTAACCTGGAGGCCTCCATGACCAAAGGAATGGAGATGATCCTCTCTCTACGAAGGAAGCAGCTTGCTTGATATCTCTTCTCCTTCGGCCCCAGAGGAAGAGGAGAGGAGAGGAGAGGAGAGGAGAGGAGATTGGTGGAGAGGAGAATTGGAGGTGTGAGTTGGGTTCGGAGACTGAGCAACCCTAATTCTCACCGCATCGCACCGGACCGTGAACCCGGTCCCTCATCCAGTGCTTCTTATCCACACTGGATACCTCCTTGCTTTATTCTGGGCCCCTTATGGGCCAGGTAAGGTAAGGTAAGGTAAGGCTTTGTCTTTGATTTTTCAGCTCAAACGGCGGCCTTATATACCTCTTACAGTAGATGAGAATGTGAAACTGAAACTCAACAAACTAACTGAATTTAGTTAACAATCCTAATTACATTTGTACACTTGTTTGACTTTGGTCAAATTAAACAGCTGTAGATGAATCCTCTATTACTCATTTTATCTTTTTCCTTTTTTTTTTTTTCTCTTTATGTTTCTAAAGTTCTGCTGCCTAATTGGAATGATAGAAGCACGGTTTCTTCTTCATAAGCTTTGAAAAATTATGTAATATAGATTGGGTGTTAGAGCTTTACTAGGGGATATTATTAACGACTTTAGTTTGATTAAAAATATTTCATGAACGGTCTTTTTCATATGGTTTTTATTTTCAACATATGATTTTTATTTTCTACATTTATTATTATACATTTGATCCCTTTTCTATATTGCTGGTTTTATTCTCTGTCAAGAAATAAAGAGCCCAATAAAATGAAACAAAATCATGTTGTGCAAGGCAGATATGAACCTAGCAGTCTAACACTAATAATTTTGACACATAATTTACAAGGTAATGTTCATACAGCGCACCTTAAATTTTCCTCTAAATACAACCCTGGTAAAAAAAAAAGAAAAAAAAAAAAAAGATCATTGTCATAGATCATCATTTGAAGAAGAAGAAGAAGGCAATTGATTGTCAGACTTCCTACGGAATGGCCGGCAAGCTTTGACGCTGAGGTCTACGGCTGCTGCAAGTGCGACAAAAACAGCAGCATCCTCGACACAGGTGACATGACGCACAGCCAGCTGCACCACCAATGGAATGAGTTTATTGTTTGGAGCTTGCCACCTCCCCCCTTCCCCTCCTATACTACAACTCATCACATAACCCCCGCCACCACCGACCCCACTTGTGTCATCTATGTCTATCATAAATTCACCTCCTTTATCACATTCTATGTACATCTCTGACAGGACAACACCAGTTTCATCTCCGTCCAAAAGCAGTTGTAAGCGCAAACAAACAGCCTCATGGGATCCGCTAGTGCTTTCACGCCAGGCCTCAAGCCGCGCCCAGGGGTACCAGCTAGAGCCCGGTAGCCCTGCCAGGTCAGGTCGGAGGATGAGAAAAGCACCCGGGTTGGACCGACTGACCCGATCTAACCCGGTTGAAGGGACAAAGGGGGTGGACATGAATGCTGCTGCCACGGCAGATCCAGAGAGATCGTGTATCACCACTTTCCAACCTTTGCGAATATCGTGACTACTCTGCATGATGGTATGCTTCTGCTCACCTTCTACAGGGCCCCACAAGAAGCCGTTGGTACCATCTGCCTGAGATGCACTATATTTATTTTTCATCACCAAAAACTATTAAATAACAATAACAATAATCGAATTAAATCAGAATTACTAAAGGTTTATGGAAGTTAATTGAGATTTCAGACCAGTGGGGTCGCACCTGAACCTGCAGCTAAAGATTGGTTGCACGATTCTCCCATGCAGTTGCACTACCTGTGGGCTTAACACTGTTGCATCCTCAAATCGAAATATGTACCGGGGGTCAGGTTCGACCTTAACCTGTAAATGCAGATCCCCACCCACTTTCCCCTTTCTCCAACCTATACTAAACCATCCCTTGTGAATCAATACCGGTTTGCCTCCTGCACCTAACACCGGTTCAACATCCAGCCTAACCGTCCCAATATGATGTTTCCTGTTTGAAGACCCACAGTTAACCAAACCACCCTTGTTTTGCCTCGTATAAACTGTGATTTCAAGAGATGCATATTTTGTGGGTCGAAAGCAACCAGTTGAGCTTGGTGAGCTGAGCTTGGATTCCTCAATATAGAAAACTGCATCAGTGCCACAGCCATTGTTTTGACGATCAGAATGTAATTCGGATGAAGAAGAGATCAGTGGTACAGAGACAGTCTGAGGAGCAGAACCACAGAACCGAATCTCACACATACATGTAGAGTTTATTCTCGTGGATTGTCTAAGACCAAGAGACCCAACTGACAGTCTCACAAATGCCTGGGGATCCATTAGTGTTCTTGGTTGGGGTTATAAATCATTCTCTGTATCTTCTGATGATGCCATACTTTATGTGTTAAATCTGTTCAAAAAGATGTAACAAGCAACTTATTAATATGCAATGCAACTTGAGTTGGATTACAGTCAAAAGTCAAATCATAACAACAGCTTCAGGATTGAATTTCAGTAATATAGTATACACAGATGCACTGCAGAATAAATATATACAATTGTGGTTATTAAGGTATTTTCTTTCAAATGTCCCTTTCTTTTTGAGATAAAATTGGCATAGAAGCCACCAGCTTCCGTAATTTGTTAGGGGAAATAATATTGTTTTTAGTTTTTACACTTCCAATATCACTTTAAAATTAACTTTTACAACTTGCAAATTTGGATATTATCAGAGGACAAACAAGCCTAAAGGTTCCAAAGAAGATCTAATCTCCAATTTTTTACTTACAAAGTGCTCCAAGTATCCCCTAGTATTGGAAAAGGAAATGTCTATTAAAAGCAAACACTCAATCAATATCAGGCATAGATTCTAGTTGTTTTATTATTCAAGAAACACAAAGAGAAACAGAGGATGCTAGCAGGCGGGTTAAGTGCAACCAAATAAACCTGACCAACCCAACCGAACTCAACCTAAAAATTTATAAATTTGATTTTGATTAGTTAGCACCTGATCTGATTGTAATTAACTTGACAAACAGATCTCAGATATGAATTTTACCAAAAAAAAAAATAATAATAATTAAAGAAAGGTCTGGTAAAACCCAACCAACCTGTATACATGATTTCATTCAGGTAAATCTGTTTATATATAAATATCTAAGCAATATTATATAGTAATCTTTACCATTTTAATTTTAATTATAACTTGTTCTATAATACTGCTAGTCATGGGTTTGATGGTTTTCATAATGCGATTAATTAGTCATGGAAAAAATATGCAGTAGCCTTATTTATTATTATGAATCACATGGACCTTAGAAATTAGGAAGAAGAAATGAAAGCATATGAGAACTCATTTCTAAAAAACCATTATGGCAAAACCTCTAAACCAGCCTCTTCGCAATTAAACCAATTAAATTTACTTGTTTTTTTTTTTTTTTTCTTTTTCAAAACGTGACCTGATTTGCTTCTAAAACCTTTACTAAACCTAAGTGGCAATAATAATAAGAAAGTGGCATCCTTTGTGGTGATAGATTTATGTACTCTCTGCACACATGTACTATTCAAAGTTTCAAACAAAAGTAATCTCTCCTTTTAAGAAATGAAAAGAGCAACCAAAAAATAGTTAGTGCGCAGTGTGACAATTAATATATGCCTTAAACAAAGGGAAAACACAACTCCAGCCTCCAGGTTAAGCAAATCAACCGACTCCAAGCATGGTATTGTTTCCTTTTGCCTTTTGCTTCTCTCTCAAAAAGCCAAAAAACCAACATTAAGTAAAATAAAATAAGATAAAAATAAAACACTAACCCTCTGTCAAGGTAAGGAAGTGATCCCCACCTTCCTTCCTTCCTTCCTTCCTTCCCTTTCTTTTCCCCTTCCTCCATTTCTTCTCCTTACCTCCTTAACATACCATACCAAAATATTATGAAATTTGTGGCAGAGACGCCCTAATGTCACAGTCACGCCCATCCTATGCACAGCAGGCCCACCGCACCAGCTGCATCGTTTGGACAGCCGCAATCTTCTGTGCCACCCTCGCCACAGCCGTCATCCTAGCTGGCCTCGTCGTCTTAATCATCTATTTCATTTACCAACCGAAATCACCATACCTAAAAATGGGGGACGCGAAACTGCTTCGTCTCGACTATGACCAATCAGGCACGCTAAGTACCCAATTACAAATCACAATATTTGCGGTGAACGACAACATAAGAACTCATGCCGCATTCTACAGCGTCAATTTAGATCTCCTTTTCCATAATGTGGAGATTGCTCAACTACAGGCCCCTCCTTTTGTCGTACCCATTAACAACTCAATACCATTGGGGTATGACGTGCAGTTGACACCCATACCACTCGATTCAGGCAGTATGAGTGCCATGGACTCTGCTCTCAAAAACCGGCAGATACCGTTTTACTTGACAGGTAAGGCCAGGACCAGATGGCGGTTAGGTTCCTTGTACTCCTTTGGCCTCTGGGCCCACCTGTCATGTGAGATGAATTTTTTCTGGCCGAATGGGTCTACCGCTAGTATGGAATGCAATTCGGGGTAATAAGTAGGGAAATTTGTTTTCTCAATTTAATTAGTCCAAATAGGAGCAGATTAATTAGTATGAATAATTGCTATACTTGTTTCTCTTTATAGATTTTTTAAAAGAAAAAAAGAACTGTTGTAGAAATGAACAGAAATTAGAAAGAGAGTACAAATTCCATTGTTACGTTTGTATTTTATTTGTTTATTTATTGATATAGTTTTAAGAATTGTTCTGATTTTGTTTTCATTTGTGGTTCAATTTATAGACCGACCATAATTTGCTTTTGAGCAAAACTTATCATATCTTACATACTTTTTCTTCCTTGGAGTTGCACTTGCACAACAACAGATCGATTGATAGAAAAAGATGGAAGACATGTGCATACGTACCTTATTTTCTTCTTTCTTTTCTTTTGGTCACCAAAGCAACTCCAAATTGGAGATACAGTTCCTTTCGATATCTTTGATGTTCAAAAACTAGATTTTTTTTTTTTTATTCCTCCTCGCTTTTCAGCACAGCTTCTGGATTCTTCTTTTTCTAACTAAAAAAGAGTTTGAAAGTGGAAAAGCTCACGTTTTTTCTCGAAAAGAAATTTTCGATTAGTTCATAAAGAAACAGATTTTAGATTAAAATTGAAAGCGCGGGAAATCAACAAAACAAAAGCATTATAAAGGAAGGAAGGAAGAAGCAAAAGAAGGGAAGGGAAGGAGAAAAAGGCACTCGGTGACGGTGAGAAGTAGGAATTAGGAAACAAACAGATACTTATAGTTCTCCAATTTCTTTATTTCTTTATTTATTTCCACCAAGCATTTCCCATTTCCAACTTATCTCAAAATTAATTAAACCGATTACAAAATAGCCCGGCAAATATTTAAATTATCAACTAAAGCCCCTACAAATGATTTTTTAGGCCAATGACAAGGATTGCGTTGTCTGAAATCGGAAGGACATTTATTGGATTTTAATAATCTGAAGGTGATTCTGTAAAGTATACATATGTTATGGACTTATGGGCCTTTTGGCTCTGGCACATGAATCATGATAAGGAGAATGTATTAAATTAAATTAAATAGAAGAATACGAAGAAAATTTCGGTAAGATGTAGGACTAAGGAAAATAACGAGAAATGCATAATTGGAGACAGCTGTAAGGAAGAAAGATCGCTTTCTGACAGAAAGGATTGATAGAGAAAGCAAGCTGCCTCTCTCTCTCTTTATCTCCGACTTCTTAGTGGCTAATTTTGTGGGACCATCTGATCTACCTAATGTCAAATTTTAAATTAGTTCTCACTGGTTTGGCTGTGTGCCACTGCCTCGGTGCCGATTTTTTTAAAAATATCTGAAAGAAAAATTAAATTATTAATAATAATCAGGTTTTTGAAAAAATTTTAAAAATGCTCAAACCGTCTCAAAATTCGGCGGTCCGGAATTTTAATTCCTAACCGCCCCAAAATTCGGCGGTCCGGAATTAAAATTCCAAACCGCCAATAAATTCGGCGGTCCGGGCCTATATATACCCCCAAATAGCTGTTTCTCTCTCCTCACAATTCATTTTCTCAAAATCTCACTCTCTCTCCTCCCCACCCGAATTTCTCCTCTCTTTTCTCCTCTCTTCTTCTCTCTTCTTCCAATTTGCAAGTAAGTCCCTATATTTTTTTGAAATTTCATTTGTAGTGTAAAAAAGTTGTAGATTAGTCCAATTATGTTAGTAAGGTATCAAAATTAGTATTTTTTTTTTAGTTAGTTGAGTTAGTGCTAATTAGTTATAATTAGGATTAAATAATTACGGTACCAATTTAGTGGTAATTAGTATCAATGTAGGTACTAAAATATTTGTAATTAGTGATAATTATGGTACCAAAGTTAGTTTAAATTTTATTTTGGATTATTTAGTCCAAGCTATGATCGTAATTAGTGTTAATTAGTGGTAATTAGTGTTAATTAATTACGGTACCAATTTAGTGGTTATTAGTGTCAATGTAGGTACTAAAATATTTGTAATTAGTGATAATTATGGTACCAAAGTTAGTTTTAATTTTATTTTGGATTATTTAGTCCAAGCTATGATCGTAATTAGTGGTAATTAGTGGTAATTAGTGTTAATTAGTTATAATTAGGATTAATTAATTACGGTACTAATTTAGTGGTAATTAGTGTTAATGTAGGTACAAAATTAGTTATAATTAGTGATAGTTGAGTATATTTGAGTATATTTTAGCATATTTGAGTATATTTTTGTCGTAATTAATGTATTTTAGCATATTTTACCGTGATAAGCGTATTTTAGCATATTTTAGTATATTTTGCCCGAATAACATGTTTTTTTAGTATATTTTGCCCAAAGAACAATTTTTTTTTCATATTAACGTAATTTAACCAATTGTAGCATGTCTAATTTTTTTCCAAACGTAGGATGGCTAGGGGACGACCTAGGAGACCACCACCACCCGACCATACTGATGATCCCATTTCCGTGGACAGCACGGAGCATTTTAGTCCATTATTATGGATACCTCATAGTGAGCATCGAGTCTCACTGGCATCCCGAGAGGTACTTGATTATTTTTTCCTTTCTTTTTTTAAAGTTAAAATTTTTGCTAATTGCTCATTTTTTTAGGTTTTTATGTTGTTTTTTTTTTCAACACAGAGTCAGGACCCCCTAGAATGTAAGAATCGGGCATACGGCATGCAGTACTACTCTCTGATGGACCCGTATCTACGAAATTTGGGGTTGTACCATTTGGTCGATATTTTGGAGACGGAGAGCAAGGCTACCAATGCATCCCTCATCCAGGCACTAGTGGAGCGATGGCGCCCCGAGACGCACACGTTCCACTTCCAGTTTGGAGAGATGACAGTGACTCTCCAGGATGTGAGTGTCCTTTGGGGTTTGCCCATCCAGGGCATGCCCGTCGGTGGCATATCAGACTCCACTGATGATAAAACGATTAATGCCACCCTTGCAGAGCTGTTGGGAGCGGAGCCAGCTATACGAGATAATGGCGGGAAGTCGAGGTTTCATGTGAGGAAGACGGCACTGCGAGCTCTATTCGCCAATCGAGGTCTGCATTGGGGATCCACGGAGCAGGACATTGAGAGGTACTCATATAAACCATTATATATATTTATTTTGTACTATATTTCATACTAAAAAATGAGGTGCTCCGTAATTTCGACATTATAGATACACACGGGCTTTCGTGATGGATCTATTTGGTTCTGTCATGTTCGCTGATTCGAGCGGTGATTCCATCCCGATTATGTATCTGGAGCTGTTGCGAGACCTTGGGACGTCAAGAAGGTACAACTGGGGTGGGGCTGTCCTAGCACATCTTTACTCCAACTTGTGTCGTGCTTGCAAAGTCAGTATATTATTGCTGTGTTATTTTGATTATTTAACTTGTCATGTAATTATTTTCTTATTTTAATTATTTAACTTTTTCCTGACGGCTAATATTCTTCAAAATACAGCCTAAAAGTAAGCAGATTTATGGACCGACACTTCTACTGCAGCATTGGTCATGGTCACGTATACCAGTGGCTGTTCCCGTGCTGAATGAGCCCGATGATGCATATCGCCCGGCATTTGGCAAGAAATGGTACGGAGATCACCGCTATGTTAACCAGCCTCACGGAAAGACAGTAGGTATCAGGCTAGTCCGAGGTCAGTTGCAGAGTTTGGGTGACACGCAGGTGAGCTGGACTCCGTACAGTGAGTTATACGATGAGGGGAGGCTGCCGCAGATTGTATCGGATGATGAGGAGATGTGGCTCTACAGGGGTCCGTTGGTTTGCTTCTGGATAGTGGAGCACCACTATCCAGACCGGGTGCTCCGTCAGTTTGGACTACCTCCACTCATCCCCGCAGATCCAGACATCCTGAGATCTATCATCATGGGACTACACAGGTACGTACAAGTTATGTTTTTCTTGCATTTTGTACTTAATATTAGTTGTTGTCTTTAAATTGAATCTAACATAATAATTACAGGATAACCCACGGTAATCATAACAATAGAGATTGGAGTACGTATTACCTGGACCACTACAACAGAGCAGCGAGCATGAGTGAGAACTTGTGGCAGATGTCTGAGGTTGGTGAGATGCAGTTGCAGGGGCCTCCCCTACTGCGATATCAGGCTTGGTGAGATGCAGTTGCAGTTGCAGGGGCCTCACACATCTTGATTTCAGCTGTCAGTTCTTCAGTGGATAAGATCACCCTCTTTCCTTGGTGCTCAATTACCAACTTGCCCTTTCTTAAACTGAGCTCTAGGTCTATGTTGTAGATCCAATCAATACCGAGGATGATGTCATATCCTTGCATTTCTAAGAGTCGGAGATCCGCCTCAAATTGATGCCCTTGCAATGAGAATGGAACCTTCTCACATAGGGTACTAGTTGACATTTTCTCCCCATTGGCAACTCGAACTCTTAATGGGCTGATCCTGATTGTGGTAAGATTGAGATTCTTCACTATGGCTGGGTTTATGAATGAATGAGTGCTTCCTGTGTCAATTAATGCACAAATGGGCATCTCACTAACAAAACCTTTAAGTTGTAAAGTTCTGTTGTAGCTCGAATTGTGTGGGGCACTGATAGTGGTGATAGTATGCTGCTTTTCTTCGTTAAATAATCCTTCTCCAATGACTTCACTTGTTGGAACTCATCTTGATATTTGCAAGCTTGAAGGTCATCCTCATCTTCAGCATCCATAGAGTGAATACCTCTATTACCCCTGTTACACCTATGGCCTTGAAACCATTTCTCGTTGCATCTGAAACACAACTCGAGAAGCCTATTCTGTTCATTTGTCAAGTTGGCATGAGGTTTGGCTGGATTGGTTTTGTTCAACACTGGTGCCTCCCTCCATTTCTGAGATGCAGGGTTAGGTGGTTGAAAACTACTTGCTGGCTTGACCGGTCTAGAGAACTGGTAAGATTGACTTTTGCTGAAACCAGACCTCTCATCAGAGACGATGTTAGCTGTCTCAACCTTTAAAGCTACATTGAAGGCTTCATTCAAAGTTTTAGGTTTGAAAAGGGTAATGGTGTTTTGTAATTCCTCTCTTAACCCACAAATAAAACTCCATACATAGAAATTTTCATGGTTGATTCCTGTGTCAGCTAACAATCTAACCTTTGCTTTTTGGTACTATTTTATATATTCATCAACCGAGCTAGTCTGGTGGACATTCTTGAACTGACAAATAGGGTTAGATTTTGTTCTTGTTTTGAATCTCTCAAAAACTGCATCAACAAGGATTGACCATGGTGGATTTGGATTCTCAACCCTAAAACAAGAATACCATTCTTTGGCATCACCTAAAAAATGCCTTGATGCCAATCTAGTTTTATACATTTCAGCCATTTGATAGATTTCAAAATAGAAATTGCTATCCTCTAACCAATCTAAGGCATTGGTACCATCAAAGGCAGGGAAGTCAAATTTTGGTACAGAACCACCTTGAGACTGGTTAGTGTGGTGATCCTGATACCGGTTTTGATAATCTTGGTACCGACTTTCCCTTCTTGGGTTTTCTGGCGATTCAATTTCATTGTTGGGATGGGAATGTCTGTGATTAGTGCCATCATCTCCTCCTAGTGATGTTATGTGTGTCGAATTACTCCCAATCCCAGCTCGATTCGATTGCCCAGAGATAACTCGATTTTGCTGTCCAGAGATGAAATCCCTCAGCATATATGTTAAAGCATCCACCTTTTTGTCAAGATTATCCATCCTTGTATCTCGAAGCTGGAGTGATGCTTGGAGAGAAGATGCGAAGTCTTTGGCGAACTTGGCAAGTTTTTCATCAATCGCCACCATGTCCAAAGGGACTTCTTCTTCTGATTGGTCGCTGCTTCTCAACTTCGGCATCTTGCCGGTTCTTGATCTGTGAGTCTTGCGATTTCTTCCCAGCTGTGATTCGCTGGCGCTGATACCACTTTGCAGCGATCTCAGGCGTCAAGCACAATCAAGAAGAGATAAATCCAGGAAACCCAAACAAGAGAATCAATTGGATAGAATTACTAACTCGGAGCTACGAAACCAGTAATGAGAACAAGAGAGAAATTCTTTGAAATGATTATATTTTTTGCATAAAAAGAATCCATAGATACACTGCCTATTTATAGGCGACCCTGTTACATTTGGAATTAATTAAAATACTAATGTAAAACTTCTAATTAATCTATATTCGCCTACTGGGGCTCCTTTTCAGCGATACAACCAACTAACGGATCTTTCAAACTTAACGGGTATCCATTATCTTTTCCTTCTCCTTTATCTGAGTTGTTCTCGCTTCCAACGGTTGACTCCAATTCAATTTCTAATCGCGACAACCAGAAAGAGTATCACCATCACGGATTCCATCATAGCACCACTTGCATGCTTAATTTATACTTTTGTTGCATATATGTTGTGTTAACATTTCAGGATCAAGTAAAAAATATTTTTACGAAATGTCAATTTTGTCCATCTTTTATTTTTGTGGGTTAAGCAAACTGAAAAATTACCTTGTAGGGCAAGAGAGGAGATCAGTACAGTTGTGCCAAGTAATGATCAGCTCCAACATCAGAAGTTGTGCTACCTTTATCAGCACTGGCAGTTGGACCTGGCGTTGCTTATTTAGTAATGTAGTGGAATTGTATGCTAATTTGTTATATAAAGGTATATTAAAAACCTATGTTTGATATGTTAGATTTAAATATTTGATATGTGAGGTTTAAATGTTTCGTATTAGATATTTATATGCTTCACTTTAGGTTATTGTTGATATGTGAGGTTTTCAAATAAATTTTTAACTTAGATTTAAGGTTTAAATGCTTGGACATAGTAATTTAAATTGTAGACATATGAAATTTAAATGGTTGAGAAGGTAGATTCCAAGGAGTATCAATATTCTAGAAGGTTGATGTGGTCAAAAGTGTCAGCTGTAAAAAAATAACTAAGATTTAAGTTTTGACGCTTGACCGTAGTAATTTAAATTGTAGACTTCAGAGTTTAAATGATTGAGAAACTGTGTTCCAAGAGGCATATCAACCTTCTACAAGGTCGTCGTGATTAAAAGTGTCAACTGTTAAAAAAACAACATATATTTGAGATTTAAATGGTACAACGTAGTAGATTAAATGGTAAAAATTATAGGTTTAAATGTTTAATAATTGAAATTGTTCATGGCTTTACTTTTAAAAAACAACGACTTAAAAATAACTCAAAAACATCTCTTCATGGATCTCATTTGAAAGAAAAAATTGAGTACAAAACGTTCAAAAAAATGGACGAGAATTATCAAAGAAAAAAAAATTAAGAGTGAGTAAAAAGAATCTTTTTTTAGCTTGAAGACAAAAGTAGTTGAGAGTTAAAAATATCTAGATTTAGAATTTAAATGCTTATAAATAGACTCTTAAAAGCTTCCGAGTAGCATTATAAATAATTATAAATAGAGCTTTAAATTTTTAGATATGAGTGTTGAAAATGAAAGTTAGATATTAAGTAGTTGAGGGACTAATTGAGAGATTTAATTTGGAGTAGAATTATCAGGCCTCTAAGATTTGATTGTAATGGAGAATTCCTAATTACGCTGTTAAAAAAAATAACACAATTTAGAGTTGGTTTTGTTTTTAGGATAAAATTGGGAGTTGTTGTTGCGTGGTTGTTTGACCTTCCCATGTGAAATCGGTTGGGGGGCGTGGGGCTCGATGTAGCTAGGTTTGTTGCCACATGGACATGGTGAATTGGTGATGGTACAATTTAGACGACAAGGGAAGGGAGTAGGGAGGGTTTAGGCTAGCTTAATTCATAAATATCGGTAAAGACTAAAGCGGCGGCCGTACCGTACCGTACTGCCACTTAACGTGCAATAGATCGATATTAAACATAAAACCACCGAACACATGTTATCTTATCACGCACGGTTGACGGTACGGCCGATTAAACCACCTAACACATGTTACCTTATCTTCAAAAAATTTAAAATCCTCCACTCAGTCTGTCACTCTTTATTTTTAATATACATTAATATTTTTATTTTTACAATTTTAACAATTAATTAAAACTGTTTTACATTATTTTTATGGATATGTATTTCTAGACCGAGTTTTATATTGCTTAAAAAATTTTTATCCATTTTTCAAAATAGATAAAAAAAAATAGTAAAAACAATAATATTTTATTTATTTTAAAAAATAATAAAAATATTCTAAAAATATAAATTTCGGTTTGCAATTACATATTCATATGTTCATCATATTAAATGGTTTGGATCAACGTACCGTTAGAATTTTGAAAAACAAAATATTGATACATATAACAGACCAATTCGTGTTATGCATAGTACCATAGATTCACTCAAAATCCTCGCATTATCTTATCCGTAAGTTTAAATCCAAACAATATGATTAGAATTCAAATAAGCGGTTGAATCGAAAACTTTTGTGCACAACATTTCTTTAAAATTCGTACAAATATATAATGAACAGATGAGATTCAAACTCGTTGTTTGAGGTACCTTAGACGATAATAGTTCATCTTAAAAAATGACACAAGTTCGTATGCAACATGCTTATCATGATCAGAGATGGAGTCTTATTTTCAAACTATAAGAATCAAATATATATAAAAAATCAATCACATAAAATAAAAGGCAATTGCCATGATATAATATATATATCCATTGGGCATTCATTAGCTTTGAGCCCATTATGGGAACACATATTAATTATAGTATATATAGGCCCGTAAATATTTTCATATCCTGGCCTGCGGCTGGCCTTGATCTTATTCTCTTCTCGAAAAAAAAAAAGAATATTTATGCGTGAAGTTTGACATGGCTTCCACGCAAGCATAGCAAGGGAAGAAGGAAAAGCAACGCACCCCTAGGCCTAGCCTGTTCATCCAAGGAGCCTCAGCCTCAGCCTAGAAAGAAAGATGCCAAATTTCTGTGAAATGTTTGCTTGCTTCAAAGCGAATTAAACCCAAATATAATAATAAATAACCATCCAATATCCTTAAATTCTGTTGCCTATTGAATATTGATCACACACCTGACACCTGACACCTGACACCTGACACCTGGACCGTCAGATCAGTGTACGTCAAGCGGCCTAGCTACATCACTTCTCACGAAATAAGGATTAATTCCAACACAATTTTCTGTGTGGTGCTATTTTAGGAAGCTGTTAGAAATTTAGAATCCGTAGCCGTACTACACACTTCAACTGCACAACTTAAGCCACACGGAACCACACGGCACAGAAAAAAAGAAAATGCTCATCTTCAGTTGGCACTAGAGTATTAATTATACCCGACAAGGGTATACCCTACCCTACCCGTCCGTGTTCGGGTATGGATCGGGTACGCGGGTACGAGCAAAAAAAGGACTGGATCGGTTTTTTTGAACAAATACCCGACCATACCCTACCTGATCATACCCATACCCGACCTTACCCGTACCCGACTTTACCCTACCCGGGTACCCGTACCCTTATACCCGACCCAATAATTCAAACCCCAAATTCAAATTCCCCCCCCCCCCCCCCCCCCCAAATTCAATTTAATTTCTGTTTTTAAAATTCTGTTTTTTAATTTCTATTTTTAAAATTCTGTTTTTATTTCTGTTTTTTAAATTCTGTTTTTATTTCTGTTTTTTAATTTCTGTGTTTTAATTTCTGTTTTTAAAATTCTGTTTTTAAAATTCTGTTTTTAATTTCTGTTTTTAAAATTCTGTTTTAATTTCTGTTTTTTTATTTATATTTATATTTTATTGTTTTAAAGTAAAAAAAAAAACATAACAAAAACAGAAGAAAAAAAAACAGAAAAAAAAAACGAAAACAAAAAAACAAGAAAAAAAAAAATACCCGTACCCGCCCTACCTGTACCCGGACCGCCCTACCCGTCAAGGGTACACGAGTACGGGTATAGGACGGGTAGGGTATGGTTTTTGAAAAAAATACCCGACATACCCGTATACCCTAGTACCCGTCATACCCGTACCCGAGACGTACCCGTACCCGTGCCCGGGTATACCCGGGGTACCCGTACCCGCCCGACCATTAATACACTAGTTGGCACTTGGCAATTTCATGATATAATTTTTTTTTAAACCATTAAACAACATATCTATTATTATTAATTTTAAATGATATATCTATAAAAACAATTGAAAGGAACGGATTCAAGTAGACTCCTCTCGTGACTTGGCAGACTACGACGCATATATTAGAGCAGACTATTCCTATTCCTATTCCTATTGCAAAGGGAGAATTAGAATTAGAATTAGAATATAACAAAAAAGTAGAATTGAGGTGGGAGAAAGAAAGCACACACAAAACGACGAGGAATTAAGGTCGAGAAGAAAGAGAAAGGGGAGGCGGAGAGCATAGGGATCGACGATGAGTTTCCAAGATCTAGAGGCGGGAAGGATCCCAGCGGCGCAGATGAAGAGAGGCGGCGGAGCTCCGGCGGGGCAGACGGCTTCTCAGGCGGTGGCCGCTGGTATCTTTCAAATCAATACCTCTGTTGCTACTTTTCAGAGGCTAGTTAATTCGCTTGGTACGCCTAAGGACACTGCCGATCTCAGAGACCGATTGTATGTAATTCTTCCTCATTTACTTTACTTTGTAGTTGGGAATCTCAAATTCCTAAGTTATTAATCTGGAATTTAATTAATCATGTCAATAATTTTGGTTTCTCAGTACTTCCTGATGAATTTCTGGTACATGGAACTATTCTAGTGCTAAGTTTGAATTACTGTTCCATACAGAGAAAATTCAGCTCGAAATTGTAGTCCCACTTCCAGCACTTGTGCACAATTTAACTATGTACACCAAAAGACAAATCATGTATGTGAGTCTGTCTGAGACAGGCTTTAACCTTTGGGCCGACTTTACTTTGAATTTTGTATTTTCTAAATCCCAATTTGGTGGGGGAAAACCAATTCTAGGAATAAAGAAGTCTACCATTCAACAGAAAAAGTAAGCTGGCACATAATTTTGAATGAGAGGTAATTAGAAAGAAAAACATAAAGAAGGCATAATACAGAGGGACAATAAAATAAAAATGCAGGCACAAGACGAGAGCATACATAACAGATCTGGTAAAAGATACTTCAGATAAGCTGAAACAGGCGAGTGAGGCGGATCACCGCTCCCAAGTCAGTGTAAGTGCTGTGTTAATCCTTCAAATGCTTATGTTACTTCAACATCAAAGAAACTCTTGGTGTTTAGTTATTTATTGATTGGATGTAGGCAAGCAAAAAGATAGCTGATGCCAAGTTGGCAAAGGATTTGCAAGCAGTGTTAAAGGAGTTTCAGAGAGCGCAACGGCTTGCAGTTGAGAGGGAATCTGCATATGCTCCTTTCATCTCTGCTTCTTCTCTCCTTCCCTCTAGGTCTCTATTCTTCCCCTTGTGTTGGAGTAATTTACAAAAGAGATCCTAAAGTATTGACTTCTTTTCTGCTGACATTCTTGCCCAGTAAAGTAGGGTCCTACTTTTTTTAATTTGGGCCGTTGATCTAAAATGGTCAAATCAAATTCACATCAAAACACCCCTTGACCAATGTCATTATGTTCATCCTGTCTATGCATTTTTAAATTGGACAGCCAATCTGAAAAAGCAGGCTCTACTTACCCTTCCTAGTATAAAGCAGATACAGGCGGCTAAAGCATCACCCATTTCTCAGATTTGAAAGTTTATGTGATAATCTCTTAACATTATATAAACTATACTATTTTAGTACTAGCATCTGATTTCAGTCAGAAATGAGTGGGAATAGTACTCAATGCTAACAAAAATATGCATAATTTGACTGAAAAGATATCTCATCAAACCATTTTTTTTATGCCAGCATCTAGCAAACTCTTTTTTTTTATTTTTTTTATTTTCCGTTTTTTAACTGGTTGGAAAGAAATGATACAAATTTGAGGGTTTGTGCATTGATGAGCTAGAACTGTGAACTGTGATGGCTGGAGAGGAGAACTGGTGGTCCATTAGGGAGAATTTCTGAAAATTTACCGCGTCTTTCAGCTAGTTTTTCTGGCTGCTGTCCAAACGATACACCCTTTGTGAAAGCAGATATCCATTATTTATTTGTGGCTTTGCAGTTATAATGCAGGTGAGGTGGAAACTAGTTCTGATAAATCTTCGGAACAGCAGGCTCTCGTCCAATCTGCAAGGTATTGCTCAGACTTCTCTCTCTCTCTCTCTCTCTCTCTCTAGTATATATATAGTAAGAATGGTAGCATTAAAATGCCAATACTTTCTAAGTAATTTTTTGGTTTTTATTATTTTTCTTGTGGCGTGGTTGTAGACAAGAATTGCTCTTTTTGGATAATGAGATAATCTACAATGAAGCGGTGATAGAGGAGAGAGATCAAGGGATTCAAGAGATACAGTATCAGATTGGTGAAGTCAATGAAATCTTCAAAGACCTTGCAGTTCTTGTCCATGATCAAGGCGCGGTGATTGGTACTGCATTCTTTATCACTCTATCTATGCATCTTCTATTGTACTTATTCCTTACGCAGGAGTTACAGGAATCTCAAAGAAAAATACAGTAAGATATGTAAAATTGAAATTGCAGATGATATTGACACCCATGTAGAGAATTCTGTTGCAGCAACTGCACAAGCGAGAGCTCAGCTTGTCAAAGCTGCAAAGACTCAGAAATCATCCTCCTCTTTGGTAACCCCCTTCCCCCTCCTGTTTTCTTAATAAAGGATCTTTATCTTTTGCAAACATAGATGCAAAGATGAGAACTACAACAAAGAGAAGCCTTGCATGCATACTATTGCCGTAACCCTGCCTGAATAAGTAAAATAATCCATTGCAAGTCCTGTATAGATCCCATGTGCGTGCAACAATAAACCTGAACTAGCCTAAACGGGTACTGATAAGTTTTGATATGCTGTGAAGTGACAGCAATATCAAATATTGGAGCAATTGATATTAGTTTATTCTGTGAAGAATTTTTTTTGTCACGTTTTGAGAGCTCGAATTATTTATACTGCCTTAAATTGCAAGTATCATATTATTCTCCCAAACCCCAAAATTTTCTACTCCCATCTTTCCCATTAGTAGCTCGTGTTGCTTGTGAAATTAATCTTCAACTCTAAAATAGGGAAAATTCAGGTTTGATCCTTGAACTTTCCTAAAAGAACCAACTTAGTCTCAGAACTTGAGATTTGCACCAATTGTGTCCGTGAACTCTTGAAAAAGAAAAAGAAAATGTTAGTCATGAAATTATAGAAAATGGCCGAAGTTGGTCTATGAACTTCTATCTGTACAAAATCGGTTCTTGAACTTCCAACAAGAAACTAATTTGGTCCTTGAACTTCTCGAAATAACTAAACTAGTTCTTAACTCAAGGATTATCTTAGTTCTTTACGCAAGTTCAAGGACAAATTTGGTGTAAATGAAATTCCATGGATCAACTTGGCTTTTTGGGCAAGTTGAAGGACTAACTTAGTGCAAATAAAAGCTTGGACCAATTCGGTTCTTTTGATGAAGTTCAAAGACCAAAGTTTGAGTTTTTCCTTTAAAATAAGATAACTACAATTGTATGCTGCCCCACACACGCTGTGGATACTATCTATTAAATCAGTGGGGAGCTTTGTACAAGAGAAAACTTTCTGCCTTTTATTTATATTATTATTGAAATGGTTTAATCTGAATTAAAGTTTCAGTTTTTAATCAAATTTAACCAAACAAGTGATATTTGGCTAAACTCGATACTTCCAAGTTTATAATGAATAGATTTAAGATTTTTTGAGCCTTTGGGGAGTATACATATCACATGCAGTTTTTGAAGGGTTGTAATTTGACTCCATGGAATAGTATATTTGAAATTCTGCCTTTTTTCTTTGGAAGTGTCAAAAATTCTGCCTTAATTGTAATAACACTTTCTCATTTCTGGAGCATCTTATTCGTGATTCTGCCTCTATTGTAGTAACACATAAATTTTATAAAATTTAATGTAGATATGCCTGCTGATGGTGATATTTGGAGTAGTGCTACTCATTGTGATTATCGTCCTTGCTGCGTAAAACACAAGGGGAAAAATATATATATATATATATATATATATATATATATATATATATATATATAGAGTACGGCTAACGCGCTTCCTCTAGCATATGGGCCGAAAAGCTTCCGGTAGAAATTTGAAATTTCAAAATCTAAAAAGTCGATCTGAACCGTTCATCTCCTTCTCCATATTAATATCTGATTGGAGACCAAATTTTACATTTTTCTGAAATTTTTTACTATTTATTAAGCCACTTTGAAAATCGTTGATCCAACGGTGGCTTAACAAAACAGTAAAACCATTGGATCAGCAATTTTCAAAGTGGCTTAATAAATAGTAAAAAATTTCAGAAAAATGTAAAATTTGGTCTCCAATCAGATATTAATATGGAGAAGGAGATGAACGGTTCAGATCGACTTTTTGGATTTTGAAATTTCAAATTTCCACCGGAAGCATTTCGGCCCATATGCTAGAGGAAGCGCGTTAGCCGTACTCTATATATATATATATATATATATATATATATATATTTTGAAGGGCTTTATATGGTTTACTCTAAGAAACCATCTATTGAAAACTTGGGGTTGCCATAAGGAGCTAATTCAAATGTTGTTGTATAAAATGTGTATGCTTGTTTTAAAGAATATCATCATATGCTACTATTATTATTATTATTTCATTCATGTATCTATCTGTATGTGTCCGAGTATGATACATAGTTCAAAATCATAGAAATGATGACAGGTAATTTGTCTTATTGTTTAAATGTCGTTTTTGATCGTTCATCTATCAACGTGTGAAAAAAATATGGTCGAGGTGTACCACATTCTTGACGAAATAAAAAAAAAATGGTCATAATGTAGTTACAGTAATTGCAAATCAACTTCACCGTTGATTTTGACAAGTCCTTGCTCTGAGAGACTGTTCCTGATTTCACCGAAGGGACATGTTACCTGAGCAAGCATACAAGGATACAACTTTACATTGCTTAGCTCGCATCTCTATTTTTTCGGATTGGGGATTGGGGATTGGGGTTTGGTATCAACGAGATAAGGAGTTGATTGAATCTTGTATTGAGAAACATGAATAGAACTAGGCTGTTCATCAAGTCTTTTTGTGAAATCAACTCTAAAATCTATTAGATTAGCTTCAAACAACGAATCTGGATTGTTGAAATTCATCTACCTTAGGAGTGATGTGTTTATATGCGAAAATTTTAAACGCTAGAGATCAAGGAAAAATAAAATAGCCAACGCTATCTAGTACAGCTGGTTAAGGCATTGGCTTTCTCACGGGAGAGCAGGGGCTCGATTCTTCAAACAACGAATGTTTAATATTCTCTTTCTTTAAATTTTATGGGCCAAATAGGCCTTGTAATGAATATACATTAACAAAAGAAACGACATTAATTAGTAATTACAGACTTTTCTACAAGAAGAGAGCTTGACATTCTTCAGACCTAGCCTCTCCTCTCTTGTCAATTATCATTTGATATTTAGATCATATGTTATTTTTGTATAGCTTACTTTATAATTTTGTGCGTACTAAAGTTAAACTGACCGTTAAATAATTAACTCTCAATCATAGATCACGGTGATACATTTTTTAAAAGAGGAACAATTTCCATATTCATCACTCACATTTCTTTGCATAAATTCTAATATTTTAAAGTACTACCTTTCTACATTTTTCATGTAGGAAACTATAGCGATATAATGTCAAAGAATTAAATATAACCATTAATTGTATGAAACTAACTGATTACACTTTATATAATAATCCATACATTGTGACATGATGGGTTTGTATTCACCAATATCTATCCACATAATTGACTTAATATCTTATTAACCAATTAATCCTTCACGTGAGGTGTAGGACTGGCCACACAATCGCCAAATGTCGCAATGCCATGAGGTGTGGCAAATGTTAGGGGAAAGGTCACGTTGGCAACCACTACAAGAATAAGGTTCTCAACCCGGCGGCCTTGCCTTATTGGAAGACTGCAGTGAGGAAGCAGACTCCCAAGCAAACCAACGCTACCTGCTTTGAGGAACTTCTCAAGACTCCTTCCCCTCTGATGGCTTCCACCCTACTTGCTAACAGACCCAAGAGATTGCACTTTTTTGCGGAACAGGACACAGCCATGAAGGAAGAGCTAGCCAAGCTGGATAGAGGTGTGGTGTTCAACACCCACGGTAGGGAATTGGAGTTCACCCCCCAAGATGTTGCATCATTTGCCACCAGAACTGGCATAGTCAGTAAGGAGGAAATATCCATTGGAATTTTTGCGAGGGATCGGTTCCTTATCATTCTGCCGGATGGCATGGCTCAAGAGACCTTTATCAGAGCGACTAGTACTTCTCTGTGGAATGCTGGATTTACCTTCCAGCCATGGTCGGCAATGGATGAGGGTTCTCTCTCGCTCCCAGAGTTCAAAGTCCTTATTGACCTAACCGGTCTGCCTCCACATCTGTTTAATGAGGAAAAGGTGGCCAGAGCTATGGACTGCATAGGTGTATTCCTAGGGTCTATCCCATCCAAGAAGGTGGCTGATACCTCCACCATGGCAGTAGTGGTAGCAGTGGATAAGGTAGAGAGAATCCCTGAGGAGGTAGCTATCCACGTCAATGGTGTTCAGCACATAGTTACTCTAACCACGCACAACTAGCTGAGGTCTCCACTATACATGGCGGCTGACTTACCTAAGCCCAAGGAAAAGTTCTCAAAGCCGTCACCAGAGGATATAAGACGACATGACACTGGCTCTGAGCCTTTCGCCATCTCCAAGTCAGTGTTGCTAGAAGTTTGCAGAGGAAGAGAATTGTCTTCACTACCAGCTGAGGTGCAATAGGTGTTAGCCCAGATCCCGGGGGTGGAGAACCTACTCAAAGATAACAGGACACTGGCGGTCATGGGATCCGAATCAATGGCCACTGGCCAGGTGCATGATAGTTCTCACACACAGAGATCTCAGATTGCTACGCCACAGGAAATCAACAAACCCTTGCGACATAGGGTCATAGGCGATCTGAAGTCAGGGGAAAAAAGGAGTGAGGCCAAGGACAAGTCGAAGGACTCGCCACAACCAATCCTCACTATCCTACAACGGTCTTCTGCCTCCCCTCTGATCCCGAGGTAGAATATGCTTGCAGGAGAAGGTTCTATGCATCGTCCTGGGAAAGAACCCGCTACTGGACAAGCTGAGGACGTGGGGAACAAGCAGCTGTCAAGTCAGGAGCAGACTGGCCCCATTAATGGACACGTCGCTGTGGCTAATAGAGATAAAAAAGGATCTGAAGCGGGCCCAAGTCCCTTAAGGCCCAAAGCAAATGACAAAGGTCCAGCCCAGATTCCACTTAAGGGGACTAGATTTAAAAAACCTTCTCCAATTAAAACTAGGCGAGAACGGGCTAAAGAATCGGCCCAGAAGACGAGTTGGGTCGAGAGTGACCAGGGATTTGTCCAGGTCAATGTGGAGTATAGCCATCTGTCGGCCCTTGGAGCAGGGTGTGGCATCCTGACGGACCAGGTGTTACAGGCTTTAGATGATGAAAACTTACAGAGAGTTCACAATCTGCTAGACAATGATCCTATGTCAGGAATGGAATTAGATGTGCAACATGAAGGCCCGGACTTGGTATGGATTTTGACTCGTAGGGGGAGTTTAGTGAGACAGAGGCTCAGGAGCCCAACCTCTAGTGCTCATATCTGCAATGCAGGGCTGATTGATAATCCCCTCAAGAACAGGAAGTACACCTGGTCTGACAAACGCCCCGAACCAAGGTTCACTAAGATTGATAGGATCTTTTCTTCGCATCACATCACTTCTACATACCCTGTCGTGACTGTTGAAGCCCTTGAAGTTTTGGTGTTTGACCATGCACCTATGCTAATGAAATGTAGAGGCCTCAGACAAAGGAAGAAGCAGCCTAAAATGGAGTATTTTTGGTTCAGATACGACATCCCAAAAGCCATAATACAGAGGATTTGGTCGCAACAATTAGATTTATCCATTCATCGATTTCATGCAAGCACCACTCTCCTGCATAAAGCCTTAAAAGATTGGCAGAGTAAATCTTTTGGGATTATGGATAACCAGCTACAAGAGTGCAAAGATACAATCTTGCGCCTTGACAGGGAAGAAGAGAGAGCTCCTTTAAACCCAAATGACTTTAGGTTAAGGGTGCAAATGAGAATCAAGGCTTATGAACTAGCAGCTATCATTGAGGAAAATTGGCGACAGCGTTCGCGCTGTAATTGGTTGTCAATAGGGGATCGTAACACTCGTTTTTTTCATGCAATGGTGTCGTCACGGCTACGAAGGAACTGTTGGGTTTTGTGGAACGGTTCAAACCCATTTAATTAGCTTAAGCTGCGGAAAGAGTAAAACAAAAATTTTTACATCTAACTTAAGCTACGGATTAAATGAATCAAGAAGATTCGTTTAATCATATTTACAGATCTACTCCATAATTGATTTCCTAAAGCATTAAATATATTTACAAATTAAATAAATTAATATAACAATTTATACCTTGATTCCAAATCTTAGTTGGAATGCAGACCGAGCGAGTAGAGCCTCACCAGGGATGGAATCAACTCGCAGTATCACACGTGTGATACCTCTATTGGTTATCCACCAGGACTAACCGGAGAGCGATTTACTTCTTCTGCCAGAATTACCGTAAACCGCAGAATTCTGCAGAAACACTATTCACCGAAATAGGGACAGATTAAATATATTTAAGACTCCAAGTTATTCAGTTTCACTTAAAAAGCAAAACACGAAATACCGCAGAGTTTGCAAAAATATATTTTTCCGAATCTCGTAATAACTGAAATCAGGGAAGAGAGAAAAACCGATTAACAAAGTAATCAGATTAGCATGTGAATTAGCAAGTTTTCTCTCTACCCTCACCCCTCTATTTATAGTGTTTTGAGGAGGTTCGCAAAAGACCAAAATACCCCTCAAAACAAATCTATTTACCAAAAACCCTTGACACCTCATCCTTTAATATGTGAAAAGACCAAAATACCCCTTCCACACCCTTCCACACTCTTCTCCATGCTTCTACACCCCTAAGGTGTCATGCAAGGTGGCATAGGTGTGAAATGACCATTTTGCCCTTGGCCCATTAAGGCATGAATAGTAAAAGGCTTTGATTTTGGGCTTTGACTTTGGGCCTTTAATTTTAATTAAGGCTTTGATTATTTTGGGCTTTTAAACCCATAATTCAAATCCATAATTAACAATTAAAATTCCAAATCATATATATATAATTGTCATGTACAATTATATTTCTTTTCGGTTATTGTTCGGTAACTTTTATACAATGTAACGTGTACGTTTATAAATTAACCGTTGTTTCTGCTTGTCATTCTAAATGACATTTATAATTTAATTATATCACGTATAATTAATTATAACCATCTTAATATTAATTATAATCAATTTATAATTAATCAGTAAGATTCTCCGAGTAGCTCCTATATGGTGTGACCCAATAGGATCTGTGTTATGTTGGTAAACAGAGTTAAAACTGTTTTAACTTCTGTTAGTCATGGGTGGCATCTGGCAACACATCATGACCATCCAATTACACAGATGATGCTGTACTGTACAATATCACGATCCAGTAAACAATTTACTTGTGTCAGTTCTTCTGTCTCATAGCTATCAGATCAGTTTTAAGGTAGATATGTGTCATCCTTGTTAACTGTATCTTTTCTTGATCTTGAGTAGATTATCAAATATAATTACTCTTGTAATTATACCGCATGCAGATAATCTAACTCTATCAAGGGGCCCAGTGATGCTATAGCTCGTATAGAGATACGAGGGACAAGTAGTATTCTTGGTAGACTATCACTTCCTCAGCTAAGTTATACATATGGGAATGCTATCGTTATGGCTGCTTTTTACGGACAGCGTTAGATAACACTCACTCATATATATTTCTTAGTGGGAACGATAAATACCTCATACTGTAGAACTTTGACACTGAATGAAAACATAAATGACACGAACACAATTCTATTTAATGTTTCATTCGGGGTCTGTCAAATACCATGTTCCTAGAACATGTATCTATGTGATTAAAATGACATCTCGTGTCAGGTGGTTTGTAAAACTTAACCATCTTTTAATCCACATACTAACCTTATAGCGGTAATTAGTGTTCCTGCTAATTACCTTGGTCAGTGACCTTTTAAGAGTATATATTATCTATATTATGGAGTTTCACAATTTCAGTCATGAACTCGAAATGATCCACAAATGCAATAATACTCAAGGCAACAAAATGATATATAAATAAACATTCAATTCATGAACAAAGCTTTATGATTAATTTATCGTATTATTGACTTCTAGATTATTACAAACTAACAGGATCTTGGTGCTGAGGGTAGAAGCAAATGGCAGAATGATAACTGATCAAGCGGAAATCATGAAAACTTTCACCTGAGCTATGCGAAACATCCTGGGTACCTCAACTTAGACTCCACAGTTTGATGCATCTGCTTTATACCCGAACAACCCGGATTTACAATCCCTTCAGTAGCCATTCACTTTACAGGAAGTTGAGGTAGCGGTCAAACAATTGGCAAACAACAAGGCATCTGGACCGGATGGCCTCCCGAACGAGTTTGTCAAGGTTTATTGGCCATATGTAAAGTTGGAGATCATAGAAATATTCAGAGGTTTTCATAACAACTCTATGGACTTACTGCCTTATAATGTTGCAAACATTATCATGGTGCCAAAGGTGGATTCACCAATAACCACATCCGATTTTAGTCTGATAAGCGTGATAAATTTGATCCCCAGGCTCATCTCTAAAGTACTAGCAAACCACCTAAGGCCAATCTTGCCGGATCTTATCTCCCCCTTTCAAACAATGTTTATGCATGGGAGGAAAATCTCAGAAAATTTTGTAACCACACGAGAGTTGCTGCACCATATCAAACAATCCAAGAAACAGGCAATTTTCGCGAAAGTTGACTTCCAGAAAGCATTCGACTCTGTCGAGTGGGACTTCTTAAGGAATGTCATGATTGCACGGGGTTTCCCGAGCAAATGGGTATCTTGGATCCTAGCAATCTGGTCCACTTCATCATCAAGAGTGTCTAAATGGTGAAATCTCGGCTACTTTCATGCACAAGAGAGGTCTCCGACAGGGAGACCCCTTATCTCTTATGTTTTTCGACATTGCGGTCGACGTTTTTCAACAAATGATACAGAAAGCTAACTCCATCCCACCCATACAAATTTTTGCGAAATTATCGGAGTCGATTATGGCGTTGCAATATGCGGATGACATGGCCATACTAGCAAAGGTAGACTTGACAACCTTGATCACGTTCAAACTGGCCTTAAGGCTCTTCTCATCCATCTCAGGCCTACAAGTGAACTACAACAAAAGCCTATTTGTCCCTATCAACATTGCTCAGGGAGAAATTGAAAGGGTCAGATCAGTCATGGGGTTCACCCAAACAGATTTTCCTGTGGTCTATCTTGGAATGCCTTGGACCATTAAAAGGCCGAGTCGGGACCTCTTCATTCCACTTGTTGAAAAAATTGAGAAAAGGCTTGAAGGTTGGTAGTCGAGGTTGATATCCCGAGGGGGGAAGACTTCAATTGATTCAGTCGGTCCTTTCAACTCTTCCCATTTACCATATGCATTGCTTTCTCTTGCCAAAATGGGTGATTTGAAGAATCAACAAGGCGCGATGGGCTTTCCTTTGGGGTAGCTCTTCGTGGCCACTCAATGGTAACTCCTTGTGTAATAGGCCACTAGCTTGCATACCGAAGGAATGGGGGGGGGGGGGGTTTCCAGATTTGCACATTAGAAATATATCCCTAATTCTAAGATGGTGGTGGAAGGGTTATGTGCAGGAAGAATCTCTATGGTCGTCTACCATCATCATAATTAGATGGCAGGGAGAATTTCACGTTGGTCCAAGGATATGGGCAAAAACAGGTTCTTTCTTCTGATCTCAATTGCTTGGGGTTAAGCACATATTCAAGTGGTCAACCAAGTGGGTAATTGGTGATGGGTATAGTATTTCATTTTGGTTCGACAACTGGAATGATGGGGCATTAGCACAACAAGGGTCCAGGCTAGTTGCCACTCACTGCTTTATCACTTAGGGAGGCCAATGACAGATTTCAGCTAACTCAAACTTTAGATTTCAGTGAGACAAATGATGTAATTCGATGAAGATGGTCTTCCTTAGGGTCCTATACTGCTAAATCAGTGTATTCTATGATGCTGGCAGCAGGAAGATTCAGGTGGCAATTCCAAAATACTTGGACTTATTGCATACCACCATCGGTTAGAACTTTCGTTTTCCTGCTGTTAAAAGGGAAGATTCTAACAAAGGATGTCATGCAAAGAAGGCACTTCCAGTGTGACTCACTGTGTGTGATGTGTGAAACGACATACCACCTTTTGTTCACCTGCTGCTATGTCAGAGCAATCTGGTGGAATTAAGGGACTCAGTACAAGAGACATGGTGGGCCTCCGAGAATTTTACAAGGTCAAGTCAGGCAGCTAGAAGATGGCCGGTTCTTTTTAGTTCTATATGTTGGTTAATATGAAAGCAGAGGCCGGAACTTGCGCATTTTTGAAAACAAATCCAATGGGGTGGATGTAGTGGCAGGATGGATAGTGCATGAGGCGTCCCTTTGGAAAAAACATTGTAACAAGGGGTACAACACTCAAGGTAGTGTATGATTAGGCTAGTTGTAGGAATAGGGGTTTTGTCATGAGAATGCATGGCTTGCATACATATATAGCACTGTGGTGTGGAATTGTATTGGTTTTGATGTACCCTATTCACTCTGATTAAATATTAAAACTCTGGCAGTCTCTGCCCGAATTAAAAAAAGAAGAAGAAGAGAGATTTGTTCATGAAAAAGTTTAAACTTGATCATTTCATCGTACTTAAGAAGACAATTGTACCTGGTTTAATGATGCTGTCAATGCCACGTATAATTAATTGAAGGTCAATATCGGTCATATATTTTTTATTTGGTGCATTTTTTCTTTTAATTGGCAAGATATATATGTTCTTCACTGCACATGTTACATCACATGGTTTCCTTCTGACTCAGCATTCACTCGTGGTAATAAACAATATGTGAGCTGTAATATTAATTAAATGCTACATACATTACTTATACAATTTAATTTGTACATTAATTAATTTGAGATTTTGACAACCACCATCAAATAAATATTGTTCGGTCAGTAAAAGTTGCCGTCACGTAGTTTTTGTATGACTCAGCATTCGCTTTTTTATTTATTTTTTTCGTAATAACCAACAATTTGAGTACGTAATTGTTGCATACATCAGATATTTTTGTCTTATATTTATCAACTTTATATTTTAACTAATCCCGTCAAATTAATATTCTCCAGTTTGCAAAAGTCTATCGATCTCATAGACTCGGCTTTCGCTCTTAATTTCTTGTAAAATTCGCTCTTTCTGTATTTGAAGAATATTAATTGTATAACAAGAATCAATTATTTTTTTATAGTATATCAACTTCACATTTTTTCCAATTGTTCAACGAAAAAAATGAAGTGGTAAATATGTTCTTTATTATATGGTTCAGGGTTCTAAATAGCTAGCTATAGCTTTTTCGGACCATAAACGCTAAGCTATGAGATAAAATTGCGCTAACTCAGCTACGACCGCTATAGCTATAATAGCTGATCGCTATAGCTATAATAGCTGACCGCTATTACCGCTATATGAGACCCGCTATAGCTACCGCTATGCTACATAGTTTTTTTTTTTTTTTTTGCAATTTATATGGACTTCTGTACTTCTATTCTTTTTTCTAATGCTACATGGTCTTCTACCATAAGTATACTAAACCAAACTATATGCTTCTATTTTTATTTGTGATTTATTCTATCATTCTATATCGAAAAATATTCAAATACTAATTCTTCATTTTGATTAATCTTTTTATAGTATTCATTTGTAAAATTATTATCGTTTGTTTCAATTGAAAGCTGATTTTGATTATTATTATAATTATAAAATGTTTAAATATGTATATTGACTTCATTTACCTTATAAAATTAATTGCTCTTTGTCTATTATAATATGTAATATCATGAAGTATAAACTATTAAATAATGTTACTTTTTAGATTTTTTTTCCTTCTTATTTGCGTAATTGATAAAAAGTATAGACTTAATTTGTTGTCATTTAGTTGTTACATCAATTCTCTAATACTGATTATGTTAATAATTAGTAGAAATATATAATATAAAGTTTGAAAAGGGAAAATCGCTGTGTGATAGCTTTCGTTATAGCTACGCTATTCGCAATAGCTTTTTTTTTTATCTCCCCGCTATGCCGCTATAATCGCTATTTAGAACCTTGATATGGTTTGAATCCTTACGGAACTTTATTCAATTCAAAAATGTTTACCAAATAATAAATTGAATCAATTTTTTTTTTAAAAAGATATGTAATTAATTATACAAAATACATCTACAAATATAATTTAATTGAACAACGTTCTGATTATCAAAAATATTAATTAGATGTACTTTTTAGACCCACTCATTTTTTTGGTAGTGTAATATGTTAATTTGAGGAGTGAGGCTATATATGATACTATATGCATAGCGCGGATTGGTTCATACTATGGACTAATATCTTTATTTTTAAAGTTTAAATAGTCGATCTGATTCATTTAACACGATTTTCAGATGAAAATATACTTGAAGACTACATTTTATAATTTTAGAATTTTTTTACTTTTGTAGATAGGTACAAAGTCAGAACTTATGAATGGTCTAGAATTTTTAGATCAATTGATTTTCTACCTATATATAAAAATACTATTTTTTTTTGTAAAGAATAAAGTAAAATTTGATCTACAAATTCATATGGAGATCATGTTGAATGATTCAGATTAACTATTTAGAGTAAAATTGACCCTTTTTTTCATTAATGTATAATTTTCTATATAATTTAGAGTAAAATGTCATGAGTATTGTATAATTAATCTCATTCTCAACATGAAAATTTTATATAATTGATCTCCATTGAAGTTTGACCTCTATAGTTTAAAAAGTATAGACTAATTCGCACTATACATAGTACCATAGCCTCACTCTAATTAGAGATCTAATTAGAAGTCATGCATGTTTCAGTAACTTAATTTTTTTTGTACAATTAGTTGAAAATTAAGGTGGTTCGTCTCGTATTTAATTTGACATAATTAATGGATTGGTTCTTGTAAGATCTGTGCTATCCATTATTTCAAGTTGTTCAAATTAAGTCTAATGATCCATATATATGTGCTTCCTCCCAGCTGTGATGATGCATATTTTCTTATTGGGTGATTAATTAAATGAATTTTGCACAATTATAGTGGAGACAGGATCTGCGAACTTCTCTGGAATCAACACTGGATATTAATTGCTATATAATTAGGTGATTAACTAAATCAAATGAAATTTATATATCATTAGCATGAGTAACTAAGTACAATTGCATTCTACAGTGAAACTCATGCCACAAAATGTCAAAATAAAACTATTTCATATGATGGGTAATTCTATTTGGATATTAAATAATCATGTGGCTTGATCTTTAATCTTTATAAAAGAAAATCATTTGGCATGCATGTTGAGGGTGGTTCAAATTAATATTTTCATTTTTTTTCTGTTATCTTTATTATGTATTTATTTTTAAAATTTTAGAGGCTTAAAATTTAGAGAAGATTTCATGTATGCCCCTTAAAAAACTTAGAATTACGTATTAACCCCTCTAAAATTTATAATATCATATTTACTCTTCTAAACTTCAAAAACTCACAAATTTAACCATTTTAATGTCTTTTATATTGAACTCATTTTAAATTCACGAAGTACCCTTTTATGCTTCACCAAAAAAAAAAAAAATATAGAATGTCTTAGAAAAATGTCAGTCTTCTAATTTAATGGTTTCTGAGGACAAATGAGTCATTTCTCTACTTAATTATGTCGCTAACACAGTGACATTTGGGTATATGCTTATGTAAGTGTCACAAGTAGAGAAATAACTCATTTGTTCTCTAAAACCGACCAATTAGAAGATTGATATTTTTTTGAAACATGTGGTCTTACATTTTATTTTTTTAATGAAGGGTAAATTAAGTGCTTTATAAATTTAAAAGGAGTTTTAATATGAAAGACAATTAAAAGGGTAAAGTTGTGAGTTTTTGAAATTTAGAAGGGTAAATATGATATTATAAAATTTAGAGGGGATAATACATAATTTTGAAGTTTTTGAGGAGTATACATGTAATTCCTCCTAAAATTAAACTGAAATGTCGAAATGAAATTATTTGGTACGATTTATATAATTGTCTCTATGCATATATAAAAAATTATGATATTTTGACTTATTTTAATTTGTATTAAGAATACCTAAAAATATTATTATGTGAATAATTTCTGCTGGCTGTGGCTAATTTATATATATATAGGCTGTGGCTAAATTGTTGCTGGCAGCAGTTCTGCCCAGGTGCTGCCGGGGCTATTTTTAGCCATGTGTGTCCAAACAATAAATTCAAACCATTAGATGTTTAATCTATATTATAATCTACTTGGAGACCAAATTTTACATTTTTTGGAATTTTTTTACTATTTATTAAGCTGGTTTGAAAACCGCTGATTTCAATGCTGCAGAAAATTACTGAAATCAGCGGTTTTCAAACCAGCTTAATAATAGTAAAAATATTCCAAAAAATGTAAAATTTGGTCTCCAAGTAGATTATAATATAGATTAAACATCTAACGGTTTGGATTTGTTGTTTGGACATCACATGGCTAAAAATAGCCCCGGCAGCACCTGGGCAGAACTGCTGCCAGCAGCAATTTAGACAGACCCTATATATATATTTTAACAGAATCTAAAAGTAACAAATTTTTTAATGCATGTGGAAAAATATTGTGATCACATCTAACAATTTTTTTGTCATATGAGTTTTAATTTTTTTTATTATTAGCAAATTAAAAATAAAGGTATCATGGAGAAAAAAAATAGTGGTATTTTGAACTCATGTATTTTTCAACTAATGTAATTTTTTATTTATTTTTTAAAATTATCTGAATGGTCAAAGTAAGTGTTTTGAAGTCATCCATATTCAACTAAAAAAAATGTGCATGTTTCTTCCGGTCTCTTTCCGGCTAACCAAAACTGGAAGAGATCTTGGAATTTTACATATTTTGTTTTTCCTGTTTTCTTCTTCATTTTCTACTCAAAACATGGTTGTGATTCTTGCTCTTCAAAGAGCTACTTTGATTTCTCCCTGTTCCATATATGTTCTCTTCGCATATGTAAACCAATACAGAAAGGAGGAGAAGAGAAAGCATAATTAAATGAAAAGGAATCACTAAAAGCTCCTCTGCTCAAAATAAATGGCAGTTCACCTATTAATTGATCTTGGGTTCTTGTTACTACCCTGCAGTTTGTACTATTTCTCTGTTTCGCTCCATGTAGCTTTCTTTCTCTTTCTCTCTCTGGTTTGGCTTTGTAGAAGGTTTAAGGAGGAGAGGTCCACAGAGAATGTAGAGAACAATGATTTCTTGTATTACAAATTGACCTTTCACACCTCTCTTGGTCTTGGTTTGTTCTACTTACTCTTCTCTGTTTTCAATTATTTATGGTCTAATTCGGATTATCTAATTGAATTGGATTTGGTGATCAGAACCATCTTTTGGTTTCTCTTCTCTTGCTACATGAAATTTGAATTTAGAAGATTGAGTGAAAAGAAATTTCCTGTCTCACTAAGAGTATTGTTTGGTCTCTTTCTACTCGTATCTCTATATTCTCTTCTTCTACATCTCTCCTTGCAAAAGAATGCAGTTGTCGGGGCACATTTCTGGGCTCTCGATTTCGGGTCATTTTTCATGGCCTTGTTGCTTAACTATGCTGGTATGTTTGGTACACAAAAAGCCAGAGAACCTGATTCACTTCTCCAAGAACCTCTTCTAAACAGAACCTGTAACAGCAGCAACAGCAACAATACTAGTAGTGGTTCAAAAAATTCTTCTCCGTATACCAATGCTGGATTCTTCAGCTGTCTCACATTCTCTTGGATCAGTCCCTTGCTCTCTCTTGGCTACAGAAAAACTTTGGACCTGGAAGACATACCAATGGTAGATGAGAGAGATTCAACCAATGGCATCTTACCGATCTTCAAAACCAAGCTAGACTTGCAAACAGGTGCTAATGGTAGAGTCACAGCCTTTAAAGTCGTCAAAGCAATAATTTTCACTTTTCCGCAAGAAATTATCATAACTGCTATCTATGAGATTGTCACCAACCTCTCTTCCTATGTGGGCCCATATCTGATTGACTCCTTTGTGCAATACCTAAATGGTACAAAACGGTTTCCCAAACAAGGTTACTTGTTGGTATTTGCATTTATCATTGCCAAGATATTTGAATGTCTCTCTTCGACGCATTGCGGCTTTCAATTGCAACAAGTTGGGGTACGGTTACGAACGGCTCTTGTTGGCACCATATACCAAAAGGGGCTCACTCTATCCAGCCAGTCAAGACAAAGCCATACGATTGGTGAGATGATAAACATAATGAGTGTAGATGCTAATCGAGTCAGTAACTTCACTTGGTACATCCATGAAATCTGGCTGGTGCCAATGCAAATCAGTCTCGCATTGACCATATTGTACTCGAGACTTGGCATTGCATCAGTATTTGCACTAGCTGCAACTATTACGATCATGCTCGCTAATATACCACTCAGCCGTATGGCAAAGAACTATCAAGATAAAATGATGGGGTCTAAAGATGAACGCATGAAAGCCACCTCAGAAGTTCTGCGGAACATGAGGATTCTAAAACTCCAGGGGTGGGAAATGAAATTTCTTCAAAAAATCTGCAATTTGAGAAAAAACGAGGCAAGCTGGCTAAAGAAACTTCTCTATGTGAATGCTGGTGTGACAATTTTCTTTTGGGGAACGCCAACTTTTGTAGCTGTCGTCACTTTTGGGGCTTGCATGGTTATGGGTATACCGCTTTCCACAGGTAAGGTTCTCTCGGCCTTGGCTACATTTGGGGTATTGCAAGGGCCGATATATAGCCTTCCTCACACAATTTCCGTGCTAATTCGAACGAAAGTTTCTCTGGATAGGATAAGTTCTTTCTTATGTTTAGAGGACTTGCCAAATGATGTGGTACATAGAGTCCCCAAAGGGAGCTCTGACGTGGCAGTTGAGGTGCAGAATGGTACCTTCTCATGGGACTTGGAGACTGAGGTACCAACACTAAAAGATTTGAATTTTAGGGTGTTGCATGGGACAAGGGTTGCATTGTGTGGTACGGTGGGGTCTGGTAAGTCGAGCTTGCTGCTAAGTATACTCGGTGAAATGCCAAAAGTATCTGGTGAGGTTAAGTTGTGGGGTTCAACTGCATATGTCAGCCAGTCACCATGGATACAGAGTGGCAAGATTCAGGATAACATTTTGTTTGGTACAGAGATGAATAGGGATCGGTATGACAATGTGCTTCAGGCATGTAGCTTGAACAGAGATTTGCAGATGTTGCCACATGGAGATCAGACAATTATTGGTGAAAGAGGGATTAATTTGAGTGGTGGCCAGAAGCAGAGGATCCAAATAGCTAGGGCTCTGTACCAGGATGCCGATGTATATCTTTTTGATGATCCATTTAGTTCTCTTGATGCACATACCGGGTCACACGTCTTCAAGGTAAATTGTTTATTTGTTTCACTTTTTTGAACTTATTTAGGATTTGCATGTCCTGCAATCCTGTGCACTATGATAATCAAAGTATAAGAAAGAAATGTTTAATCCTGACAGTTTTTGTCAACATATGTTACATGCACGTTTTTATCTTAGGTTTAGTTCTAGCTGTAGGTTGAAATTGATTGAAGATTCCAATTTTCTAAATTTCTATAAATTTTGTAGGAATGCTTATTGAGATTTCTGGCATCAAAAACCGTGATCTATGTCACACACCAAGTCGAATTCTTACCGGCTGCAGACCTCATCTTGGTAAATTTTTTTGCTGGTATTTCTTTCATAGGGATGTTTTTTTCAAAGCGTACTAACCAACATTATTTTTTCTTGGAAGGTAATGAAAGAGGGAAAAATAGCACAATCAGGCAAATATCACAAATTACTTCAATCTAGCCAGGAGTTTATGGAACTTGTATGTGCACACAAAAACGCATTGTCAGCACTCGACTCCTTTTCGCTGAATGAACTGGATGCATCCAGTTCAAATCAGAAAACCGAGAAGGGGATGTCATTAGAAAAAGCAGACACTACAATTCCAAATGGACAACTCGTACAAGAAGAAGAGAGAGAGAAAGGGAAGGTAGGATTTTGGGTCTACTGGAAATACATCACAATGGCATACAAAGGGGCACTGGTACCGTTAGTCCTCCTCGCACAAATTTCTTTCCAGATCCTCCAAATAGGGAGTAATTACTGGATGGCTTGGGCTACCCCAGTGTCAGAGGATATGGCCCCACCTGTCAGTAGTATGATGATCATATATGTGTTTATGGCACTGGCACTTGGGAGTTCTCTATGCATACTGGCAAGGGCTCTGCTTCTAGTTACAGCTGGCTATAAAACTGCAACGATTTTATTTGAGAAGATGCACTTTAGTATATTTCGTGCGCCTATGTCATTTTTCGATTCTACTCTTAGTGGTCGGATTCTCAATCGGGTAAATCAATCATTAACTAGTTATTTTAATATTGTATAAATAAAATAAAACAATCTTTTATGGTAAATTTTTTTTATCTAGAATCATCATTAGAAAAAAATGAAAATACCTCTTTCTAATATTGTAGTGGTAATTAGATTCGGGCAATAATTACATTTCTAAAAGATCATACAATAGAAAGTGAAAGGATATCCCATTAGTACTGTGGTAATTTACTGGACACAATACTGAGTGTTTTTCATAAATTCGCACAGGCGACAACAGATCAGAGTGCAGTAGATACAAGCATGGCATATCTGCTTGGTTCTTGTGCATTTACAATCATACAACTTCTTGCTGTTATAACTATTATGTCACAAATTGCATGGAAAGTGTTTGTTGTGTTTCTTCCGGTGACTGCCATATGTGTCTGGTGCCAGGTAACTTCTATTTTATTGTGTGCATTTGTAAACATTTATTTGACAATTAAATAAAAAATATCCTATTTTTCCTTATTTTTAAAATATACTTTTCTCTCTCTATATAGTTTCCTAAATGTGTTATTTCAGAGAGCTAGGTGTTAGCTTACTATTTTAAAGTTATGATTTTGTCAGTTACTAGGCAATCATGTATATATTTATTTATTTTTGAGATAAAAGATAAGAACCAAACCAACTAACTTTAAATATCCACGAGGGATTCCCTCCCATCATTGTTTCGAACTTGTGACACGACCTCTCAAATGAAAGGTATTGCCCCTAGCCGCTAGACTAAAGACCGGCTCTTATTAGTAGGCAATTATTGTACAATTTTATATTATATTTACAGATTAATATGTTGTTTTCTTTTATATTGCTATTTTTTTTCTTTTATTTAATTTCCATATTTTATTTATGCTCACATATTTTGAGCATAATTGTTTTCTTATTTTGGTTACATTTCTCTTGTAACTACAAAATGATTAATGAAAAAAGGGCTAGACCCTGTTTTCTTTGTCAAAAAAAATTTCCTAGTACAATTGGTGTAGGAGGTCCAAAATGGGATTAATTGAAGTTTCTACATATATGGATTAGCAAACTTAGTAATTGATGACTTGCTAATACAATTCAATTCATTGTTCTAAGCAGAGATATTACATAGAAACAGCAAGAGAATTGTCTAGACTAGTAGGTGTGTGCAAGGCTCCAATAATCCAACAATTTAGTGAGTCTCTAACAGGTTCGACCACAATTAGGAGTTTTGGCAAGGAATTGGATTTCAAGGGAAGATATGGAAGACTAATGGATGATTTCTCAAGACCAAATTTCTACAGTTCGGCAGCCATGGATTGGCTCTCTTTGCGTCTTCAAATGCTCTCTTCAGTCATCTTTGCCTTTTGCCTGGTGTTCTTGGTGACAATACCGCCTGGTCTGATTGATCCAGGTATGTATATTTATTTAAATTATAATTGAAACCTAGGGCAGGATATATGAATAGTAAATCTAAAATTAAATTTTCAGTTCACTTCCAGAAATTAAAAGACAGTTCTTCCTCTGCTAAATGATGGCATTACACAAAAAATTAAAGAAACTGAAAAATAGTAAAGACAGTTGGCATTATGCTGTATTAGTTTCAGATACAAGGTAAATATGATCATTTCATTATATAAATTTACAGACAGGAATTTAGCTCATATCAATCTTTTAGTAAAAAGAAAAAAGAAAAAAAGAAAAAAAGAAGCTAGTTTCTGACTCAGATAGATGGATTTCACCTAACACAAATTGTTTCAAATTTTCATCTAATATAGGGTTTGCTGGCCTTGCTGTGACATATGGGCTTAATTTGAACATGCAACTATCATTCGTTATCTGGTCATTCTGTGCACTAGAAACGTGCATAATATCTGTTGAGAGGATATTGCAATATACAAGCATTCCTAGTGAACCCCCTCTTTCTACTCGGGATGATTTGTTATTAGATTGTTCGTGGCCGATACAAGGAGAAATATTGCTTGAAAATCTACAAGTACCATTCTCTTCTTTCTCTATGCTTTTGGTATATGGATCTTTTAATTGGTGTTTTTTCGCCTGTAATATGTTGTGTAAGACTCTAATATGCTGTTGCTCAAAAACTCTCATTCCCAAAGAATGAATTAAGTTGCAATTAATGAATTGCGGCCACTTGAAGTACAATTGAAATAAATTGTACCAAAAAAATACTACACGTGATGTCCAAAATAAGATTGACTTGAACCTCAATGATTAGAACTTGACAATGACCTACCCTTAGTTTACTATTTTTGAGAGTATATTAGAAGCCTTCTTAGCTTTCTATGCAGCAAACATAAGGATCCTTAATGTTTTAATGTTATCTTTTTTCATATAGTTACGATACGCACCACAACTGCCATTTGTACTTAAAGGTATCTCATGCACTTTTCCTGGTGGAACGAAAACTGGCATTGTTGGGAGAACAGGAAGTGGCAAGTCAACCTTGATCCAGGCACTCTTTCGCATAGTTGATCCCACCGTTGGTTGAATACTGATTGATAATGTTGACATATGCACCATCGGGTTGCATGATCTACGATCCAAATTGAGTATCATACCACAAGACCCGGCCATGTTTGAAGGAACAATTAGAAACAACCTTGACCCTCTTGAGGAGTACACTGAAGCTCAGATTTGGGAGGTAGTTGAATAGCTTCAAGTCAAGAATACCCACCTTAAATTTCTGGATAATAAAAAAAGGAGATAGATAATATCAGTATACTTGTCTTCTTTTTTATCTCCTTCCAAACAAATATCACATATCATTTGTCATTTCAAGAATGTATATATTTGAATTCGAATATATACTTGATTCTTTTATATCTTGGTCTAGGCACTGGATTATTGCCAGCTTGGAGATGAAGTTAGGACGAAAGAATTCAAGCTCGACTCTCCAGGTCTGAAAGAAGTTTATTGAAAGAAATTTAATACTTATATCTGACATTTCCTATATTTATATAATTGTATGCAACACATATCAATCTCGGGTTTTCTAGCAATGACAAACAATTATTAATGCCATTACAAAATATGGTAAAAGTATCACCGAATTAACAACTAAACAACAAAGGACTTTAGAAATTCAACTCTTGTATTATATGAGATGGGAATCAAAATCAGGATGCCTTAAACACTTCACTGTGTATTATCTTTGCAAACCTCGAGTTGCAGTGACTGAGAACGGGGAAAACTGGAGCATGGGCCAGCGCCAGCTGTTGTGCTTGGGGCGTGTGATTCTGAAAAAGAGCAAGATTTTGGTTCTTGATGAAGCAACAGCTTCAGTTGACACAGCAACAGATAGCTTGATTCAAAGGACTTTGAAGCAACACTTCCCAGATTCAACTGTGATAACAATCGCACATCGAATAACCTCAGTGCTTGATAGTGATATGATCTTACTTCTTGACAATGGTCAGTGTTCTCTCAGTGTCATTTTTTGTTGCAGTTGAACTGAGTACATATATTTTACTTGCATATTGGTTTTTATGTTCTATTTTCAGCAAGAGGTGCTTGTTGATAATAATTTTAATTATACCTAGCTCTGCTTTTGTAGTTCCTTGAAGTATGATCCACATTCTTAATTAATTTGAGAAATCTAACTATACTTTAGTTTTTCTATTTTTTTTTTTAATTGAACAGGTATTGCTGTTGAAAGTGACACACCAACAAAATTGTTGGAAGATAAGTCATCATTGTTTTCACAGCTTGTGTTAGAATATATGAGGAGATCATCATAGCTGGCACAAAATGTTACTTAATACTTGATCCGATTGTTCTGAGCTACACTACAAGCAACTCGATGATGATAAAGTTTGGAATAACAAGATATTAAAGTAGTGTACAAGTTCTACCTCAAAATGAGCAAATTCAAAATTAGGATTACAAGTACCAGTTTTTAAAAGCATTGCAGCTGTAGACTGTACTTCTATTTGTGATGGTCAAGTAAAATCCACATTGAGTATTAATGTGAAAGCTGAATAACTTATCATCAATGTGTATATGTGATATTGCTTTTATTGTGATTATTGCAGCTGTTGACGCTTTTCATTTCATTTTTCTTTTTTCCTTTCTATATTGTTGCCGTATGAAGCCAAAATGAATTATGGTCGGCCCATGTCGTGACTTGAGGAAATTAATTTCCATTCGGAAATTGAGACAGAGAGAGATAGCGTGAATTTGAACTCCAAGCCGTCCCTTCTTTTTCTTCTTCAAGTTGTTTATTCTAGGATTTTGTTCTCTTGATTAAATTCATCTAAATACACTGGGAAATCACAAATTAGTGTATGATATTGTAAGAGAATGTTAAAGTGAGTGTTATTGGCTTGTTAATCTCTTTGTATTTGTAAAACTCTTTGATCTAGTAATGTTGCGCTGTGTGCTCTCGTGATTTTTTTCCCACAAGGGTTTCCACGTAAATCTTGTGTCTCTCTTTTATATTATGTGCTTGATTGCTTGTTTGAGTTGGCTTCTTGTTTTACTTTCATATTTCTCTATTTATTTGGGTATTGGTATATGCCCACAAGGTGCTCGACAAAATTACTCCTTGAGCGCTTCCGTGTACCGTTCCTAACAATTGGTATCATAGCACGTTGGGCTTTGGCATAGGAGTGATTGAAGCGTGAGTTGGTTTAATTTGAGCTTGTATCGTGATTACACGTGAAGAATGGAGAAGGCTATGAAATTTGAGAAGTTGAATGGTAGCAATTGGGCTATTTGAAAAAAAATTGATAGAGGATTACTTGGTGTCAAGAGAGTTGGATTTACCAAGGTTCTAAATAGCGTTTATCGCGTCATAGCGGGGAGCCTCCAAAAAAAGCTATAGCGAAAGCTATGCCACATAGCATTTTTTTATTTTTATAAAAATTACATTATATATTTGTACTAAATATCAACATTATTTAGTCTCATAGAACAATAAATAATACCAAATTGATTAAAAAATTATAATATTCATATTGAACCAATACAAAGTCCAAATTGCGACTCAAAATATCCATAGTAATACTAATATCATAAACTATCAATCTTTTTCTATTCAAAATATCTTCAACATCATAACATAATTTATTTATTTTTTTATTTAAATTTTAAAATAATCTAGAAATTGAAAAGAAAAAAAAATTCATACTTCTAGTAAAATAAACAGATGATCCTTGAAGAAATTCTTGTTAGTCCCTAAAATTTTCATAATTTAGCAATTATTTATTTGATTTATCATCAATTAAAAACAAACCAAGGGCAAAATGAAAAAATTATTATAGCAGACCTGAATTTGATATAATGTAATATTCATCAAAATTAAACAATATCTTCACCATTTATTTATTTTAAAGCCCATATAAATTGAAAAAAAAACAGCTCATGTTGCATAGCGCGCGCTATTTGCGCTACACGCTATGCGCTATAGTGGACCGCTATTACCGCTGTAGCGTCCGTAGCTCAAATTGCGTGTGTTAATGCTATAACTTAGCGTTTAGAGTCCAAAAACGCTATAGCACCGCTATAGTGCGCTATTTAGAACACTGGAATTTACCATTGATTGGTAGTAGTGCGCAACCCATGCATATGGAGGATCATGAATGGGAGTTGCTTGATCGAAAATGTTTGGCGGCTATAAGGCCGTGTATTTCACCATCGATCTTGTTTGATGTCTACCAATGTAAGACTGCTCATGAGCTTTGAACCACATTGGAGCAATCATATGAGCAATCTTCGGATGTAAACAAGATGCATGCTATGAAACAGTTATTTCTCTTGAAGATGAAGGATGGCATATCAATGAGAACGCATGTGAGCGAGTTCAATTCGATTGCGGCTCAATTGAAGTCCTTGAAGGTAAACCTTGATGAAGAGGTATTATGCTTATTGCTTTTGAGTTATTTGCTTACTAGTTGGGATACTCTTGTTACATTGCGAACACAATGGGCAACAAATTCAAGTTGAGTGATGTTGTTGCTTAATTGTTGAATGAGGAAACTATGAAGGTTACAACTCAATTAGAAATTGGACCTAGTGAGGCATTGATGGTTGGTGAAAGGGGGAGGCTGGTTACTAGGGACAATTTTTCGGATAGAAAGGGTGCATATCAAAGTAAGGGAAGATCAAAATCTTGAGGTCGAAAATATTCTTGTTGGCATTGCAAGGAGGGGCCACATGAAAAAAGATTGTTATTTCTTGAAAGGCAAGCAAAAGGATAAGAAACATGATGGTGAAGCAAGTATAGTTTCCGATGAAAAAAGAGATGCGGTGACATTAAGTGTTGCTTGTACCGCAAGTTCAAACATGGATGTTTGAGTGTTGGATTCGGGTGTCTCATTCCACATATGCTCGGATCGTTCTTATTTTGTCAATTATAAAGAGGTAAATAGTGGAAATGTCTATCTTGGTGATGATCAACCATGTAAGATTGTCGGAATTGGAGATGTTGAGCTTGAGCAAGCCGATGTGAGACGATATAAGTTAAGCAATGTGAGGCATGTATCCGAAATTATCAAGAATTTAATCTCGGCAGGTCAACTTGATGACGGCGGTTTTGTTGTGACTTTTGACAAGGGACCATAGAAGATATTAAAAGGTTGCATGACATTAATGAAAGGGCAAAAGGATGGGAGTTTGTACATTCTTTATGGAGCACCTAGAAGAAATATTGTGGCTACGGCAAGTGAGCATGCGGATATGCAAGTGTGGCACAACCGACTTGGTCATCTAAGTGAAAGAGATATGAAAGTGTTACAAAATAAAAAATTTATTCCTTCTTTTGATTGTTCATCTATTGAATTTTGTGTTCATTGTATTATGAGAAAACAAAAGAGAGTAAATTTTAAGAGGAATGAATCTCATAGAAAATTGAAATCATTGGAATTAGTTTATTCCGATGTATGTGGTCCATTTAATGTCAAATATCTTGGTGGAGCATCTTTGTTACATTTCTAAATGACTTTTCTAGAAAGTGTTGGATTTATCTCTTGGTCTCAAAAGATTAAGTCTTTGAAACTTTTAAGAAGTTTAAAACCCGTGTTAAAAACGAGATTGAAAAGACTATTAAATGTTTACAAACGGATAATGGTGGTGAATTTTGCTTTAATGAATTGGGTCCGATGCCCATCGGAAACAAATTTGGGTCTAATGGGCATTGAAGCCGTCCAATCCCCTTTAAGATTCGTGCATGCTCTGCGCTATGATTCGTGAACGTGAACTTTAAAGCAGATCAGATGGCTCCAATGCCCTTCGGATCCAAACTGCACTACTCCTGTCACCGATCGGAGACTAATTAAAGCTGTGATTTCATGGATCAACTTCTGTAATTTCCATTTTTTTTATTTTTCACTCTATGTTTAGGATATGCTACAGCCATGGATGAGGTTTTTACAAAATACTGGTACCAGGTTTTGATATGCACTGCACTGTCTTGATTTGTGCTAAGCAACGTGACAAAAAAAGTTATTTGTAATATCAACTGTCTTATTTGTGCTAAGCAAATTGATACAATTTTTTTATTTGTAATATCAACTGAAGTGAGATGAGAAGAGATATTTTTATTTTGTGTAATTGCTAGTTTTGTAGTGTTGTACCAGTATAGTTTTGTACTGCTAGCTGGTTTTTTCTAACTTATCCTTTATAATTTTTTTTTTTTATCTTCAACACTATTTGATTCAGTTGTTTCAATCTAAAATAAAATTTGGGGCTAGCCCATAAAGCTTCCAAGTAGAAATTAATTAGTTTCAGCTCTGATATAGATTGTATAGAATTATAGATTGATTTGTTTTGTGCCTGGTGTGTGGTGTGTGGTGTGTGGACGTGTATCTCGACAACAAAGGGATTGAATATATAGGCGATTTCATACCATATAGGAATACACTAATCTTCTTCTCTATCTACTCTACAAGCACAAGGGCAAGATATTTATACTAAAATAAAACACATGTTAAAATTCAAATTTACACCTGTCTCCCCTCCCTCTCCATGCACTTGTGGAGCAAGTGACTCTATTCTAATTAATTCTTTCTATTTTTTATTTTGATGCCAATCATATATAGCCTTAGTTTTTTATTTGGTTATATCTATTCCCAAATAGCACCTCATGCGTAATGCATGCGCGCATAATTGTAAAAAGTATAAAATCTAAAATTAATTGGCACAAATATATCAAGAGCTTGACTTCTTTAACGATTTCGTTTATAATTAAAAAGGAGACATCCATAATCTCTATGGTCTCCTTATACTAATTGCTCTCCAGAGGACAGTCATGCCAAGAATATTTAGGCATGAATTTTGCGTGAAGGTACTTCACTACAATATTGTATAGTAACTAGTATATATAATTCAAGCTGCATCTACAGATACAGATAGAACTCTTGGAGATATTCCTCATAACTCTCATTTTCTCAGTGTGTGTGTATATATATTATTAAGCAGTCTTTTTAGAATGAATGCATGTTTATGTGCAGATAAACAACGATTGAATGTGAGAATTGTAGGAAACTAAACTTAAAGGTTGTTATATATATTATATATGTTAGACATGTCATCTGACATTTAGAATATATAGTTTAGTTTCCTCCAATGTCTTATGTTGAATCATTTGTTAGCCCATAAAATTGATTTGAAAATATTATCTTGCAACAAACGTGAAAATTGGATGTAACTAATTAAATTCTTTAGAGGTTAAATCAATTATTTTGTAAAAAGTTTCAGTTCAACTAATATCTTATCTCGGATCGTTTGTAGTACGAACACATGCTTTTGAAGGAATTGGATGTAACTAAATTCTTTTTTGCTGTTTATTTTCTTAATTTGGTCTTATTTATTTAATTTGCATTTTGTACTTTGAACATTTTATTTTCATTGAAGAATTTATCATGAGATTAATGTTCCTTGCATATGTACACACATGCTTTGGAAGAAATTTTTAACATGAATAAATAATCTAGAAAATCATCTCATCAAATAAGTTTGGTAAATATATAAGAAGACACCAACGATCTTGATTTCGTGCAGAAGCCAGTAAAATAGTTCGGAATAAAAAGCTAATAAATGATATGATTAAGGAAAAAATTACATTTGTATTTTGATAAGTCTGTGTGCATGTGCATAGTGCATATATAAATAAACTGCGTGTATATATGTGAGCATGGATTTTACTGTAACTATTTCAAACTTTTTTTTTTATTAAAAATAGGGATCGAGTCCGGCCCATATTTAATTGAAATAATATGTTCTGTTACACCAGGCGTGCAACTATTTCAAACTTTAGAGAGCACAGAAGAATTAATATAATTGTCTATATCAAGGCATAATTAAACAAATTAATTTCAAGAAAAGAACTAAGAATGGCTTGGTTCTGAGATTTTTTTTTTGCCGAAATTTTTTGTTAATATCTAAACAAAATACCAAATTTCAAAATCTATATCCGAATCTAAAAGGTTTTAGAATCTATCTAAACCGCAAAATTATTTTGCAGTTTTAAGATTTTCTGATTTTATTAATTAAACAGAAAATATTATATTTTATTTAGTTTTTGTATTGAAATATTAGAAATATTTTATATGTTTCTTTGAAAATAGATGGAATACTATATAATTTAATTTATTAGAAAGTTTGTGACAAATAACCCGGATCAACATTTTTCAGGCCGAATTTTTTGCGGTTCTAAGAAAAATTAAAATGTTTTGAATCTGAGTTATTGATCCTGATTCAAAAGTTACATATAGGTAAATATAAAAAAACATTGTGGTCCTTCTACTTTTGAAAAAAATAAGAATATACTCTGACTTTTGTCAGACAAAATGATTTGTTATCCAAAAAAAATATTTCAAAATGGATACAATATCTTAGAATTTAAATATACTAGAAGGACCACAATATTTTTTTTTATTTACTTAGAAGTGACTTTTGAGCCAAGATCAATAACTCAAATCAAAATTATTTTTATTTTTTCCAGTAACACACAAAGAAATATTTTAATTTTTTTTACAGTTGCAAAAAAACTGGCCTGAAAAATGTTAATTTAGGTTTTTTGTCGTAGTCTTTTTAATAAATCAAATTATATAATATTCCATCTAGTTTCAAAGAAATATATTTTCTAATATTTCAATACAAAAAGTAAATAAATTATAATATTTTCTATTTAATTAAAAAATCTTAAAACAGCAAAATAATTTTGCGGAAAGATGTATTCCAAAACCGCAAAATAATTTTGTAGAAATTATTTTTGTTTTTGTTATTAGTTTAAAAATGTCAGTTAACACGTAGTTATTGAGAAACTAATATTTTACATTCATAAAAAAATACCAACTATTTCGTGTCCAATGAAGTATTAAATGAGTTTAAGCATGAAGCGGTTAAAGATATATATAGAACTTATTAATGTAAATGCCGAGAATGTAGGGAGTTTTGTGAATTTACAATTAGAAATAATGACTAATTTGGGAGTACATTTGTATAAAAAATTAATTAATAATAAATCAATAATTATCGAGAAACAGAATTAAGAAAAGCAAAATATTCAGGAAAAAAGGATGAAGAAATTATAGAAATGAGAAAATATAGAATTTTTGAAATCAAAAGGACAGAAACATTAGTAATGAGTCTTTATTTTATTTTATTTTTTTTTTTCTGAAGAATTAGGATGCCTATTAATAATTAGTCTATGTAGAATTATTCTATTCCTTTATTTGTATTAAAGCCTCTGGTTGGATTCTCTTGTGCTTTTCTGCATGACAGGATTGTCTGAAAAGGTCATGTGCAACATATATCTGATCAACTTATTCTCCCTGGGTACTGGTAGACTGGTAGTTCCTGTTATATGCTCTCTAAAGCATTGTTTTGGGGTCAAATTATATATCTTTTAATTGAGGCCTTCTATATTTTAGATATATATATATATGTGTGTGTGTATTAAATGAAGATCATTCGGTTGAAATCAAAAATTTGGAGAGCTCAAAATTTCATTCCCATTCATAATATTAATTTGCAAACTTGAGGACTAAACTATAATTTCTCATAACTAATTAATTATTTTCTGTTTCTTTCTCATGAATGATAATATGCATGGATTAAAGGAAAGTTAATTGAAAAGGCGTTATTGATATCTCTCTGTTTTTGTATCCGAATTTTCTGAATTTTTATCCCAACACATTCCACATTCTTGCATTACTGAATGATTTTTCAATAACATGATCATGACATATTAATTATATGATAAGCGTAAAATTGATGTTAAAGTTCTTCTGGAATAATAGTTGCAATCTTTTCATAAATTGGGCATTTAATACTGCAAAAGATTTTACTTGGAAATGAAATTGATATATTTAATTATGTATATATGCATTGGACGAAATTTTATAAACAAACGCAGCAATACTAATAAAGTAATAATAATGTGAATGTGATGTTTTTCATTTTTTTTTTCTAATGAATAATTTTGGCAAGAGAAGCCCCTAATTACAACCTTAAAAGAGATGAAAATAAAGTATGTTAAACTGTTTTCTGAAAAAAGGACAGTCAAAAGGTTAGGAAGAAAATAACAGAAGAAAAGGTACCTCACACCTTTTTTTACCATCAGTAAAAATTAAATGTAGACAAATCAGATGACAGTCGTGGTCATGCATTTGGCATGGTAAGCTTTTTCTATCTCCATATATCATTTAGGGTTATATAAGATTAGAGACACCAAACAATAAATATATAACAGATCTAGCCTTCAGCTACCACATCTCCACCTTAATATGCATATGAAATATGAAACTTGATCAAGGGTTGAATGTAAGAATTGTAGGGAACCAAACTTATTGGTGATATATATTCGTATATTACATTACATTATGTAGAGTTTGGTTTCCTCCAATGTCTTATGTTCCACCACATGATTATATAATTCATATTTTCTGAGTATTTTGAATGTGAGAATTACAGGGAACTGAATTCACAGATAAGTTGCGTCTCTGGGTTCAGTTTTCTGTTTTCTCTAATAATGCATGCATGCATAGCATTCTCAAAATTAAAGTTTAGCGGTTCAAATTTTATTGAAGGTTGAATGTGAGAATTGTAAGAAACCAAACTAATGGGCTAAGGCCATGGTACCAGTACCACTGGTACTTTCATGAGTTTGGTTTTCTCCAATATCTTATGTTCGATCTCCTTTCAATTCGGTGGTTTAATTCTGAATAATGTTTTTGAGGAAATTGAAGCTCAGCTAGATGTGGTTACTTGAACCCAATATATAATTTGCTTCACATATCACTTAGCTTTCTCCGTAAACTTTTCTTTTGTGTTGTTTTTCATTTTCATTTTTTTTTATTTATTTCTTAATGGCAAATTAAACAGAAGTTTTCTATACGCTCTATTTTGATTAGGTTTACAGCTTGGACCTGATATAATTTTTGAGTTATTATTTGCTACTTTATTAGCCTATAGCATCTAACAGTGACCCCCCGTTTGTTTACCAAAACTAATTCCATTTATCCAGCTTTTCATTCACATTTAAATAACTGTTTTATCATAATCACACTAAAATTAAATCCAGAAATTAAATCCTTTTGGTTTGATTTTTAATTAATTGCCTCTTTGGAAAAGAAAATAAAACTTGTAACTAGTACTAATGTAAAAGGGTTAACACAGTTACCATTTCAGGAAATATTTTTTTTTAAACAATAATCTTACTGTTACCTGTCAAAAAGAAAATTAATTGCATGCCATAGATCTGCATGCAAACACCACAGGAAATTGGTTCAATTTGCACAAAGATCCTAAAATGCATGGCCATCCACCGAATTTTAGGAAAAAGAAAAATCTTAATTATCTCAATCAAAAGTGAGAATTTATATAATTACAAAGGCTCAGGTCAAACTTCTTGAAAATTTACACCTATAATTCTTTTGTTTGTTTGAAGGATGGAGCGGTAAAAATCTGCTTTTGCTTCCTGACCCATCTGTTTTACATATATACAAGCGCTCATCTTCTTGTGTTTTATTGGGTCTCGACCAATTAATTCAAAATCCTCAAAATTTGGTTAACAAAGCCTCTAAATCTCTATTTCTAGCAGCATGCTTCAGCTTCTCCATGGCTACAAGACCCACTTGCCGCACTCTTTCCCTTGACAAGCCAAACCTGTTTTTATTATTTGTTCACATTATTATAAAATTCCTTCATTTGTTAACTATATTCCGTTATTAAAGTGGAGCTGAAGTCTATAAATCAACAGAGAAGTTTCAGCCAATGATGCTTTAACTACCTTTATTATTGACTTGGTAGGTGCCGATATAGTAGCTCCAAGATATATTTGCTACAGATCAGAATGGTACCAGGTGGGGACATGAGACTGTTGGGGTTTCGATTCTTTTGTATCAGAAAAACTTTATCCATATCTAATCCTTACTTAATCCAGAGAAATTGTGATCATACAATTAAGCCTCAAAATAAGCAGACTGAAGAAACACTTTTGAATTTCCTTTTTTTCAAGTAACACCCACCCATCAATTTACTCCCTTAACTATACTGACATCTTTAAATAATTTTTTCACTGAAAATTACACCACATTTTGCAAAGTTTCAAAATAACACCCAGTATTTCTCATATTTGTAACAAGACCTTTGAGATACTTGAGGGCAAAAATTCCTGGATGTGATGGAAAGTTGCATCCATTACAATGTTGACATTTTTGCCCCCACTAATGATACAATGTTTCACACACTTGCTAAAAGCCATTTTTTTTGGGTCTACAAGAGTAACTAGCACATAGTCGAGTCATTTCTATATTAACTTAAGTTTAACAGAAGTGTTAACCAAAAAATCATTTGTGTCAGTTGCAAATATAAGAAATATTGGGTGTTTTTGAAAAGGTAATTTTGGATCATGTTCTCAAAGAAAACAATAAGAATTCAAAGAAGTTACTGTAACATACTGTTTGCCGATGTCCACCCAAGTCAAACAGTCACCTCCTATGCCGTGATATGATCTAATTATCTTCCTTTCCCGCTTGTTTAGAGTTGAATCTATCAGCTTGTTTACTTCTTCCTACAAACAGTTTCAAAAAAAAAAAATATGTTTTCTGAAATGCTACGAGAAAACAAGAAAGTTGCTACTAATTTATCATTGAACTAAAATTTAGAAAAAATATTGCACCTTGATATACCCTATTCGAAATGCATGCCATGGATCATTTTCTGGATTCCTGTCTTGAATATACTGAAAATAATGACAGAAACAAACAATTACAATAACATTATCATGGAATTGAATAAATTAGTGTTTTTTTTTTCTTTTATTTTAAAAGGAAGAAAATCTGTGAGCACATACATTATGAAGAGTGTTTCCACTGGGGCCGCCTAGAGTTGGGAATGCTTCCCAATCAAGAGAATGGACCTTAGTATTAACCTGGTAGTATAATCAACTTTTCGGAATGAGTATTATGAATTTAAATTATATAATCATAGTGAAGTAGTGATATATGGTAAAGGTAGATCATAATTCACATTTGGATACAAAAGGGCAAAAAGTCACCTCTGTGGCATTCTGAACTTTCTTTTCAGACATGTTCAGGTACTGTGCTATATTCTGAAAAACAAAATAAAAAAAATTAATTAACCAATAAAGTGAAATCCTAATTAACCATGCGCAAATCATATCTGTCAAATCCAGGTACCAACGCAAACGAACTGGTAAAGAATACCGGTCCATGCGTGTGAGAATAAAGAGGTCCTTTTCTATACAGCAATACCAATTTTATCAATGAACTAAAACTTCAACTTCAGCAGCTTGTTTTAGAAAAACATAAACACTGATTACTTTGCTCCTTTTCATAATACCCAGAGAAGTTATTCCTTGTTTGGGCTTCGAATCCGAACAAAAATGACGAATTCAATCTAGCCCTTTAAATTCAATAAAATAATTTATTCTTCTTTATCATTTGTATTTCATACTTTCTTCTCTCTTATTTCTCTTAGGTACAGACATAGTAGCTAGTCTGCAAATAAGAAAAAATATTCGGCAAAAATATCCAACAAAGATTATGAGCAAGCAAATTTATCGAATGAAAAGATAATCCTAGAGTAAGATCAAATATTCCATTGGATTGATTAATCATCATCCATGGAAAGTTCATCTTTTTTCAGATACTAAAGTTCGTGGTTATTCTAAGCACCCAAATAAAATTAGTGGCTAGATTTTGCTATAAGGTCCCTAAAAATAAAGGTAGAACTTACTTCGACTGTTGGAGCAAGGCCATCCTGCTCAAGACTTATCTTTGCATTGTGAATCTTGCCAAGGCGTTCATACAGATAAATGGGTATTCTTAGTGTCCCCGAACTCTCTGCCAATGCCTTTGTTATCCCCTGAGAAAATTTGGAAAAACATCATGGAATAAATACATTTCTTTTATTACTCAGAACAAAGGTTACATGTAATAAATTTAACTGCATAAATTAGAGAACCTGCCGAATCCACCAGTAGACATAAGTAGAAACCTTGTAGCCTTTTGATGGATCATACTTTTCTATCCCTCGAAGCAATCCTACCAGACCTCCCTGCCATCAATTACATCATGATATATAATTTTAGAATTCTGTATATCATTTTAAAGAAACAACATTGACTTAAAGAAAAGTTCTCAATTGTACATAACTCTTCGTTATTATAATATTGGCAAGAGGTCCATCTATTTTAAATGCATGCAATTCACAATCACAAAAAGTCTCTCAAGTACGAACCAGAAGTTTCCTTTTTGTTAATGGAACTAATGTTATGTCCCCTAATTTAATTCCCCCCTTATCACTTGCTTTGTGACTTGTGTGCAATGTCTTTTGCTTACTTTCCTTTAATACCAAAGAATAATTTGCAGTTTAATGAAAAAGCGGTTAAGTTTTCATAAGAGAGGTAAGGAACCTGGATAAGATCGTCCATATCAGCACCCATATTATCATACTTTAGCGCAATGGATTTAACCAAACGCACATTACTATTTGTTAGTTTTTCCTTTGCAAGAGAACCCTCTAGAAGCCTTATTTTCAGCTCTGGACATGATATGTTGAGCGCATGCGCCAACTCCTTATCTGACGGTTCAAACCCTAACTTCTCTTTAAGCCTGTGCAACATACATAAATGAATGCATAAATATGTAACCCCCTTAATAAGGTAAACTTCGTGCTACAAAGTGTGCCAAAAAAATTACCTTTTTCTATGTTTCTCAAGGAATAAACGGTCCTTCATTTTCTTACAGAGATACACCACCTTGTCTTGACTCAGCAATTCTTCACTGAAAATACCCTTCTTTAAGTTACCCCTTGGTGTACTTGTGGGTAGTAGCTCCTGGCTAATTATGTACCGTGTCTCCTTCCCCTTTCCATTAATTACTTTGTGATTCTTTCTCCTGGTACCTGTTCTCCTTTGCCTAGCATTCGTACCGGAACTAATGATTTGATCTCCTTCCATTTCCGGTTCCTCTTTTACAAATGATTTGACTTTGATTGAGTCAAGCCGGTCAAAGTCAAATCGAAGCTTCCATTGTTTCTCAAGCAAGGATTTCTGTAGCAATACCATGGCTTCAAGAGATGTCTCGAGGTCAGGATCGTAAATTTCCTCTTCACTTGTCGATGTGATTGGGGTGTGGACATGTTCTTTAATTGCTTTTATTGCTTGCATTTGGGTTCTGTTTGATGAAGAACTCGAGTTTAGATTAGATGATTTTTGGGCCACAACAGCAAAATTCTTCAATGGTACTGATGGGATTTGAACAGGTACAAGTAAGTGATCAGTGTCGGATGCATAAAATGAGCTGCTAAGAAGCCGATTTCCCGAACTTAGACTAATAACTGCACCGGCCCTAGCCATCATGTGTACCTGATTCCAGTAAGAGACCTGAATATGTGAACTCAATCCTACCACAAAGCAAGCAAGGAAAATGTAAATTCCAAGTTAGATACCTGATTCCAGTTGTAACTGAATATTTGAGGATTACAGTAAATGCAACTTGTGCAATCTGTAATTCTGTATACCGGAGAAATTATTGAAATTTCAACAATTGGAAATCTCTCACACTAACATGGACACAACTGTTCAGTAACAGTACCACCAGTAACAATATGTCGTTGCAGTAATGCTTCAGTCCATATCTTTTTTTCTTAAAAAGGGAAAGGAAAATAACAGTAGACCAGTGGTAGTAAGTTCATAAAAACCCATTGAGTAGGTCATCTAACATTCCAGGAAGTGCTCTATCTAAAAAGTAATTAAACATTATAAATAAATAAATAAAAAAAGGGGTGAAGATGAAAAAATAAATGGTCATGGCAACTGGATGAAGAAATGATCAGCAGTAAAACGTGTGGTGAAAAATATTTACAATCTAATGAAGGAGAACATTGGATATAGAATCATACCGGGCTAGATAAAGAGAAATAACGAAATGAAATCTCTTCTCTTCTCTTCTGTTTGTTTATTTTTCCCGGGGGGGGGGGAGAGAGAAGCTGGAAAGTGGAAAAACTTTTAACATTTTTCCCCTGCTTTTGATCATTTATCTTCCCAATACAGGCACTACAAAATAGACCCGGACTATAACAGCATTAATACACCATAATGAAAAACCCCAGAGTAGGTCCCAGAAATCATAGATGATGGTACTTATGATACGGTCTTTACTGTGGCGTTAATGATGAGGGATAGAGGGTTGAGGAGATGGGGATATGGGAGGAGAGATGGGATTGGTTGGAGGAGATATTACAAAGGTGCCGTGTGGTGAGCAAAACACCAAGTGGGCTCATCACATCTCCATCCTAGCTCATTTTTTTCTCTCTTCACTTCAACTGAACAAACGACAAGCTTTTGAACTCACTAGAACAAACTTTTTTGGGCCTAATTGTTCCTAAGTTAAGATCAAATGATGTGGGGGACTAAGCCTACTTAGGATTAAAATTTCGTTACGGCCCAATTAGGCCCAAAAAGAATGGGCCCACGTTTTCACTTGAAGAAATTTCTATATCACTATATGGTTCTGTTGTTTAGTCCAAAGCAACAAAGAACCATATAGAAATTTCTTCATCTCCTTCAAAATTGATTTCATGCTTTGACGTAATCTCAAAATGGAATATTTACATTATGTCCATGAATTATCATCATTAGTACACAAATAAGACCGAAATATACCAATATTACTTTTGTGATCATAACAAATAGAGAATCAAAGTCAACCTCTTCGATTTGCAATCAATAGAATACATAAGCGAGAAGATGTTTAATAGGCTTTCACTAAATATGACAAACTTTTTTATTAGGGAATTATTCCGATTGAACAACCAAAGCAGCCATATTTTACAACAATAATGACGTAATTAAGGAGCAAACTAAGATTACAAATCACACACAAAGTTCGAAAAAGGAGCTCATTTAGCTGCTGATTTGAAGACGATCACATTAACTTCTCTAGTATGAACTTCTCTAGTATGGAACAATAATTGATTCAATTAGTTCTTGAAGCGGTGCTAATTCCTTCTTGTCAATCAACCCGAACTCCTGCAAATTTTCATTAGAAGACAAAGCAAAATATTTACTAAAATACTAAAAACCAATATTATATATAGCCAGGTAGAGAAGGAAAATAGAAAGGGAATAACACGTACGTTGGTAAAAAGAATGAAATGCTTGAAGCAGGTATTGAGATGAGCTTCTTCTTTAAGACTAACGATCTTTTGAAAGTGAGAGTGGTATATGTGTGCATATACTCTGAACAGCCTTTTGAATATTGTTTTCACCACCTCCTTAAAATTTCCAGGAAATGGTGCCCCTACAAAATCAAAATAATATATATGACAACAAAGTAATTTATAAAAACATTCTACGAAAAAGATGCCATGTGAAATGCTTATTTTTACACCCTTCAACACTTTATATTTAAACAAGGTTTCAATGCAGCTAGGCCAATGGTATGTTCGTGAAAACAAACGGTACATATCAAACGAAAACATTACCAATTCTCTGGGGGAAAATTGATTCATTATCAAGCTGAGATTCAATCCAATCCATTAAATATTCTACATATTTTGGTGCCGATACTTCTATAGGCTTCTTTATCTGTACACCATCTGCCCACCTATACTCGTACCTACACACAGCAACATGCACTCACAAGGTAAATAAGGTTTCTTAAATAAACGAACAATCACTTGTTCAAATAAAGAGAGGGAATTGTATAGGTATAATAGGAAATGCATACTTGGGACCAGCAGTCATGGTAGGGCAGTTTTCAGGTGTGCAGAACTCAGCAAGAGTACCATAAAGAAGATTTACTTGATTGAAGAAATCCACAGCTGCCAATTTGTACGTTTTGTTTATATGTAGAGTAGGAAACATAAACACCCTTAGCAAGTCCAGTAACAAAGGTCCAACAAGGGAAATGAACTTATTTTGTTTATTATTGGTTTAACTTTCTATAAAACCCGTAATATATTAAGTATTATAGAATAAATTAATTTCATATGTACACATACAGGACAATAAATGTCACTTGTACCCCAAAGAATGTTCTGAATCAACCTATAAAAATACCAACAACATCTTATGCATTACAATCGGAGAATCCATTTTCTCTAATCCAATAAAGAAAAGAAGGGAAAATTTGGAGTTTTCTAGATCAATCAGGAACCAAGAGGTATTCGTGAAATTGTTCCCCATCAAATAAAATAGTACAATTTATTTTAGGGGGGTAGGGGGTGGGGGAATTTAGAATTACTATTGACAGCAAGCCATTCATGGATATCTTCACCAGGTGGCAGTCTGACAGCTTCCCTGAGATTGCCACTCCCGAGCGTTGCATCGATGTGCTTTCTTAGCTGTGCTCCCTGTGTTATATTTCATCATTGTGTTTCAGAGCAGAAAAGGATGATAAGGGGAAGTTTCATTATGCACCAAGCAAAATCTCAGTGGTAATCTATACCCCTATGAAGCACCAAAAAATGTCTTACATTTCTAAAATCAAATTGCCCCAATCGTGCTTCAGTGCTTCTACATAATTTAGAGAGAATTGGGAGACAGTCCAGTTTAAAAGAAAATAAGAGTTGAGGGCTACAAGTGACATCCCCAAATGCTTCAAAAGGGTGCACAATAATTTTATCTTAGTTTGTGTACAAGACATTCTGATATATTGTAGGGGTATGCATGAAATTCAAAAGAAAACTGATGGAGAGAGAGAGAGAGAGAGGCAGACCTTGCTGCCAGATGGAGCACTCTTTTTAGGCCGGAAAGTTTTTTGGTTCCTGCCAGAAAAATATTCATCAGTGACATTTTGTTTAATTCAAAAACAATCTTTAATCAGGTAAAATATTTTCATTTACTGGAAATTATTTAGATAATAATTGGAGATTCCAGATTTTCATTTTCTTGCATCTCACTGATTTGAACCAGCAATAAACAATCATACCAGAGATCAGAAACCCCATAACAATATAGAAACTAAAAAGATAAAATCCTAAGATGGTACCAGATGAGGTACAAATAGCATGCACCAGTACAGATTCAATACCAAATGGATTGCAATGGTATACACCTGCCCAGCACCTTGAAGAGTGCAATTTTACAAAGTTACCAATAGAAAAAAGATTAAAAAAAAAAAAAATTGAAGGAGTCTATACAATTAAGCTCAGTCTGTATAGATCCCAAATTAACGGATTTCATAAACTCCAATTTAGCACAAGTACGTTCAAGCTCATAATAAACAATCCAAATTTTGCCCCTAAAAAAAATCAACAACCCAAATCGAGCTCTAAAGTAGCATCACTTGCTTCAATTTATAATAGCCCGGTCGAATAGGTGCAATTTTCTATCTAATCAGACTAGGCAATGAATCTAAAGAGACGCTAGTAATAACAAGTATACGACGAATTGGAGTTGAATTAAATTACCTTCCAAGACCAAAGAGGCTCATGGCAGATGCAGATGCAGATCAAGCTGCTCTCTCTCTCTCTCTCTCTCTCTCTCTCTCGCTTATATAATTGGTTATATTTTTCGATTGTTCGTTTTTCCCTTTTTCGCAATTTCTCTCTTCTCCGATCCCAATTGCCTCTCTATTGACATTTGACAATGCCAATCGTGGGTGAACCAGGTCTATCTGCACAACATGACTGGAGTGTATTCATTGTTGTCATTACGACCGCAATTAAATTTAGAACCTTGTTCATTTAAGTAAGTTTACTTTCTAATTAGGTTGTATTAGCAGATTCTCTTTGGCTACTAGTAAGCATTCTTCAAATTGCAGGTCAGATAAAATTGATAGATAGTGACCTGCTACATATATGTCTGTAAAGATTGACTATAGTAAATTAGTATAAAAGGTTGGCCTCGTTTCTACGCGGGCAGGACCAGGACGGCAGGTGCATGAGCAGGTCCTCCTTCCTGCGGAATAGTTGTACAACTTGTACTTGGTTCCCTCCAGTTCCAGTCCCAACGCAAAAAAAAATTAAAAAATTAGACAAGAGAAATTAATGGAGGTGCTTAGTGTTTAATATAGAGAATGGAGGCGATCTGTTATCAAAATTCATTCCCATTTCTGTCCACGACTCCACGTGCTTATGCCGAATAGGCCATGAACTTTGAACAGACAAATTTCCGAATTAATTTAGTAATCTTTGTTTTTCTGAATTATAGTATGGTCAGGTCAGATCAGATCAGATCATATAATAAATCGAATAAATGCTAATTGTATTAAATACATTGCAGACACAACACAAATAAGTCATTGGAGCGGCACTTATACTGTAGCAGCTTGTGAAAAGATAAAAATGGAAAAATGGTACATTCACTGAAATTTACCATTTTTAAATCAGCAGATTAAACATTAAATAATCAAATTTCTCATATAAAATACATTTACTAACACCGATGACGAGAATTCAGGACAATTTGTTAAGGGACTACATTCAAAATTATTTTTTAATTAGGATAAATTTTGTCAGAAAGTTACTAAATTTTGTAATTCGTCACAAATTGGTTACTCAAATTTAATTTGTCTCTCTGTAGATATTGAATTTTTTTATTTGTTTCTATCAAGCTACTCAATAACTTTTTCATCTAAAATATTAAAGGAAAATTTTCATATGTTATTTTTTTCTGTCCACAAAAGTGATAAAGTATAAAGTGACATGAGATGAATGAGCATATTATGTTACTTTTTTAATGAAAAAATTATAGGGTGGCTTAATTGAAACAAATAATTCAATAGTTATAGTTTTATAGATTAATAAATTAAACTTAAGTAATTAATTCGTAAAAAAAAATTCAGTGACATCAGCTGAAATTTACCTTTTTAATTAGACTTAAGGTCTTCAGAGCATGTCAAACCTCGGAGCTACATTTACCTTCTTGTTCAATAGAGATTGGTTTTCAAATTAATTCTACATCATATTCACAATTTTATTTCATTAATAAAAGCTAGTGTTCTAAATAGCGCGCTATAGTGTCACTATAGCGGCGCTATAGCGTTTTTGGACCCTAAACGCTGAGTTATGGCATAATAACGCGTTATTTGAGCTACGGACACTATAGCGGTAATAGCGGTCCGCTATAGCGCATAGCGTGTAGCACAAATAGCGTCCGCTATGCAACATTTGCTTCTTCTTCTTTTTTTCAATTTATATGAGCTTTAAATAAAGGCTCATATTGAATTTTAACCGTAATTTTTTTTTTTTGCAATTGACGTACTAAGCTTTATATTAAACTATTAAATATTTAATGAGAGATTCATCAAACAAAATCAAAATAAGGAAGCTACAATGCGCTATGCAATATGAGCTGTTTTTTTTTTCTTTTTTCTTTTCAATTTATATGGGTTTTAAATAAAGGCTTAGATTGAATATATTAAGATATTTCTTGAAATAACAAAATGATACTTACTATACAGTAGTTTGAATATTTTGAATATATTAAGATTGTTAATTATGTCATGATATCTATGTTATTTTAAAATTTAAATAGAAAAAAGATAGATTATGACATGATGCTGAATATATTTTGAATAGAAAAAATTGATAGTTTATGATATTAATATTACTATGGATATTTTGAGTCGCAATTTGGACTTTGTATTAGTTTAATATGAATATTATAATTTTTTAATCAATTTGATATTATTTATTGTTCTATGAGACTTAGATAATGTTGATATTTAGTACAAATATATGATATATTTTTTATAAAAATAAGAAAACGCTATGTAAAATAGCTTTCATTATAGCAACACTATTCGCTATAGCTTTTTTTGTAGGCTTTCCGCTATAACGCGATAAACGCTATTTAGAACCTTGATAAAAGCAGATGGAGCACAGATGATAGTGAATTTTAATTTTTAACAGATAATTAGACAGACACAATTTTTATTCCTGCAAATATAATTTTTTTTTAAAGTTGCAATTGACAGCTCTCACTGGGATGCACAAAAAATTCGTAGTTCGTTATTCGATTCGAGTTTGATTCGAAAAAGTTCATAAAAAATTCGATTCGAAATAGTTTGAAATTAATTCAAATCAAATTCAAACTGAACCTAGTTCGTTTGAAATAGATTCGCGAACTATTCTAATTCGAATCTCAAAGTAACGTGAATCGTTGATTTCCGCTAATGACTTAAAAGTTAAAACATAAAGCTGCCCAGCCATAAGTCATAAATCATAACTCGTAAGTCGTAACCCTCGCTCTCAGTTCTAAAACCCTAGACGACTTTCATTTCTCGCTTTCGTCGACTACAATCACTCTTCCTTGCGTAAAAAAGTTCATAAAAGATACGAAATTGATTTCGTAAAAAATTTGATTCAAAATTAATTCAAATCAAACTCAAATTGAGATAAGTTGGATTCGATAATTTGATTCGTTAAAATGATTGAACTGCAGAGAGAAATATATATAGAGAGAGTGGAAAATGAGTGAAATGAGGCCCAGTGGTTTAATGGTGATGATCTTAATTAGTTGTCTTCTGTCTCAACTCTCAATTATATTGGGAGACAGTTAACAGAGGTGAATATGTTTTGAGGCATGAAAACAATGAGGCATTTTGAGCCCTGAATATATATGTTTTAATTACCAGCTTGAAAATTGAATAACCCATCTATATATAATTAATGCTGAAGCAAGCAATAAACTTGAATGCAATTTACTCATTTCTTTTTGTGATCAATTTGAAGATCGAAGGATGATGGTACAATTAATTACATGCCTGGATGGGATGGGAGACTGTTAACTTGACCCATGATTTGTAAATGCTCTGCTAAATAAGTAGAAAACAATGTGCCACCCTCCTCACTGATCCTCATACCGCTTTCAGTCTTGTCTCATTAACAGTTAAATTTCTAATCTCTCTCTGTCTCTCTTTCCCTTTCTCTCTCTCTCTCTGTCTGCTGGTATCTAAATTTATTATTGACAGTTCCTACAGCTACATCAGGAAATAAAAATGCATGCACTACTGGATCACCTGGCTAGGTGTTTGGACTAATTTTGGAACTAATTAACACTAGTTAGGCAAACAGGTTACCAATTAATGGGTCTACCGTTTGCTTATTGTCCCATTTGTCATTCCAGTGCATTCAATTTAAGCAAATCATTGAACATATATATAGTATGTTTAATTCATCATGAATTAATTGGCCATTCAATTTTTACAACAATTCCATGACCTGATCACATCTACAAGAATGGGGCAGTATCTAAAAAGTGACTATCCACAAGGGTATACCGAAATAAAGGTTTTTTTTTCTATGAAAATTACAGCTTCCATTTTTCCTTATTGTGATTTGTCAACACTTGTCCAAAACTGCTAGTGAAGTGCCCACATTAAATGACTTTAGGGCTAGCTACAAAATTAAATAAAAGACTGAAATCTGTACATTTGCTATATTTGTACAAGAAAGAGCCACACCTAACCTACAAGCTACAACTTGTTGTTGAAGCTGCTGAGTGGAAGAAAAAATATGGTAAGAAAGAAAATTCATGAAAAGGGGGATCTGAAGAGAGGGGCATGGACAGCACATGAAGATAAACTCCTTTATGATTACATCATGTCTCATGGCATCGGCAAATGGCGAAGTTTACCCATTAACGCTGGTACGCATTTTGTCATATCTTTAATTTGAACCCACATCTATATATACATCAGTGAGGAGACACTGTTAAAAGGAAATTACGATGAACTGGTGCATAAATAATGTTGTATTCAGGGCTAAGTAGGTGTGGTAAGAGCTGTAGGCTGAGGTGGTTGAATTATTTGAGACCGGATATAAAGAGGGGCAACATCACAGAGCAAGAAGAGGACTTGATCATCAGGCTGCATAACCTTCTTGGGAACAGGTACCATTTTTGGCATAATTTCATTCTTTATAGATCTGCTCTCCAATATAATTATGAGAACAAAATTAGTACCAGCAATGCAACATTTATCAAGTTGAGTTACCAAAGTTACTTACTTCTAATTGATTTTCTTAATTTTGTTAGAACCAAATGATATTACATGCAATTGCAAGAAAAAATTTGTGTTGAGTTTTATCTTTTGTCCATGCAGGTGGTCCTTAATAGCAGGAAGGTTACCGGGACGAACTGATAATGAAATAAAGAATTATTGGAACACCTGTCTCAGGAAAAAGCTCACCGCCAAAACCTTAACCAATCAACTGCAGTCGAGAGATACCATGGTGCCTACTTTTAACCAATCAATTGCAGTTGCAGTAAAATGCATCGAAACATGTGACTCCGAACAAAGCAATAATTGCAAAAATGACGACTCTGGCATTATGATACCGCATGAAGACACTTCGTTTGATCGACTTGGCAGTAAATGTCACAATTTTTGTGCTCCTGAGTTGATGAAGAGTTCTTGTGCTGGAAATTTTTCCCTTGATGAAAGCAGTGACGCCAGAATATACAAAAACGTTGAGTCGCAAAACGATGGGCGTATATATTCATTGCTTGATGAGAACAATGTTTGGGATCCTTTCTCATTCTGAAATGTTGGATAAATTAATTGTTCATGAGTGAATTAATAAGATACCTAGCTAACAACCTTGATTTGTAGAATTGGAGGCACAGATGGAGATTGAGTTGCAGATTTATTAATTCTACTTTTATTTTCTCCCTCTTTCTCTAAAAACATCCCTATTTGATTGAGTTTCCGTAAGGTCTTAATTATATAATTGTTTTTTACTAGTAATTTAATATGTCAATTTCCAAAATAAGATTAACCGCATCGGCTAGTCTAGTGGACCAGCAACGGGATCAGCAATGGCTTCCACCTTTTCTATTTTTCAGTTTTCCTTTTGTGTGTGTGTGTGTGTGTGTGTTTTGTTTTTACAAATAACACGCTTTCTCTTTCTAATCGGCCAGATATACACTTCTGAGTTCTGATCTTGTGTACAATAACTAGACTCTGAACTGCAATAGCTTCAGAATCAATTAATGTAGAATAGAAATTTGTGAAGAGCAGCTTGATCTTATATCTTTTTTTTTCTGCTCAGGCAAATTGCCTCCTCTTGCCAAGGAGTTATGAGGTCAGATTTATTGTACAAGTTGTCGATCAAAGATAGGATTGCTGCCTTCGACGTAGATGATTGAACATACTCCTAACTAGCCCACCTTCCTTGTTGGCTTCATTGCAGCGTCCATTATTTTGTTTTCAGATTTTTATTCAAGATCCCTGTGTTAAAGCAATTGCTCTTATGGTTGGTTACCTAGATTTGATCATACTGAGACAAGAATTGATTTTAGTATTTCAAATACCTAAAATGTGCTGGGTTTAAATAAGGAATATATGTTATTTATGTATGGGCCTTGTCGAGGTCATTATTGTAGGCCCGGCCCGGCCCGGATTAGCAATCAGAGATTCAGAAATATCATATCAATTTTTCTTATTGCAACATCATTCAGTGAAGAAAATATCTAACGGTTGGAAATACACTGAGATGCTTAATTATTCCTCATCGGACGGTTGGTACTTAATGAGTGTTTCTGTACAGCGTTGGAGGGAGGGGATAAGATCGGAGAGAGAGCCTATGAACTATAAAGCAATGGAAAATGCTCATTTCCCAGCAGCCGCCATAAACCCTAGTCGGTCTCAATTTCTGATATTTTTGTTCATCGGTAAATTTTTGCATAACAAGTTTATCTTTTCTTGGATTGAATTGAATGGAATCCGGTGTGATTTTAGCAATCGTGTGTTAAATTTGATTTGCCTTTTTCATGTTTTTTCATTACCTCGATCAGATTCCACATGGAGTTTTAATCGGATATTGCTTGGTTCCGATTAGATCCTAATTTTGTAGTAGAAATTGTATAATAGCACCTGTTACTATGAAGGATCTCACTACTTAATAATGGTGGAATTCGTAAACAGGTGCATAGATAAAACGCTGAATTCGTTTCTTTCTTCTCTTTGAAGAAAAAAGAAAGGATGTCAGCATCGGCCAGACAACCGTAGGGTTAGATCCACAGACACTTGACCTTTCCATGTCTCTTGTCTACTAAATCTATCTCACATTACCATTACCATTATCATTACCATTATCTATTAATTTCAAACTAGAATTGAATTTTTCATGCATCTGTATGGGGCCCGCTGAGATATATGGATGACATGTGGGCCCGAGCGAAGATGCATATAGTAAAAACAGTGTAAAAATGGAAGTGGCCAGAAACCATGAGATGGTGCCACAGCCCACAGGGGCCGGGCTGATTACAGTTTCAGTTCTTTGGTTCTTTGGTTCTTTGGTTCTTTGGTTCTTTGGAGCAGGGGCCATTGCTTCATAGGAACAGGAGGATTACTGCCCCCATTTTTTTAAGATTTTGAACAGTAATTATATTTTTAAGGGGTTTGAAGCATAATACTTTTTTGAACAGTAATTACAGAGTTCACCACAGTTATTTTACTTGGCCTGGCTGGCTCCTTTTATTTAGATTTCAGGATATTAAATGGGTGATAATTGCATTTGAAATTTATGAACTATCTGGACTTGCGCCTTTGCAAAGACATTTTGGTTTGTCTTAGCAAACTAATTTGGCATGTGTATTTCCTTTATAAATTTTTATGTTATATAATTATTTCAGAGTTATTCATCGCTGAATAATCATTAAAAAACTTATATATAGAGAGACAAATTTGGTGCGAGATGATTGTCGGTCAGAAATTACGTAGGTAGGAAAAGAAGAAGAAAATGATAGCTATTTGTTTTTATTTTTATTTTTGGTGAGGTGATGTGATGTCCAACTGTATGACAGTACAGTATGAGAGAGTTTTGTGTTAGTGATATCCAAATCCAAGTAATTAACTGATGCTTTTATTTGAAGGTGTTATATTTCCATACCCACTCAACCCAATAAATTTTCCATTGGCCGGTTTCTGACTTTTTCAGACGGATTTTTTCTTTTAATTTTCATATTCATTGCCAATTTGGCACCATTAAATTTAATGACAACTATGAAATCATTGGCAATTTGGAACCATTTTAGTGTTGTCAATTTTCAGAGCAGATTTTGATGGTTTGGTAAGTCTTACCATTATTATCACAATATTTACCATCTAATTAAAATTTCATTCTGTAAATTGTCAAATGTATCACGCTGCGCAGTTGTTCTTTGTTGGTCGTCAGATATTTCAATATTTATTTTTGTCCCTCATTAGTCTAGTATTTATTAGTATTTTTGATGTATCATCTCTCGATGAAAAAAAAAGATTGTTCGTGGATAGTTGGCAAAATTAATGGATGCTAGATGTAAAATTATTAAAATAAAAATAATAAAAATGCAATGTGTTGGTATATTGGTTTGACTGTGATATGAACGTATATGTAATATGTCAGTGTCTTCCAACGTACGTAATATTATAAATTGAATGTTGTTAGTTGTTAGTTGTTAGTTGTAGCCTTGTAGGTTGTTGTCAACATCTATAACTGATCAATATCTATTTAATTAATTTATTATATTGCTGAAAGAAATTTACAAATTGGATGCACGGATACCAACACGTTGCAATATAATATATATATCATCCATCTTCATTTCAATTTTCACACAGCGCTGCTGCAAATTGATCATGTCATTAATTTTAATTTTTTGAAAAAGACAAGTATCTATTCTAGAAAAGTCCAAGAATTAATTTCGGTTTTCTTTTTCTTTTTTCCTTTCACTTTTCTTTCCGTTCTATAATAAATTGAGAGGGGATGAAGTTATGGAATGACACAAAATTTTCATGCTGGCATCACAAAAAATTTCATGCATGAGGCCACGTGGCAAGGGTGCCACGTTGGTAACTAGTTTTTTTTTAAGTTTCGAATTAATGGCGGTCACAAAATTTCATGCTGGCATCACAAAATATTTCATGCATGGGGCCACGTGGCATGGGTGACACGTTGGTAACTTTTTTTTAAAGTTTTGCACATTAAACCTTTAATTTTAGAAAATTATGTTTAAATCCACAATAATTTCAGAAAATTAATAAAATTACCGGATGTTACAGGGTAAATTAAATAGCATAGCCTCGCAGTTGCTTCCGATAATTAATTAATTAATTAATTAATAATGTGTTAGTGTTACGAAAGAAATAAGGCGACAAGACAAGCTAGCCAGGTTGTCCTTATTTATTATTGATAGTAGAGGGCTAGAGGCTAAGGTTGTGGGACCCACCAATATTTATAATATAAGGTAATGTATCTAATCATCATCAATTATAATTTATAATAATAATAATGTGACCAACTGACCAACAGACCAAGTCTCCTATTCTTCAAATTAAGGTCAACATTTTTAGGCTTTTAGCTGTACAACATTTATTTGCTTTCCTGTTATAAAAAGCAAGCCGGATACATGCAGATGCAGTGCACCATCTCTTACTTCCATTTCCATATGCTTAATTAATTTGCATGCAGTTGAGAAGAATTAAAACCAAAACACCACCACCACTGAGAAATGGGTCTTCAGGTAATGTTCTTCCTGATCATCAATTTTGTAACAACTAGCTCTTGCTTCAACATATTTTCAAAGGAAGAATATATAAATAGGCCTTTTACAGAAGCACTCTCACTCTCTTTTTAGCTGATAAATTAATTTTCACCATGAAATTTTAGGAAGAATTTGAGCAAGTAGTAAAAATTGTGAAGCAACTGCCAGAATCACCACCACCAAGTGATGAAGACAGATTGATACTGTACTCTCTTTACAAACAAGCAACAGAGGGGCCTGTCACCACCCGTATGCCACTTTTTCTATCATTTTTATTTTTATTTTTATATTTTAAGACTGTGCTTCAGCTTCAGAAAAGAAAAGATCTCTGATCTGAGAGGAGAGAAAGGCAGTGTAAAGAATTTTTGAATCTTTCTTCTCCCTTCTCCCTTCTCTCTTCATCAAATTTGAATGTTCTCAAACAACAAACAAGGTCTCTCTTCTGAAGTACACTCCACTCTAAGATGCCTCAATTTATAGGAACAACATTTCAAATACAAACATGTTTTAGCAGCTTTAGTTTCGTTTATTATATACAAATTTGTTCAATTTTTGCTTTTGTAGCCCGTCCCAACAGATTTAACACGATCAATAGATACAAATGGGATGCATGGAAGGCTGTCGAAGGTATCTATCCCTTTATCGCTACCAACAAAATAAATACCAATCATGTCAATTCAAATTATGACAATTATAACAATAAAATAATAAGAGTAGGTTTAAAATATATCGTTGGTTTTGTACTCTAATCAGGCTTCATATATATATATATATATTTTCAAATTTCAAACAGTTGATTTCAATCACTCAATATGATTTTTCATATTAAAAGATGTTTGGAGATCAAATTTTATATTTTTTGAAATTTTTTACCATTTTATTAGATAGGTACGAAACCATTGTTTTCACAAGATTCTAAATCATCCAAAATGATAATTTTGTACTTATCTAATTAAATAGTAAATAAACCAAAATAATATAAAATTTGTTCTCCGAGTACATTTTAGTGTGAAGATTATATTGAGTGGTTCGAATTATTCAGATTTTCAAAACAAAGATAATTATATGGAGCTTGATAGGAACACAAACCAATAATATAATTTAATCATACTCAAACAACAACAACAACAATAACAACGATAATAATAATAATTCGATGACAAGGTATGAAATTATGAATTCAGATAAATCGAAGGAAGAAGCAATGCAAGAATACATTGCCAAGGTGAAGGAACTACTAACTGCCGCTGAAGCCGTCGCAGGTTCAATTCTTAATTAGAGGCCCAAATTTATTAGTTTTGTCTTTAGATTGAAGCATAAAATTAATTATGCATTAATTTTTAACTCTATTCATCAAATAATAATAGCATCAGAACAATAATAATAATGACAATGCAAATAATAATCAAGGTTCTAAATAGCGTGCTATAGCGTTTTCGGACCATAAAAACCATGACGTTATGGATACTATAGCGCGCTATTTTGCAATATAGCAGCACTATTTGGATATAGCGTTGTCTTTTTAGTCATTCTGCTATGACGCGATAAACGTTATTTAAACTTTTGATAATAATTGAATGACAATGTGTGAAATTATAAATTTAGGTCAATCGGAGGAGGAAGGAATGCAAGAATACATCGTGAAGGTGAAGGAACTAATGGCTGCCGCTGTCGCCGCCGGAGCTACCGCTTCTTAAATGGATTCGTTGTGTTTTCTCATCAATTAAGTGTTATTTGCTTCGTTGTACTTGTTATAATGTTATCTTTGGATCCCTTGATCGCTTCAACAAGAAATATATAATGTTGAATTTGAATGCGCAGTTATGATTTGTAGTTATATGTACCATATTGTAACTTCAGATGAAATTAAGTATGCAAAATAATTTATCCATATATTTCTGAAGGATTATGAAAAACTAATTTCAAAAATGTTAAAAGGAGAACCTTAAAGAAAATTATCATGGTTCCTATTAGCTAATGATTAAATTTGTTGGCTTCAAAGTGGTTTCAAGAAAGACATCGAGGCATTCAAGTTTTTTAATTATTCACACAAGTGCAATAATCGAGAAGGTATATATTTTCTAAAAATTAACCATAAAATCAGCAAATTTTATGAAAGATTTTTTTTGGGACTGCATTGGCCCATCAAAGGATTTATTAGTCCAATTTTTTTTTTTAAACATTATCCTGTCAGCATGGCTCATTGATTCTCTAAATGTTTCCTTTTTCCAACCTTATCCCTAGTAGATTTAATTTTTATAGATTTTTTTTTCTTGAAAATTTTTGTATAAGTTGCGAAGTCGTAAAAGAGAATCAAACTCTCAACTTTTGAGTACAACAACCTTAAGATTTTTTTTTCCGAAATTTTTAAATATACCATCATTCCAAAAAAGATAAACCCAAACACTCCGGTTTGGAAAATTTTCGAATTTTGACATGACCGCATCGCCTAGATGCGGCCACTTTTCTGCGGGCCGCATCTAGGGGCAGCGGCCCATTTTTTTTGTTTTTTTTGCTTTTTTTTTTGTTTTTTTGTTTTTTTTCTCATGTGACTTTGAACTGAAAATGGTGTTTAGGTTTATCTTTTTTTGAACCATGGTATATTTAAAAATTTCGACTTTTTTTCTAACTAACTGTACTACCTCCCCTTTAATCCTTGTAGAGTTGGAGGCTATATTTCTTCAAAGCTATTGTTTTATAATTTTTCTTCCGAACCTTCTTCTTTGCTAAAATCAAAGGCGGTTTGATGAATATCATATCAAATTATATTTGATGTTAGATCAAAACTATCCGATTCGCATACAAATTCGTAATTATTAAGTGCACACAAATTTCAATACGGATTGGATAGTTTCAACTGAACATGAGAGTGAATTTAACATGACATCTTTCTTCATTCACTTTCCAGTGTTACTTCCATATCTATTTATAGATATATAATATGAGTTGAGAAAGTTACTGTAGATGAACAGTGTCATCCGACAAGTAACTTTCCCAACCCAAATTATATATCTATAAATAGATATGGAAGTAACACTGAAAAGTGAATGAAGAAAGATGTCATGTTAAATTCACTCTCATGTTCAGTTGAAACTATAGATTTATTTATAATGTTACTTCCATATCATCTACAGTAACACCGAGAAGTGGGATCCTCTTACGTCATTAATTTAATTTTCTTAGATTTGTTGGAGATATTTATAAAAGAACTTTCCAGTTTCTACCTCCTCCATCTGGTGATAAATTGTTCTCCCAAAAAGCTTTGCCCTTTTTTCCTCCAGCACAAAATCGATTTCGTTGTTCGTCTCTCCTCTCTCTCCATCAGCACAAGATAGATTTCCTTCTCCGTCTCTCTTCTCTCTTCTCTCTATTCTGATCGCCACTGTACATCTCCGCCGAGATTTCTCTTCCACCGCCGCTCGATTTTGCCGTTGTTTCTTTTCTGCAATTTCCCTGTCGTCAAGAGCTTATCTGCTACAACAATGTCACCTTTCTTTGACACTCTCTCCTCTTTTACAAAATAGATTTGGTTGCTTTCGTTGGTTTAGATACTTTGTTTGTTCAAAAATTATTTGTTAACTATATATTGTGTCGAGGGCAATTGCAAATATTAATTAAGTACTACTTTAGGTTAACATCTTATGCTTATTTTAATATATTTTACAACAGATTGCTGCATATATATCGACTTTGAGTAAGTTGGTCGAATTGAAGATTAATTAATAATTACAAAATTGAAGCTTCATAAAAGTATAGTTGCACAACATATTTATATAGATGCTTCTTTAAAGAATAATTATATTAAGTTACGAATAACTAATAAAATTGCCACTAAATTTGAAAAGTCAAATTTGTTAGAGTAAAAAAAAAGGTGACAACATTGTAAAATTTGAAGAAATGAAATTTTTTAAACCTGATTAATAGCTGGAGAAATCTGACACTGCCGGACAACAATGAATTGGAACAATTGAATATGTGCCACTTTTTTTTTTAAATAAGTGGTATGTTATCCTCAACCAACATGAGTCTACAGAAGGGGTTCGGATTGTAAATTACATTTTTTTTTTAAACTTCAAAATAAAACCTAACTATCTATCTGCTATTACACATGATTAATTATAAGTACATTATGTTACATGCATAAAACAGATATGAGAAGCACCAAGTGCACAAATTGCATTGGCAGGGGCACAACACCACGATGCTGAGGAATAGCACAGCAACACACCACTGATGATCACGCCAAATGTCTTCCCATTAATGTATCTAAAGTATCAATTCCTTTTTTTTTGTACTATTTCTTGGCTTATTTTTTATTCTTTAAAGGCTTTAGTCAGATTTTTGCTTATATTAAAATCTCTTTTGGGTTGGAATTCATACTACATTTCCAAGCGAACTTCAAAAGGTAGGACTTCACAAAACATTTAAAACAAAATAATTACTTTGTTCTTGCAAAACCACTTCTAATTCCTTTTACTAGAATCTTTTCGTAATGGGATATATAGTGCATCTAAAGAGAGTAGATCTTCCAAAATTATCTTATCGGGAAAATGATACTATTTAGGTGGGACTCGGGCCTCTAAAAATGGCATTTTCTTCTTCTGATAAGCTTCGAAAGATTACAAATTCTATGGCAGGGGTTAGCCTTTTTCTTGGAATTTTTTCTTTACTTACCTGACGTTTTTCAAGCCATTTTTAATTTCTTAAAGAACCTTAATATTATTTAGGTTAACCTGTGACAAAACAACAAAATTATCTGTGGTAGCCACTAGACCAACTACTGGTAATGTGGCTAAAACCAGTGATGTTTTTCAACAGATCAAAATATTGCATGGATTCCTGTTATACAAAAACCTTCGCTAATTAGGAACAAACCAAGTAAATGCCCCTCACACAACTTCACCACCAACATAAATAGATTACATGAAGAAAATCTCATTTTGAGCCCCAATTCTAATTGTCTCTGAAAAAATTCAAACCATTGTTTTTTATCCTTTTTCTCCTCTGAAGTAGTGTAACTTTACTTCCTTCTGCTAATAAGGTTGTAGAATATAACAGGTTAAAGGAGTAATCAGAAATTGATAGCAAAGATGTTTGCAACACAGATACCGTCAAAAATTAAGTATAGCATAAGACAATTATACTCAACACTAACACATTTTTTACTTTCTGCAGCATGGACAAGTACAGTAAAGCAAAGAAAAAGGCGAAAATAATTAACTACACCAGCCCCCAAGAATAGTCACATCTTTGTATATTGTAGTTGTACATATTATTTTGCCTACTTTTTAACGGAAACATACAGTAGCAATTGTTATGTAAAAAAATAAACTGTGTTTCCAAGTACTTAATTAAAAGGAATAACAAGCTACTCGGGGACTATCACCCCTCTTTTAAACCCAACAAATGAACCAAACCAAACACTAAAATTATCTGATGCGAGATTAAATTCTAAATACATTAAAATTGGAACTTTCGTATAATTTCATTACAACTTATGTTACATATACCTTTTTTTTCCTATATGCTTCTGCACTACATTATTCATCCTATATTCTTTCTTAAATTCTCTATATACTTCTCTACTTGCCTTGACAATTGTTGCCGAAGCAACGCGAGGTCTACTGCTAGTAGCATGTAATGTAGACTTTATTAGATGTAGATCTACCTAAATTTATCCCATATAGAGTTAGAAAATTAGTTTATTTGTGGATCTATTTTTTTTTCAGATATAGTTTGACATATAGATTTACTCATGATATAATATATATATTTTTAAATTCAAATAGAGCTTGCAAGTTCCTTTACATGCTTCTTTTGTTGCTCATCAAATTAAAATTAAGTAATTATGAATTTGGATTTACTCATGATATAGTATAATTTTGGTCATATTTTAGTTTTACACGTTAGAAGTAACCATCTTAGTATTATAAAATAATTCATAAAGTATTTATATGTACATCATATCTGTTAAAATTAAAAAGACACAATGTGAATATACAAGAGATAATTAAATTGCTCTCATCACTTTATTATTTTCATTCACACGTGTTAAAACTTAAAGAGTTATCTTCTTATCTATATATTTTATCCTTCTGCTAAATTGTTAGACCTTTTTTCGTTATATAAACAGGGGCAGATTCAGAATTTTCGTCAAGGATACAAATATATCGAATCGGATTTAAATAGCGAATTAGATTTAAATTCATTAATTAATTGAATACTCGATAAATAAACAGTGCTTTGACTTATAATTTCTGATGTTTTAACTTGTAATTCTATTTACCAATCATAATTCAAAAAATTTATTTTAATTTTAACACTAAATTTAACCCGAATAACAAATCAAACATATAGAGGGTGCAAAAAAAATTCCTGAGAGGACAAAGTCGATCGGTACTAATAGATCACCACTAAAACTCAAAATTCAGAGAGAGACGACTGGCCCCTGTTACATGCTGGGTCCGCCCATATATATAGATTAAATTTAATAACAAGCTAACTTATTGAATTATTCCTAATGAGAGACAATAATAACTTAATTTCAAATATACGTCAAGAGCTACTCTAGCCACTAACAAATTTTTTTTATTATCATAATTTTTATTTTTTTATGAGAACAATTTCGATACCACATTTAAACGAAGCAAGGACAATTGGACAAACGAGATGTTTCAACGGAGATGCATGATTAGATATTTCACAATTTGCAAAAGAATATGCGGCCATTTTTATTAATACCTCAAAAGAAAAAATTAATTTTAAAAATAACCCTGCATTTTATTTTATTTTCAAAAATAACCTAACCGCCTGGCCCAGTAGATAAACAAACTGCCTGGCCCACGGGCGGTCTCCTCTTTTTTCTTTTTTTCTTTTTTAGAGATCTGAGTATTTTGATTTAAATAATTTTGTGAAGAAAAAGTTTTCTTGTTTAGAGTGTATGCCAAAAAAATAAGATATTTGATAAATTTATGAAGTGATGTTGTAACTCTTTAAAACTTTGATTTTATTTGTCAGTTAGATATCACAAGTCTAAATATAACACTAATGAAGGACTTGGCATTTATTCAAAAATTTCCAAGCTCTGACAACTTATTGATCTTTTTCTCTTTTTCCGGTTTTTATAATACACATATACACATACACATATACACATATACATATACACATACACACATACACACATACACACATACACATATACACATACATACATACATACATACATACATACATATATACATATACATATACATATACACATATACACATATACATATACACATATATATATACACATATACATATATACATATACATATATACAAAAAAAATTTTATAAACTCATTTTTTTTATAATATATGTATATATGTATATATTTATATATAAATATATACATATACATATATTATATAGAGATAGGCTAATGTGTTTTCGGTAGCATATTGGCGAAATACACACGGTCCAAATTTGAAATTTCAAAATTCAAAAAGTCGATTTGAACCGTTCATCTTGTTCTCCATATTAATAAAAATGGCGAACAAGATGAACGGTTTAGATCGACTTTTTGAATTTTGAAATTTTAAATTTGGACCGTGTGTATTTCGGCCCATATGCTACCGAAAGCACATTAGCCTATCTCTATATAATATATGTATATGTATATTTATATATACATATATACATATATTATATAAAAAAAAAATTATATATATGTATATGTGTATATGTGTATATGTATATGTGTATGTGTATATGTATATATGTAATGTATATATGTATGTATGTATGTATATATGTATATGTGTATATGTGTATATGTATATGTGTATGTGTATATGTGTATATGTATATATGTATATGTATATATGTATATATTATACATATATTATAAAAACCGAAAAAAGAGAAAAAAATCAACAAGCTGTCAGAGCTTGGAAATTTTTGAATAAAGGCCAAGTCATTCATTAGTGTTATATTTAGACTTGTGATATCTAACTGACAAATAAAATCAAAGTTATAAAGAGTTACGACATCACTTCATAAATTTATCAAATGTCTTATTTTTTTGACATACACTCTAAACAAGAAAAAATTTTCTTCACAAAATTATTTAAATCAAAATACTTAGATCTCTCTAAAAAAAAAAAAGAGAAGACCGCCCGTGGGGGGGGGGGGGGGGGGGGGGGGGGGGGGGGGGGGGGAGGGGGGGTTTGGTCCCCTAGGAGACCGCCTGTGGGCCAGGCGGTTTGTTTATTTACCGGGCCGCTCGTGGGCCAGGCGGTTATGTTATTTTTGAAAAAAAATAGAATACAGGATTATTTTTAAAATTAACTTTTTCTTTTGAGGTATTAATAAAAATGGCCGAAGAATATGTATACATTTTGAGGTTTGTAGATACACACGTCAAGCGCCACAAAAGATTCGTGCTATATGAAATTTGTTTTGCTGCCTAATGAATAGTTACAAGTCAAAATTCATATCTTTAGAATACTTTTTATTATCTTATGAAGAGTAGTTTTTTTTTTTTCTTTTTCTTTTTATAGAGTAGGATTTAAAACATCCGATTTTAGAAATATATAACAATACCTGAGTTTGTTTGTATGGAATTATGGATACCTATTTGATTAGACATCGATCCGAAGAGAAATATTCCGAATTTTTTATAAATATCCAAAATTAATTATAAATTACGGATTCTAACCGGTTTTGTAATTTTTTTTCAAAATTACCCAACCCGGTTTGTAGCTAACCGGAAATACATTATCTTTCCGGTAAACGGATAACCGGAAAAATTAAAATAATTCGGTTAGGGGTTAACCGAAAAATTATGAAACCGGTTATTTGTGCACCGGAAATGTGATATATGCACGGTTATTGAATAACAGGTTTCGTGTTCGGTTAACGGTGCCCCGGAAATATATAGAAAATTTTCTTCGGTTAACAACTTCCCGGAAATTCAATCAATAACCGGTTAATGGAATAGCGGAAACCTCGGCTATATAAACCCGCTCGTAGTTTGCTCTGAACAACCATTCTAATCTTGCTAATCTTGCTCTGAAGAATCAGAAACGAAAGGAAAAAAGTAAGTTTTTTTTTTATAATTAAGTAATTAAGTTATTATTTTTTTAAATATTGATTTTCGAAATATAATAAAGATTTCTCCTTCAGTTTTTTTGTATGCATATTATGTCGAAATTTTTATAAATTTTTGAAATATAATTGTTTAGAATTTTGGAAATATTTTTAGATGGTTTAGAATTTATTTGTTTAGAACTGATCAATCAATTACAATTATCCATACAAAAATAAATCAGTAAACAAATATTACTTGCTCTATCAATAAATAAAAAATTATGTTAATTATTTTATCTTTTAACTATCTATCTTTTTTTGAAATTATGTTAATTATTATTTCTTCTAATCGGTTTTGTAATTTGCTACAGATACGAAGCACACGATCACACTCAGACGGAGAGAAAGGAAGACACTCAGGCAAATATAAAGAAAGATAAAAAAGAAAAAGGTAATTTTTTACCATTAATTTGTAATTATTTATGATTTGTACCAATCAAAACTAAAAATAGGTTAATTGCATATATTGTTTGGACTAAAAATAGTTTATTTTTTATTTTAATCGTAATTTGTAATATAATTAATTAGTTCATTTCAATTGGTTCAGGATATTGTTCAAATAATTTAGAATTTTTTCGAACATTCCAAAATGGTTTAGAATATTTTATAAAATTCGAAAATAGTTAAGGATATTGCAAAATGGTGCAGAATAAGTTAGGAATATTCAAAATGGGCTAAAATAATTTAGAAAATTATAAAACAATATAGAATAATTTTCAGAGGTCCGGACAATTTTTAATTACTTATATGTTGTTATTTTTTGAATTGCCAGACCAATTGAAACTAAAAATGGATAGAACTATTTGTGTGAAGATTTATTTTGGAGGAGAAATCAAATACAATGATGATGGGGTATTTTACAGTACCCGAGCTAAATACTCATTACCGCTAACCGTGAACCACAACTTTGATTATCTTCGAAATGAGATTTATAAATTGGTTGGGTATAATGTTAGTCAAGCAAATCTGGAAATCCAAGCCAGGTTTAATATGTCTACCGATGGGGGATGTGACCATCAGTTAATACCTGTAATAAACCAACAATCGTTCGAAATGATTTTAGGAATTGTGTTGTCGTTTTCACAAACGTTACCGATTTTGGAGTTATATGTAGAATTGGAACCGAACTACACCAATCAGATTCCTGAACCTCGATCCCGACCCAGTACCAGTCGGTATCCTGTGGATCCCGACCCAATACCAGTTAGATCCCGACCTAGTACCGGTCGGCACTCTGTTGATATACCAGTTAGATCCCGACCTAGTACCGGTCGGCACTCTGTTGATATACCAGTGAGACCCCGACCCAGTACCAGTCGAAACTCTGTGGATGTACCAACCACATCCCGACCCAGTACCAGTCGGGTCCGTAGAAAGGTACGTGATTATTCGCATGTCCCTGTGGATGCAATTGATTCTGACAGTTTGGAGAGTGGAGATGAGATGCTCTCAGGTGAGTCATCGGGTTCGGACGATGATATTGAACCGCCCAGCCAGTCACCTTCACAGTACCGTCAAGCCAGTACCCGTCAAGCACAGTACCCGATAACTGGACGGGAAAGTATGACACATCCGGTTGATAGTTTCAATGACATATCCGGTTTTCGGCCTGCGGATGTCGATTTTTTTGGCAGATCAAAAAAAACATTCGATAATCCATTGGCTAAGGGTGTAGTTTTTGAGTCGAAAACGGCTCTAAGGATAGCAATCAATGAGTTCCATCTCGATAAGAATTGTGAGTGCGAGGTCCTTAGAAGTGAACCTAGACGTTACGAGGTGGTGTGCAGAGATAAATTTTGTAAATTTAAGGTATACGCGAAGCAGAATGGTCTTTCAGAATCTTGGATTATTACGAAACAAGCATATCCTCACACGTGCACAGTATCAGCAACACGTACTGATCATCGTCAGCTTACAGCAGAGATGGTTGCCCTTGCGATTGATAAGACCATTAGAAGGGATGTGTGCTCTTCTATAAATCATATCCGAGATATCGTCATGCAGAAATATAATAAGGTAACCCCCAAGTACAACAAATTATGGAGAGGCCGTGAGCTTGCTATTGCAAATCTGTTTGGGAGTTGGGAGAACTCGTACAACTTACTTATTCCACTATTGGAAGCCATCAAAAGAACGAATCCAGGAACTAAGTATTGTGTGATGTCGACCCCGATTGACAAAGAAACTGATAGGCTCTTCCACAGAGCGGCATGGGCATTTGGAGCATGTATTGCAGCGATACCGTTCCTCAGACCAGTGATTAGCATCGATGCATGTTTTATGTCGGGACGGTACCAAGGTAGGCTGCTAATGGCATGTATGTACGATGCCGAAAACCAATTGCTTCCGTTGGCTTTTGCAATTGTGGAGAAAGAAAGCGCTGACAACTGGGGTTTTTTTATGAGATGGTTAAGATTGGAAGTGATTGGAGATAATCGATTCTTTTGTGTCATATCGGATAGACATTTGGGGATCAAAGCCGTGTTTCAGGATCCACATCTCGGATGGGATGAGTCGACCGACCAATGTGTGCATCGGTATTGTTCTCAACATGTTGCTGAAAACCTCTTCAAGCACGTGGGGCGTAAGAGAGAGGTTAGCGATAGATTCATAGCTGGAGTGAACAAATGCAAACCTAGAAGGTTGCAGGAGATGTTACAAGACTTTGAAATTGGTTGTCCGGAAGCTATCGATTACCTTAACAAGGTGGGTAAGAGAAACCCTAATGATGAAGATGAGCTTCCATGTCCAGAGAAGTTGTATCAAGCAGAGGACGGAGGTCACCGATGGGGGATAATGACAACAAATGGGTCAGAGTCACTGAACGCCGTGTTCAAAATTAGTCGGCGATTACCGGTTGCAGCGGTCGTGGAGGATACGTTCTATAAATTGAATAAATGGTATTTTGAACGATGGAACAAATCTCAAATGTCATGTCAGCATGGTCAGGTGTGGTCCGACCGTGTAACTAAGATATTGCAAAAGCGTATCGAGAAGGGAAGGGACATGACTGTGATTCCTTATCGTACCGGTCATGGACTTTTTGAGGTCCTAGTTAAGGGTGAAAAAATTCCAGCAAGGCGTAATCAGCCGAGACTTGAGTATACTCGTAGGGATTTCGGGTATAGGGTTGTTGTTAAGGACAACAACAAGGTTGAATGTGAATGTCAGAAGCCTCAATTGACCGGCATACCCTGTTCTCATTTCATGGCGGTTGTCCGCGAAATGAGATATGATGTAAATTTATACGTCAACCCATTGTACCGTATGTCTATAGTTGTACAAACATGGAGTGGACACTGGGAACCGAAAGGCAACCAATGTGAATGGCCTGCATATAATGGCCCAAAAATTATACCTGATTCGAATCTGATCAAGAAAGGACGGAGACGGCACGACCGCATACCGATGGAAATGGATAGAATGCGTGGTCGGAGACTCGGACACCAGCCTCATCGTGAGACAATTGATCGGAATGCTGCAGGTATAACCGATCAATGCCTGTAAATACATTTTTTAACTAAATTCACAATTTAATACATGCTCTACACTACATGTAGAGGAGGCAACAAGACAGGCGCAAGCAGCGGCAGAGCAACCAGCAAGAACAAGTACAACTGTTTGGCGCACCCTCGGACAACATTTCAGTCTGCGTCGTAGAAATTAACTTGTGTGTTATTTTATTTGTATGTGTTGAGAACTATTTTATTCTGTATGTGTTGAGAACTATTTTAATTTGCTGATTTTTAAATTGTAGACGATAAAGATGGACAGTAACAATCGAGAAAAGACCGAGGAAAAGAAAAACAACTGTCAAGACCGAGGAAAAGAAAAGACCGAGGAAAAGAAAAACAACTATCAAGACATATCTGATGATGATTTTGTAGATAAAAAGGTCTGGCTAGCACGTCGTCTGGGAGTGATAAAAAAGACTGGCTAGCATTGTTAGTAAGTAGGTTGTCGAATTAAGTTTAGTTTGTTTTTGGAAATTATGTTGTACAAGTTGAACTATCTTATTTGTATGTGCTAAGAACTATTTTATTTGTACGTGTTGAGAATTATTTTAGTTTAGAGGAGACGGTTTCGATGAAATTGTTAAGTTACAGATAACGGTTTCGAATACCAATTAAAAGACAGAAGGAAATGAAAATAATTAAAACCGAACAACTGGTTCCAAATCTAACAGGCAGTACAACTAAAATAGATGAATTATACAGACATAGATAAAAGATAAGAAAATAGATCAAAGGCCGGGCATGTGGCCGGGATAATCTGCATACGTGAAGCGCCGGGTCGCACGGCGGCGCCTACGACCCCTTCCCAGTTGTTCTTCTGGACTTCCCTCGCCTGCACTAGCATCAGATGGACGTGGATGAGATGTGGATGCTCCTGCGTCACCAGTATCTATAGGTGGACGTGAATAGGATGTGGATGCCCCTGCGTCACCAGTATCTATAGGTGGCCCTTCAAATAACCAACTAGTCCTCGGATGCTCACGCCGCATAGTCTCCATAGATACTCGTCGTGCAATCTCAAGATCCTCCTGCTCCTGCACATCCAGCAAATCTTCTATGGTGCCTGTGCCTATTCCCTGCCTCTGATGATCCTCCCAAGACAGATTGTGTCCACCTTGATCCTGATTCACCTGCAATTCATACACAGCTTTAATTCCTAAAAAAATAATTGTAATTCATAAAAAAATACTTGTTCTAAACGAAAACATACCTGTCCGAGATCAACGTCATGAACCAGGATGTCCGGATTCCAAGCTTGCGTCTCCTGAGACTGAGATACTTATAATTAGAATTTAGTTTGATAAGTTGTGGTTTACAAACAAATTTTTTTAAGTAAAAGTACAAATTACCTGTCCGGGGGCTGCGACTGGATGTGATGGATTTACCGGTGCAAATGCTTCTGATGGGATGTACTTTCTCCATTCGGTGCCGTCGTATAACCAACCCTTAAAAGGATCTGGGCCTTCGAATCTAGGCGGTTCTGGATATGGATACACCCCAATAGGAGTAGGCTCGTCCGATGGGATCGCTTCCCAGTTTTCTGGAATCCCCGCCTCATCCATCATTTGCCGGGCACGTGGACCGAAACCTGTATCACAGCAGAGACGCCAGCCTGTCCTCATCAGTTTTTTACCAAGTTTTCGCCACCCCTTGGTTAAGAACATCTTGACGCCGTGCGCCAACTCTCCAATCCCAGTCAATGCCTGTACACAAATATTTTCAAATTTAGCAATTATGAGTTTTTAAATAACTTAAACAACGAGGATAGAAAATAAAAATTTTTACAGTTCGAGTGACAAGTGGTCCGCTGGGAATGTATCCACTCGGCCCATGCTCTACTCTGGGGAGCCAATTCACACGATCAATTCCTTCCACATGCTGACTAAACAGATAGACAGATGCCATACATCTCTTCTGGTACCACTTGCGATAACGCGGGAGGTCATTTTGGTCAAACAAGCGACTTTCTCTAATTACTTGCGCCTCATATGCGGTAGCCAACTGAACATATGTCACGTGTCTTGTGGCCCAGGACTCATTCTTCTTTGAGCCCAACATCAACCTGTTCATAATTTTATAAGAACGTAACTGTAAATGTAACTAACATAAATAAGGAAAATGATGATGAGTAAACCTTACTTGTGCAACTCAACATGCGTGTGCCTATTCAGTGGTTGTGGCACCGGAATCTCTTGAAATAATCTGAATTGCCGCATGCAACGATCCGGATAGGTATGCTCAACGATCCAATAAAATATCAGTGGACCGCGATACAAGTAGTAGGGCTGATAAATTTATCAAGAATGTGAGTTATAATTTATAAATACGGTAACATATAACTAAATAAATAACTACATTGAAACATACCCTTCCCTGCTGAGTTACTGTCGGAAGCTTGCTGTAGACCCTCTCGTACGGTTGCCAATTCACATGATCCTCCGTCAAACTCTGAAACTGGCCCCGCGGGATACGTGCACCCTGGGTCTTGAAGTGGGAGGATGACACGTATTTTTGTGGACAACACCATTTATAAGCAAAAGATGAGCATGTATCAAGCGTTGGAGCGCCCCAGGCAGGTTCCCAGTTTGTAGTTTGAGGCTCAGGCCGAAGAACTGGAAAGCGGGTCCACGACCAGTGCTGCAGAAGCATCACCGGACCATGCATAGATCCTCTATCAGGCTCGGTAGCGACACATAGATGTCGATACAGATATGCAAGAACGGCTCCACCCCAATTGTATGGTACCGGCTGGTCCAAATTCACAATTAGATCAAGATACCACAACGGTATCCCGTCCCCGCTACTATCTGGGAACAAACTGGACGACATCAGGTCCAAGATATATGCACGTACATACCTAGCAAAATTTAAGACAATCATGGTACATTATTGATAGGCTAAAGCACGAATAAATTGATATCTATACATGTATATATATATAGTTAGTTACCACTTCAGCGTTTGTTCGGTACGATTTACCGGTAGCTTCTCAAATCGTTCACGAAACTTAGATTTCAGGAAAGTCAATTCCATGCTTCTTTCATTTCCCTCAGGCCCCCGTTTTTTCATAAGTCCACTTTGCTCGTGCTCTTTAATTCCTAACAATTCGAAGAGCCGGCCTTTTGCATTCGTACCGTCTGTACTCCCCGTCACTGGGACTCCCGTAATGGGCAAACCCCACAAACAGCTCACATCCTCCAAAGTAACTGTAATTTATCAAATAAAGAACTATAAATTTCTTCATTTTAATTATCAGTAAATTATCACAAAGAAAAGATTTATTTAAAGTAGTTCTGAAGTTAGTACCTGTCATCTCCCCGAAGGGAAGATGAAAGGTGTGTGTCTCAGGACGCCACCGCTCCACGAGTCCGTGTATCAGCGCCGCATCAATTTTTTTCTGAGGCATGACTGTGATCTGGTATAAACCCAATCGAATCAAGAATGGGGCGTATGCAACGTGGTACGCTGTTTGACAACGGTAGTGCTTCACATTTATAACATCTTTCTTCTACATTACCGAAAATAAAAATTAGAAATTAAAATAAGACTATATTTTTGAACAAGTCAAAAAAAAGAAATAACTAGTTGCTGACCTCCTCAGAAGCCTGACACACTCTGTGACTGCTGTGCGGTATCCACAACAGATCACTAAAAGTACCCCGCGCCATATCTATTTCATCATTCATTTCGTCTGCCATGCTACAAAATTAATTCAAAGTTAATTCATTATTTCATCATTCATTTCGTCTATTTCAACATTATTCTTAACTATTTTAGAATTTTACGAATTACTCTAAACTATTTTGGAACTTTCTACGCCATTCTAGACTATTTTGGAACTTTCTAAATTATTCAGGCACCATCTTAAAATTTTCTAAATTATTCTACACTATTTTAGAACTTCCTAAATTATTTTTTAACATTTTAGAATTTTACAAATTACTCTAAATCATTTTGAAACTTTCTAAATTATTCTGGCATCATTTTAATTATTTCTAAAATATTCTACACTATTTTGAAACTTTCTAAATCATTTTTCACAATTTTAGAATTTTACAAATTACTCTAAACCATTTTGGAATTTTACAAATTACTCTAAATATTTTTTTCAATTTCACTTCATGGTACATAGACATGCATCGGAATCTGAACCATTTTTCAATTTTACAAATTACTCTAAATTATTATATACTATTTTACAATTTTCTAAACCTTTTTGGAACTTTCTAATAATCTCAATCTAAATATTTCGAAATATTTCTAGACATGCATCATTCTAATATTTCGAAAAACAATATAAATTATTATTATCGAACTAATAATCTCAATCTAAATAATATTATAAATTCCTAATAATATGAACAATATTTCAAATATTACTTCGCGGTACAAAGGCATGCATTACCATATCAAACATGTATATTTTGTCTTATTCACGGTTCTAAAAAATTATTTCAACGGTATTTCAAATATTTTCAAACAATCTAAATAATATTTCAACAATTTCATCACAATCTAATCAATACTACAAATTATTTTAATACAAAATAAATAAATAAATAAATAAAAAACCTGATGCTCAACGGTATTTCCTCTCTGCCTTGCTCTTCTCTTTTCTTCCTCTGCCTTGCTCTTCTCTTCCTCGCAGCCGAACTCACCCAAATTCTGTATATAAAAACGGATATCACATGTGTACAGTAACAAAACACAAAGCCACGCGGAGCCCCAAGCCGCCACGTGTCGACGCCCCAGGCCAACCCCCACTTTCTTTCCGGTTATCCAATAACCGGGTCCGGGTTGGGTGTTCGGTTAACCAATAACCGGAAAGAAAGTCCGGTTAACAAATACCCGGGTCCGGATTGAATGTTCGGTTAACCATTAACCGGTATTTTCTTTCCGGTTATTTGCTAACCGGGTATTTTGAATGGATCCGGGTGGTAGGGTACCGGAAAGGAATCTATTTTCCGGTTAGCCACTAACCGGGTTGGATAATTTTGAAAAAAAATTAATTTTGAAAAAAAATTACAAAACCGGTTAGAATCCGTAATTTATAATTAATTTTGGATATTTATAAAAAATTCGGGAAATATTTGTCTAACACATTCTAACTTTATTTTTTTCATTTAAAAAAATACAAAAATTTAAATCTTTAATTTGAAGAATCGAACTTTCAAATTCTTACAGTTAAAAGGTCAGATTTTTCCGATTTTTTATTAATACTCTAAAAATAAAGAAAATATTAAATCTGCCCTCTATTTTTTTTTTTCAAATCTTCCATGACCGCTCAAATGTGGAGCGGCCAAATTTTTCTATCAAACTGCCCCGTATGTGGGCGGTCAACTTTTTCTCTTTTTTTTTACCAGGCTGTCCGGGGGCGGGGCAGTTAGCTACAATATATATATAGAGGTTGGCTAAGATCAAAGTGGTAGTTCCTGAGCTTTGGTGCTACCAATTCGTTTTTCAATTTGCAAAGTTCAAAACATCGATCCGAACCGTTCAAGTTGTTCTCCATATTAAATTGTGCTTGGAGACCAAATTTTATATTTTTCTGAATTTTTTTTAGTATTTATTAAGCCACTTTGAAAATCACTGATCCAACGGTGGCTTAACAAAACAGTAAAATCAGAAGCCACCGTTGGATCAACTGTTTTCAAAGTGGCTTAATAAATAGTAAAAAAATTCAGAAAAATGTGAAATTTGGTCTCCAAGCACAATTTAATATGGAGAACAACTTGAACGGTTCGGATCGACGTTTTGAACTTTAAAAATTAAAAAACGACTTGGTAACACCAAAGCTCAGGAACTACCACTTTGATCTTAGCCAACCTCATATATATATATATATATATATATATATATATATATATATATATAGAGTTAGGCTGGGGTGCTATGGATAGCATAGTGGCCTCTATGCTATGGCTCAATATTCGAGTTTTCAAAATTCAAACGGTCGATCCGAACCGTTCATCTTATTCTCCATATTAATATCTGCTTGGAGACCAAATTTTACATTTTTATGAATTTTTTTACTATTTATTAAGTATTTTACAAAATTGTTGATCCAACGGTGGCTGCACAAAACAGTAAAACCGTTGGATTAGCGATTTTCAAAGTGACTTAATAAATAGTAAAAAAATTCAGAAAATTATAAAATTTGGTCTCCAAGCAGATATTAATATGGAGAATAAGATGAACGGTTCGGATCGACCGTTTGAATTTTGAAAACTCGAATATTGAGCCGTAGCATAGAGGCCACTATGCTATCCATAGCACCCCAGCCTAACTCTATATATATATATATATATATATATATATATATATATATATATATATATATATATATATATATATTTTAGAAATCTTAATATTTTCATAGAAATGAGAAAATGAAGATATACAAGCTGAATCCCGCCCAGACATCAAATTTCATGCAGAAGGCTAAGAAGCTTTGTCGGACCCATAACAAAGCCCGAAATATTAATTCATATATAAGGAAAATGATCTGAGAGCATATTTTACAAAAGATTGAAATTTATCATAATTTAATTCATTATAAGCATCATTTCGCCAATTGTCATAATTATTTATCATGATTTAGCTAATTCATCTAATATTTCAGCATATGCAATTAAACTTAAGACCTAATTATCAACTATAAGTAATCAAATTGAATCGTTGATTGAGATGCTACAGATTAACCACATTACAAAAATTTATGTATATAAAGATGACATGAGTGTTTTGAAAGAAAAATAAAGTTTAATTCGCAATGATGCATGCATATATGACGGAAAAATATAATAATAATTAGTGACCCATGATTTTTAAATTTACTAATTAAGAAATATAAGAGCATCTACATCCCTGAAACTATTAGAGTTTCTAATCTGACGTGGCAGTTTCTAATCCAGTTTCAGGGATGTGGGAGAGGTTCTTATTTAGAAACTATGCATGAAAGTTTCTTATTAAGAAACTGTTTATAAACTCTATGTTGGTCAAATGATTGGCTCAAATTGTTTCTTCTTTTTAATTTGTTGCTGACGTGGCTTAATAGAAACTCTAAAATGAGTTTCAGGAATGTGAGAGTTAGAAACTTTAAAGACCATAATTTTTAAAAAGTAGTTAATAGTTATTTAGAAATCCTTTTGAGTTTTAGGGATGTAGATGCTCTTATAATTTGATCACTTCACTTTATATCAAATTAATTAGAAACTTTAAAATTTTCACATGTAGACGCATCACTCGTAAGGTAGAATGATTTCAATGGTTTGAATTTATCGTTTAAAACTAATTCAATAAATTTTAAAATTGAGTTCACAGTGAATTTTAGTAAAGTTAGAAACACCCTATTTTTTAATTTTTTTTTTTTAGAAAAAACCCTTAGACATAGAAACACCTAGTTCTACTCTACATGTCACACGACAAATATGGACGAAATACGGAAAAGAAAAAAAACGACACACAATTTCGCACTGGCATTGCTGACGCCTTGACAGTCTGATACATAATTTGTTTATAAACTCTATGTTGACCAAATGATTGGCTCAAATTGTTTCTCCTTTTTAATTTGTTGCTGACGTGGCTTAATAGAAACTCTAAAATGAGTTTCAGAGATGTGAGAGTTAGAAACTTTAAAAACCATAATTTCTAAAAAGTAGTTAACAGTTATTTAAAAATCATTTTGAATTTTATGAATGTAGATGCTCTAATAAGTTAAACCCATAAAGTTTAATATTTTGGTGTTGAAAATTGCAGGTGGGATGGTATATTGACCATAACCATAAATTTTTTGTATGTCAACATATATTAACTTTTTTCTATACGCATAAGCGACAATAAAATAACCACATAATTTAATTAATTTGTTTCTGTAGGACAAAATAAGTTTGAAATAAATCTGATCCAATTGAAATCTCAATTTTAAATTTGGACGACTTGTAAGCAAGTTTTGTTGATTGAAATTTTCGGAGATGATCGAATATATACATGATAAAAATATAAAAATATAATGAAAAATCAATACGAAGTTTCATATTATACGCTGCAACCTCCAATATTTGATACGGATTCTCCGGCCATTTTTATTAATATCCCTGAAAAAAAAGAAAATTTTAAAAATAACCCTGTTCCTCATTTTTTTTTAAATATGCCCTGACCGCCTGGACCAGGGGCGGCCCAAAACACCAAGTGAGGCGCCCCAGGGCCCGGCGGCCCATACCCCAAGTGAGGCGCCACCCCCTGGGGCGCCCCATTAGTAATTTGGTTTTTTTTTTTTTTTTTTTGAGAAATCTTAGTATTTTGATTTGAATAATTTTGTTGAAAAAAGTGTTGGGTTTATGTATATGTGTATGTCAAAAAATAAAATATTATGTATATGTGTATGTGTATGCCAAAAAATATAATATTTGATATATTTACGAAGTGATGTCGTAAATTTTTATAACTTTAATTTTTATTTTTATTTCTTTGGTGAACTATATGTATAATATACACACATACACATACACACATGCACATACACATACACATACACATACACATATACACATACATATATACACATACACATACAAAAAAACTCACACATACACATACACATACACATACACATACACATACACATACACATACACATACATATACATATACATACACACATACACATACACATACACATACACATATACCAAATAAATCAATTCGCATAAGCAAAATAGCAAGTTTATCTGCCACCACGTCTGAATAAACCTAACAAACGACTAGTTCTTCTGGTACCAGTGGCAGGTGCGGCATTACTTGTAGAGGCTTGGCTACTAGATGATTGGCTTACAGGAGGAGGGGGTTGTGTTCTACCGGTTGCTTCAGCGACAACTCTGGCATTTTCTCTTTCGTTGTGTTCGTTTATTGCATCTAAATGTAACAATGCAATTCAGTTAGTAATATAATTAAAGCATAAATAAATTTTGTACAATTCTACGTACCTGCCCTGCGCCTGTCGGAAACAGAACGGTGAGCCCGATTTCCCGACGGTCGCCTACCACCCATCTCGTCCATGGTCATTACAATACGCTTGTGTCTCCTCCTTCCCTTTCTTATCCATCCTTCTGAAGGTAATATTCTATCTCCGACATATGTAGGCCACTCATGCTGATCAGGATAAGAATGGAAAGATCCACCCCAAGTGGAAGCAAGGTAATCGGTACGGTACATGTCAGCAACATAGTGATCCTCACAGTAGTTCCTCACTCGGCATACCGCCATCACGTGACTGCAGGGTATGTGACTTAGCTGGGGTCCTTGGCATGTACAGGTTACCGCCCTGGCATCTCCAAATTTAACCACGTACTTGCAAGCCCTCTTGACAAACGCCATAGTGCCGTCTGGTTTACGGGTGGTAGGAACGTACTCATTTGGATTTTGCACTTCGAATTCTGTTCCATCGTTACCCATCGGGATCACGGTCATGGTTGCACCTTTGTCTCTGTGTCGTCTTAGTTTCTCCTCCACCCTTGTTGAAAATGACTGGTTCATCCTTATTAATTCTGCGGCCTTAGCACGCCGTTCCTGAAACCAGGCATTTAACTTGTACAATGTGTCCTCTACAACTGCAGCCACAGGCAACATCCGGCTCTGCTTGAATACTGCATTCAGCGACTCGGATCCGTTGGTGGTCATAATTCCCCAACGCCAACCTCCATCCCGGGATTGATATATTTTCTCGTATGCTGGATCTTCGTTGACATCTCGGGGATTATTTTTCCCCACCTTCATTAAGTAGAGATTTGCCTTTGGCATGTACTACATAGAAAATAAGGAAATAGAATAATGTAAGTAAACAATTGTAGTAAAAAAAAATTGTTTTCTTAAAGTACAATAATATATGTAAACAATTGAAATGCATGTACCCTTGCAAAACTGCTAGTCATCTCTACCACCCTTCTCGGCTTTTTCTTTCTGCAATTCCATCTAAATGTATCAGTAACCCACGTGTCGCCTCCGGTTGCCTTGGAAAGGTTCTCCGCAACGTGTTGCATACACAACCTGTGCACACACTGGCCAGTACGTGTTGACCAACCGTAATCTTCACGATCAAAAACATATTTTATTCCTTTGTGCTGGTCTGATATCACACAGAAAAACTTCCCTTCCCCAATCACCCGTCTTCTTAAAAACTGCATAAAGAATCCCCAGTTCTCGCCGTCCTCTTTACGAACAATTGCAAACGCCAAAGGCAACAGCTGGTTCTCAGCATCATATGCGCATGCTATGAGTAGTCTCCCCTCGTAACGGCCAGACATGAAGCATGCATCAATGCTGATAACAGGTCTGATGTATGGCACAGCCTGGATACAAGGACCAAAAGCCCATGCTATGCCCTTGAATTGTTTAGCTCCCTCTATTAGTACACCGTCTTTATCAAAAAAAGGGCCATGCCATCGCTCATATACGGTGCCGACATTTGTACTTGCCATGGCCTGGAGCAATGGTGCCAGATAGCCATATGAGTCCTTCCAACTACCAAATATCCTGCAAATCGCAAGTTCACGACCTCTCCACAGCCTGTTGTATTTTGGGATTACATATTTGTATTTGTGTCTGACGGTCATAGCCACCGCCTTGATGCTCATCGATGGATCCAACTTAATGTCCTCCTCAATTGCATCGGCAATTAGTGATGCTGTCAGATTTGAATGGTCTGTCCTTGTGGACGCAGACTTGCATGTATGAGGTGGTTCGCACTTCTTAATCATCCATGCTTCCCCTGAACCCGCAGGGGTTGCAAAAAGGCGGAACTCGCAGTGCGGGTGAGTTGAACAAAGCACAACTAACCTTGTTCGGTCCCTTTTGTGTATTATACATTCCCAGTTGCCGTGAACATGAGTCTCATATATTTTCTTTACAAGCTCGTCTACGCTAGTATAAACTTGCCCTGCGGCAAGTTCTTTGTTGTATACAACACGAGGACCAAAGAAACTAATGTCTGCCTCTTCGAAAGCTGTGGTGTCGTTGAATGTGGCAACCGGATGCTTATTCCCCCGACCTCTAATCGGGAATTTTTCTGCCCTGGACAACCCTGCTACATTTGCATCACCATCTGATAAGTCATCATCTTCCCAAACCCCTTGGTATTCATCCCCCGTTTCCATTTCTCTTTCTGGTACGGCATCAATAGCATCAACATCAACATCAACATCATTTCGATTAACGGGTACCGGTCCTGACTCTGGCATAGTTGGAAATCTAGGGATTATGGGTGTCTGTCTGGGTGGTAGTGGTAACTCTTCAGTATTTTCTGGGGAGTTGTGGTACCCCTGGTTGTCATTACCGGGGCTGTGATACTCCTGGTGGTACCCCTGGTTGTCATAAGGGGATTGCTGGTGGTACTCCTGGTGGTCATAAGGGGAGTGCTGATGGTACCCCTGGTTGTCATAACCTGAAGGTCCAGCCCCAGCCGAACTTGAAGGTCCAGCCCTCGTGCGGGGAACCCTCTTCGAATATATGTCCATTACCGGGACCCCACAAGCTACAAATTGAGTATACACAACTCTCCACAAATTGGCATCTGTTATTGGAAACTTAACAAAGTAAGGTCTACCCCCCCCACGTGAGTTGTCAATCCGTGTAGCCAACTCTATTTCATACCTGTTGGGGTTTACAGATGTCTTTTCGTATATTAGCTGCTTCAGTTCCTCAAATGTGGTATTTTCATTAATCTCGAAGCCAAATGCGACTTCTTTCGTGTAATGCACGCCATCTTCATCCCTTTCTAGCTTGCCGCCGACATACAGTGCAACTAACATCTCTTCTTTAACAAACTACATTTTAAAAAAAAAATTTACAAGTATTACATGACATAATAATGGGTACATTAATAAATGACTAATTGAAAAATAAATAAACAAAATTAAAAAAAATTACAATTTTTCTACAGTAGGTGTACAGCAATTGCTACAGTAATTGTACAGTACGCTGCAGTAAATACCAACAATAATGTACAGTACGATACAGTACAGGTCAACAGTAAATGTACAGTACGCTACAGTAAATGTCAACAGTAATGTACAGTACGCTACAGTAAGTGCAACAGTAAATTTGGAACAGTAATTACTAATTATTATAATTATAATTACTAATTATTATAATTATAATTACTAATTATTATAATTAAAAAAACATACCTATTTTCCCCAGTTATCGCCTCCAGAGAAGGTCTGAGATCGGGAAGTGACAGAGGCAGAAAATGCGTTTAAATCACAGGACTAGTGGGGCGCCCCAGGGGGTGGCGCCTCACTTAAGGTATGGGCCGCCGGGCCCTGGGGCGCCTCACTAGCTGTTTTGGGCCGCCCCAGGCCCAGGCGGTCAGGGCATGTATGAAAAAAAATTAGAGAGAGGGGCATTTTTAAAATTTTCTATTTTTTTAAGAATATTAATAAAAATGGCCGCGGATTCTCTTCCTTGGAAAAGTTTAAGATTTGGTATAAATTCTAAAAGGAATCCTTGGTATAAATTTGGAATAAATTCTAAAGATATGAAACACTTGGATCTCTTAAGAAATATAAATATATATATATATATATATATATATATATATTTATTAAAAAGAAAAAGAGGAACAGTTCATATTTAATTTTGGATGGTTATATAAATGATCATCCACAGTATTCTCTATTCACCGTCATTGTCTAATAATGGGAGCCCGAATATTCGAAATTCGCTGAGTTTTCTTTTTTTTTTCAACTTCCTAGAAAGAGAAGAGAAGATATTGGATATTGTACATGTTTCGTGTTTGGTTCAAATAGGAGATATATGGATCCTCATTACTGTCATTGAGATTCTCTTTCTCTGTGGGATGGGAATGGGAATATGGGATCCATCGTTTCCGTCCCTCCTGTACTAATACATGTAACATGCAATGCATAGTGATGCCTTTTATTATTACCAAAATGAGCACATGCATTGAGTCAAATGCTAAATACATTCAATTCAAACAAATGTCTGATCAAACTTATGGAACCTCTAATATTAACATTATTATTTTTTTAATATGGGATTTAAAAATGCCAAACAAAATGTGTCAAAGAAAAAACTGTTAGCAGAACAATTAATTTATCAATTGTAAGTTATGCGTTATAAAATAATCTTATTATGATACTATTTTTTAATAAATAAAAAATTATACTACTTCGGTAATTGATAAAAATCAATTGCATTTTTGATATAACAATTAAGATAGTCATTGAATGGATGCGTGACTAATTATTAATTTATTAAGTTTGCCAAAATTATGATGAGGGTCCAATTATACCCTTTTTGATGATACCGGGTTACACCCTACATTTTTAAAGTCTAAACAGTTGATCAAAATATGCTTGCAGATCAAATTTTACATTTTTTTTATTTTTTTACTATTTATTAAGATGTGTACAAAAATTCAATGGTCTGAATATAGCGATTTTGTTAAATACTTAATAAATAGTAAAAAAAATTGAAAAAAAATATAAAATTTGATCTACAAGCACATTTTAATATAGAGTAAAGATGTTGTCCCCCTTGAATCTGTCCCCCTATCTGTCCTCCTAACAATCTTCCTTTTTTGTTCCCCCACGTGGTCAAAACTCACCCTCTTCAATCTTCTCTTAGAAAAAAAATAAAAATAAATTCAACACAACTCAAATCCGGCGAGGAGAGCGTGGTGCACCGTCGAGATTTAGCAGGGAGAGCGTGGTGCACCATTGGAGGGGGTCCATGCTAAGCCCAGCGAAGGTTGTCAAGAGTGCAGCATATGAATACTTCATTAGTTAGATATGAATATTTCTTAGAAGATATGTTCAAGAAGAAGGGTCTAACTTTAAATTTTGAATTGTATAAATTATTTCAAACATGTATGAATACTTCTTTTGTTTAGATATGAATACTTCTTTAGTTAGATATGAATAATATATAGATTCTATGTAGTGGTCCCCAATCTTGGCAAATGTCGCTTTCAGACGGTTGCGGTCCCCAATCTAGGCTGTCACAAGACGTCAACGGTCCCCCTGGTCGTTACTGGTCCCCTCCAGCTTGTGTTTACATACGACGAATGGTTCTGATAATAAGTATGAATACTATACATTCGTAGGTATGAATACTATACGTTTTGACTATTAACTCAGAGTATAAATACCCCAATATCAGATGTTGGAGTCAGTTAGTGGTCCTCTGTCGAAAGTTGTTTGTCTTTTAGTGCGAGGGACGTTTAGGGGACTGATATGGGAGTACTGTTAGTCGTTCCCTTTAATATATCCATTATGTTGAATGATTTGGATCAATTATTTGTACTTTGATAACTTTGTAAATAAAAAGTGTAATTTGGTGTCACCAAAAAAGATGTAATTAGATCCCTCCTCAATTATAATATAAATTTTACATGACGACTGCAAGATTGTAAAATAAAAAGTGATAAGCGCAAATATTATAATATATTAAAATAGTGAATAATTTTATAAATTGAAACTAGGGTGAATTGTCAGAATAAATTATGTGAAAATATTAAAAATAATGGTAAAAGTTTCAAAAGAATAGATAATATTTTGTAATTGTAACGATATTATTATTTAGAATAATTATAAAAATTTCCTCATCTCTGTTCTCCCATTTATTCCCAAATAATTATTTTAGTATCTGCACAGTACCTGCGCTACAGTACTCATGCTACAGTACCCGCACTTAGAGAAATAATGTATTTTGATTCCCACTAATTATATAGTCTCAACTAATTATTATTTTAAAATCTCAGTAGCATCATTTCTCTATGGTCCCCACTAATTATATAGTTTCTCTTTTACAATTCCCGCACTCGTTCTTGCGTCAACCTTTCTGTAATAAAAATAATTAATTTTATAGAAATAAATACTTCAATGCATAGATATAAATACTTTAAGTACTTAGATATTAATACTTTCAGCGTCATATGTAAAAAATATTTAGATATGTATACATTCGTAGTTATAAATACTTAGAAGATAAGATATTAATACTTAAAAAAATATTAACACTTTGATGCATGACTTGTTATGATTATCTCTTTTCGAGTTTCCCAATCATCCCCACGTCAGCCTTCCTCTAACAAAAATAGTTGACCTCATACGTATAAATACTTCAGTGTATAAGTATAAATACTTTCAATACTTAGATATTAATACTTTTAGTGTCATATGTAAAAAGTATTTTCATGTATAGGTATAAATACTTGTACGGTGAGGTATAAATATTTGCACGACGATGAGTCTGAAAGTACATCATCATGGATCTCATTTGAAAGAAAAAATTACATAGGTATTAATAATATGAAAAAAAAAATATTGTGGAGATCTTGCAGTCTCTATAGGAAGTTATCTTTCTGCATTTAATTTTCGGTGGTACAGTGCGAGTACAGTGCGGATACAGTGCTGTGGGTACTGTTATCTTCATGCTATGTACATTACCCGCACAATAAATAATTATTTACCTCATAGATATAAATACTTCTATACATAGGTATAAATACTTTCGCATAGATATTAATACTTTAAGAAAAAAATTTAAATTATGAAATTTTTGCGATCCCCACAAAAAAAATATTTTTTCACATTTAATTTTCGGTGGTCCCCACTGCGGGTACAGTGCGGGTACTGTTATCAGCTTCCTTTATCCCCGTACTCTCTCTCTCAATATTAACTTCCTTAACTGTCATTTATCCCCCCCCATTTATTCTGCTAATAATTTTCATTTATTCCCGCATTAAATTATCTATCATTTAATAACTATTCCCGCATTAAATTATCTATCATTTAATAACTATTCCCGCATTAATTATGCTGTCCTTTAATAACAATCTCCGTATTAATTATACTTTCCTCTAATAACAATCTCCGCTAATAAATGTTTATCTATTTATTGATGTTCAACAAAGTATTTTTTGTTTTTTTTGAAACCTAGGCAGTGACTATTAAGTATAAACTTATTAGTAGTTCAATGGAGGAAAACCTTAGCTTATTAACTCGCAACACAGATATACACACCGAGGAATATACATAAACGATAAGTTCATCGTTTCCCTATATAAAATGGCAAGTATCCCAATCTCTGAAGCCGTCAAATTTTCTGCGGAGAAATCAAGAGAAAAACAGAAACCGAGAGAAGATGGGTCTCCAGGTACTCCTACCAGGAACTTTTAAGTTATTTGAATCCAAGAAATTTAGCAAAATTTGCAAACGAAAGATCATTTTCCTTCAATTTTTCTGTTGCCATTACATCTGAACCAGCTGATCTGTTGCTTTTAGAAAAAAATCATTAAATTTCGAGAGAAAAAAAGGGTCTGAAGTTATTCTTATTCAAAAGAGATGTAGATTGTTCTGGACTTCGATATCAGTGACTCTTTTAGCCGGAAATAATTTTATATTCTTCTCTGTGTTATCTAAATTATCGATCTGGTATGTGTTGTTGTTGATCTGATTTCTCTCCTTTTTGGCCCTTCTGTAAAATGAATCCCCTACCATACATCATTTCTAGTGGTTTTGTTTAAATAATTAGCAAAAATTTGTAAGATTAACCTCAATTTCTGTAATAAATAACAGATGAATTTACTAGTCTAGTGTTATTCTCTAATTATAATGGGCATCTTGCAAAGAGACTGAAACTTTGCCTTTCCCTTTCTGTTCTAAACTAAAATTGCCCAAAAAGGCAAGCATTCTGGCTTGTATTCGGGCCCTCAGTGAATAGCAGCTGGTACCTTTTTCTTTCTGTATATCTTTAATAATTGAAAGCTTCAAAATTCAACAAGTAATTTGGGGATAACCAGCACTGATCTGAATCGTGCTATGAATCTTCTGTAGGAAGACTTTGATGAACATGCTGTATTGGCAAAAACCTTGAAAGAGTGTACAAACGATAACTTATTGATCCTCTATGGCCTCTTCAAACAAGCAACTGTTGGCCCTGTCAATACCAGTAAGTCTTTCCTTCTTATATTTATACTGGTACAAATACTCAATGATATGATGTGTTACCAGTGATCGATTTCTTCAAATAAGTATTAAAATAGGAAAGACAAAGTATAGATATCAAAATGAAATTCTGTACTATCTGGTAACTTAACAATATCAGCTCTAACACACACCAAAATGAGCATTGTGAAGTTATTTGTGCGTTCTTTATTTATAATTTTACTTTTTTGGGACTACAGTAAGATAATTTATGATGAATATAATTTTATTTTATTTCTCTTGGGGATGTATAGGCTGTCCAGGCATTTTCAGCATGAGAGAACGTGCCAAATGGAATGCTTGGAAGGCTGTTGAAGGTACAACAACACCCCCCAGGCCCCCACCCCCCGAATTCAGATCCAGTGAAGTAAATCAATCTTTGGGTTTTAAATCGGGACCGTCCGATTTGAATCCATGATAATCTATCCGAAGTGGAGCGCACACATCTCGAGAGATGAATTCGAATCGCGAAGCAAGCAATCTCGAGCGACAGATTCGTATCGGACGGTCTCGATCCAAAACCCAAAGATTGGGTTACTTTAGGGGATCTGGACCCCCCCCCCCTCCTCTCTTATCTTTTTTAATTCACACACATACAGAAACATAACAAACATGTGAAGAAAAAAGTGGATCATGAATCATTTTGGGTTTTCAGTACAGTACACCAAGAGAAGCAGTACTGTGCTTTTCTCTTCATTCTGAGTTTGATTTGTGCTTCTTTTGAAATCTGTAATTGAACTAAGGCTCTACTAGAGTTCTAAAGTTATTAAATAAGTAATTATAAACTGATTTGAATTTTTTATTTGACCACTGAAAAAGCAAAATCAAAGGAGGAGGCGATGAGTGACTACATTACAAAGGTGAAGCAGCTGAAGGAGGAGGAAGCTGCTGCTGCTTCGTCTTAAGTTCCCTTCTATTCCCTAAAATAATGAACTTTAATTAGGCTACAATTGCCGTATCTAGTGGATGAAGCATACCCTAGCTCAGTTGTGTGTATTAAGATCATGTAATGATGGGATTGTTGTGCTGATTCCTTTTCCAATGTATCAACAAATCTATTTAGTTCATTCTGTGTACCTTGTTCATTCTGTGCAACCTTGTTTGTCTCATTGTTATTTTGATTCTGGTTTTTGGTTAAGGGTTCTGGGTCAAATTGAACAAGAAAACCCAAAAGAGCAGTCTTCGGTTCAATGTTGGCATGGATAGTGTATTGTTGACGTTGAGTGGTGTGTTACAGTGATAGCAGATGTTGAAGGGTTTAAAAATTTGCAACTTCTACTGTAGTGTGGAATTGTTGTATAAATTAGTATGATTTAATCTGTTAATTGGACAGTTGAACACCTTTCAACCATTCTATCACTAAGTTTGAGTGTTTGATAACTGGTTAATATAAAAAAATTAGTATGATTTAATCTGTTAATTGGACAGTTGAATACCCACCAGACGAGCATCGGAGAGAGGAGTCAACTGCAGACAGTAAAGTAAAGTAACTTCTTTCTCCCTAGTCCCAACCCATTCCTCAATGTGCTGAATCCTCAGGACCATTCAATTTTCCTGTATACATCAGGATGCTTTCCTCTTGCGGTTCATCTCTTTCATGCTCTGTTATTTCATGTTCCTCTTGCGGTTCATCAGGAGTCAACCTTACTTTCGCTTGAGCTCCAGGTGTTCTTCTAGGCAGGAATGCTATTCATCACGGCCATGGTTCCCATTGTTACATATCTCTACTTTACAGGAAAAAGAGATGAAATAATGCCCTGATGAACCAAGGAATTCATGTCACCTAAGGTAACATGATATTTCTGTTTAGATTTGCACGAATATTAAAGGAGTCTTATGCATTCCACATCGGCCAGATTGACCCAGATTCTAATCAGATGGTCTGGATCAACTGAAATATTATGTTACCTCATAGGATATGGATTCATGAACCAAACCATGACTAACACTGGTAACTCCTCTGCAAATTTGAAACCAAAGACTTGGTTGTTGTTGGTATTAAGAAGGATGCACAGGGTCGAGGCGTCTACATCCTCGGCCAAGGCCACATGATATGCATGGCATTTGTTCTCTGGCACTAGAATTTCTCTTTCATTAAGATTTGACTTTATTCACTGCTCTACTATTTTGACTGGTACGTAGTCCCTGCCAAGAAATTCTCCACTGCGGGGGCCCATCAGCAGTAAAAAATGATGGTTTAGTTCTTCCGGAAAAAATTCTGCAAATTTAATATAAATGGTTAATGAAGTTAAATTTAGTCAAATATATATTTTGTGTGGATAGTTAAATTTCAGCTAGGTTTTTCAATGTATATTCTGAAATCCCCAAAATTTGAGTATTTTGTGAAGATAAATGTTTTGGGTCTGCCGAGAGGTTTGAAATTGTCAAAGGAGTCGTATTTATTTCAATCACTATGCTGTATTTAGATGAACACTAACTAAATATTGTCTGTATGGCACTTTAATAATCTGAAAATCTTTAGGCGACTTGTATTGATTGACACTCAGAAGGCCCATTTTATAAAGCATGATTCAAACTTAATAAATTATTAATTGTCAGATGTCATAAGAAAATGCACAATATATACATACTACATTGTTATCTATTAAACACATGAGCCACTATCGAGTATCGACAAGTAAATGAAAATTTAAGAAATTAATTCCTTGTCCATTTAACTTCACAACACCCATTCCCTATTTCCACGGCCTGAGAAGTTGACATAGAGAACACAGAGAAGAAGAAGCGCCATGCATGTCCACCATATATCTTGATCCTCCAAATTTGCCGTACATGTCAGTAAGCATCCTATCATTATCAAATAACATATTTGCCCCGGAGTTAAATTAAGTGGCAAGCTTGATCTTCTTTCACCCGATTCCACATTGTCTGACCGACTATCCCGTCTTGACTCGTACTCAGGTACTCTTGACCAGTTCGAGCTCCACCCAAACCGGGGGTATCCTCCATTTTGTGACGGGTAAGTGTACATGGAAAAAAAAGATAAAACCAAAAGCAGTACTATGATGCACAACACTTCATTTTGCAAAAGAAAAACTAACAACAGCATGCCAATTGGTACGACTGACACAAATGTGTTGCACATGAAGCTATACGATAATATGACAACAAAGATGCCTATGATTAGTAAGAGTGGAAGGGTTTCTGGCAATTCTCCTATGCTCTCTGTAACTTCAACCATCTTTTCATAATACTCCGGCATGTATTCCCAACAAACGAGCGACCCAACACAAACCACTAGAAGGAAAGGGATCACTGGCGACGGTCCCTGACGTAGAACATTTTGAGAATAACGAGGGTTGTAAGACATATCTCTGTTGTTGCAATTCATCATCTCTCTCTCTAGAGAGCAGGGTTTAGGTGAGGGTACGTAGTAGTATATAACAAGCAAGTATTGAAGTATTCTTGCATGATTCAGTCTCAAATGGATGCAACTAACTCAGAACTACCCAATCAAATTATTATACAGCATTTTTGTGCAGTGATTTGTATAGCGGACTTGATGCAAGCATTTAGTGTCAGCTCATCACAGAACTCAGTTGCAGCCTATGAGTTAGTGACCCGTTGCATGTTAGACAAAAATACATTACCATATTGAATTCAGACTTGCATCACCATGGTACTAATCTGAGAATAGAATTTAATATCACTATGTCAATGTAAGCAATGCTTTTAATTGTCACTGTGGAGTGTGGACCTATCTAAGAGCAACTTGCAATATATCATATGTTTTAACATTGTATGGTTGTTTTGGTCGGGTGAGACTATTAGTTAGAAACTTAGAATACATTGTAAAAGAATTAAAATGCTTTAAAACATTCTTATGATTTAACATTAATAATATCAGGAGCAAAAGAACTTGATGGTAATACCATGTGTTAGGTTTTCATTAGGCCCACTGAAAGCCCAATTATTTTCTCGGTTCTGTTGGGTTTAAGCTAATTTACTTCTTTTATGGCTCTCCAAACACAAATCTCTGTAGTCAACTTGAACCTATGATTGAAACACTTCTTCTTTCATCATTTACAAAAAAGTTACTGGTTAAAACTATAGGGGTGAGGCAGGCTATGGTACTTTGCAATGTGCGAATCGTTTTGTGCATTGGATTTATATCTTCATTTTTAAAGTCCAAATAGTAGATCCAAACCGCTCAACATTATTATCATATGAAAATATACTTGGAAACCAAATTTTATATTGTTTGGAATTTTTTACTATTTTTTTAGACAATTAGAAAATCACTTGATCTAAAAATTCTAGATCATCCAAAAGTAATGATTCTCTACCTATCAAAAAAAATAGTAAAAATGTTCCAAAAAATATAAATTTGGTCTCCAAGTATATTTTTGTATGATAATAATGTTGAACGGATTGGATCAACTATTTGAACTTTGATAACGGAGATATGAATCCAATGCACAGAACGATTCACACATTGCAAAGTACCACAGCCTCACTCATACTATAGACTCAAAACAGAGAAATTGCTTTCAAAACAAACAAGCCATAAATTTTTTCCATCTTTCCGAAATAAATAGATTAATAAATGTAACTTCACTTTAAGAGAACTTGATATATAATTGAAAGCTTTCTATGACTTGAACTATTTACAAGGGCACCCAACAAACAAACCTAGTTTATAACTTCCTGATCTCTGGTTCAGAGTAGTTGAAATATAGTACAATTAGTAAAATCAATGCAAAGGAAAAACACCAATAAACATCATTGTTGCAAGATACCATGCAAAAGAAGATGCATACTAGCATGACCAAGTAGCAAAGCAACCCTAAACTCAAGCTGAAGCCCCAATCAAAATCCTTTCTATTACGCAAACCAACATTATTTTGTGGCTGGTAAAAAGATCTCAACCAGTTCCAACTGTACAGACCCGTTCTCTTGACTGGATAATTCGATCTCTCGTCCCCAAAACCGGAGAAGCTGAAAAACAGTACAATAACTAAAACCAATGCCAAACATATCCATCGAGAACCCTCATCCTCGTAATATGTTATGCATATAAAGAGGCATGATAGCATAATTAAATAGCACAATAACCCAGAACTTAACCCTAATGGGAGATTAGACTCATTACTCTCCCATGAGTGTGAGGTGCCAGGATAGAACGTGGGTTGCGATCGGCCCCAACCATTTGACACCGATTTGTGTGGTGGGTAGTAGTGCAAACCTAGGAAAGCTATGACTACTAGCAGCACCAACACAATAGTGATTTCATTCAGAAATGGAAGTATCACCAGAACAACGGCAAGAGGAATTAATACAGCCACTGCATCCGTAATGAAACCAAATAAGAACATGAGAGCGACAAATGCGACGAAAATTATAATGGGTACGTTTGACTCAAAACTCCCTTTCACCTCATAAGCATACTCGTACCACTCGCATAGCGCATCCCAAAATATTACAAGCACTAGGCCTCCTATTAGAAGGCAGGGTATTACTGGTGAAGGTCCATAGTATGACCTCCTTGAAGAATAGCAAGTGTTGTAATACATCTCTCTCTCTCTCTCTCTCTCTCTCTATCTCTATCTCTATCTCTAGTTAGAGTGAAGAACAAAAGAAAGAGGGGGAATATATAGAAGTTAATAAAAGTTATTATGCATTTGCATAGTCAACGAGGTACTACTAAATTATTAACTACCCTATATAGGCAAAAGGGATAATAGTGGGTTTGGTACATTATAAAGTTAGCTTCTTTTTGGTAGTTAAGCTGATTTCACAGAAAGTAGGGCCCAATTTACTTTAACATTCTTTAACTAGAGGCAACTTTAATGTAGTTTGCCTCCCATTTTGTCTGGTTGTGCTGAGCAGATAACACCCAATTCTGAACTCAATATGACTCTTAATTGCATGCTTTATCTTGTGCAAGTATAAAGAATACACGGGTATAAATTATATGACTAATTACAATTAAATCAGTATGTTACAAGATTTCTTAATTATCTGAACCAATATAGGACAATTTTGATATCAACATATATACTTGTTTAAATGAAAATTTTCCAAAAAGAGAGTGAGAGAGAGATAGAGAGAGTGAGGGTTTGCATATCTACTGGAGTCCATAAACAAGAAGGGCTCCGACTCCGGCAATTCCAGCTACTAATGCAACTATAACAGGAATTGGGGGCAATGCGCCACCTACTGCTTTTCCTGATTTCACATCATACCGAGCAAACCGCTTCTTTGGTGCATTGCATTGCGGGCATCCGTAAGTATCGGGCTGTATTATTTTCACATAAGTTGATCAGTTTAGCAAACTATATACAGGGGAATATTTGATTCTGCATTGGTTTTTTATGGTATTCTTTTGATAAAATTTTTCATTTTGTTCAATTTAACAACATGTTGTAACTTGTAAGTTTCCAAACATTAAAATAGATTGCTAGAATGCAAATAAATGTATCTTTAAACCTGTTCATCAAAAGGTTTTGAAAGGGTGTAGATGTATCCACAGTCGAGGCATATGTGTGTCGCTTTTGCCTGTAAACAAAATTTTAAAATAAAAATTAAGCAAGCTAGATCTGAGTCCCAATGCTGTACCATTCATCATGCAGTGCTTTTTTGTGTATCCTGGTTTTTCAAAATGAATAATACGACCATCTCAATTTCAAAAATTTGACAAATTATGTCTAGTTTTTAAATGCATCCGTTTAATAATTTTTACTGCACCTCAGCAGTCCAGTATGGTTTGTACATGCATGCATTTAGAAAGTAGACATATAGTTGTCAATATTTAAAAATGAGAATATTGATGTCGAACATTTGAAAAAAAAAAAACAAAGCAAAAAAAGTTATTGAAATCAATTCCATTTGTTTGCTTAGAGCTTTAGACAAAGTCTGTGGAGAAAATGGTAAAAGAGTTTTCGTTAGAAATGCATATTTATAAACAGAAAATTTAGAAAAAATCTTCTTATGACTAAAAAAAAATAGAGATTGCCTTTTGAGCTTCAGTTAAAGCACGACCAAACCGGGGAGGAGCTGGCCTTTTTGGAAGTCTTTTTACATCCACCTCTGCACCCCTACAAAATGTTTGATTTTTCAAAGAAGGAAACATTACATTATGGTCATACTAATTTTTAATATGATGTAATTTTTCTGGCTAAAACATGCAGCTACTTTACATTGTCATATACTGAAAAAATGAATTAAATGGTATGATAGTTAGGTATCAATGTACAGTTATAGTAATAGAGATATATTAGGGACCAGATGGTGTCGTCACCCAGTGTCACTCCCCGCAGGGACCAAAATTTACACAAAGTTTAGATTATTTATTTATTTATTTATTGCAAAATGGAATGCATGGTTTTGAGGCCTTCTTTCAGAAAAAAATAATAAAATAAAATTTAATGGTGGAGGCTTATCTACCTGTTAACTACGAAATAGACAGAGTCAGGTTTGGCTTGAATGGCAGTTTTGGTAAAACCGAGCTTATCAGCGGGCCATAATTCATCTCCAAAGAAGCTGCTTGTGTACAACACTTGGTCTCCTGATCGTAGCCCAGCCTTTGCAGCATTCCCTCCTGACTCAACTCCCTGTTCAATTTATCATTATTTATCAAGAAAGCCATTAATAATAGCATCCGCCATCCAGTAAGTCAAACCTAATAATGGTGGAAAGTAAAAGATTTTAATAAACCTTTTTTCCTTGAAACATATATCATGGGAACTGTAAAGAGTGCTCCCTTATCCCCAATGACTCTGGCTTGCATGTCCTCTTAATTTTAGTGATATATTTGCACATAAGGGCCTGAGATTTCCAGAAAAGGTCACTACATTTTTCATTTTCTTATGGTCAAATCTTCTTGGTCTGGTAAGTATCTATTTTTTTATCAAAAAAAATCATAAAAAGATGAGGTGCACATCATTGTTGTTTACCCTTTTTAATTACGTGAAAGTTCAGAATCCTCTTAAGTCTTAACTAACTATGACCTGATTCTTCCATGTTGTAAGTAACAAATTGAAACAATTATGAAATATTACTTAAAATTGTTGTACCTGGTTAAGTTAAAAGAACAAAACTTTCAAAGAAATTATGGTCAAGGTCCGATAATGTAAGCTTGTGAATGAACATTATTCTGGGAGTCAGATTCAACAAATTATGCAACTGCATTACTTTTCTCATCACTAATTTAATTTTGAACCCAGTTTGGTGTTAGTAAAAAACTAAAAAAGTAAAGAAAAACAAAAGGGTTTGAAAGGGGTAATTGAAATTTGAAATAACTTACGGTGATTACAACTCCGCCATTGGGTTTCTGTCCCAAGGTGAGACCAAGAGGCTTGTCTACCTCAACCTCAAATGTTTTCGCGGCACCGGCAGTTCGGGCACTAACTTTGAATCCTCCTTTTCTTTTCATGGACCCATTAATGCTCCTGTTGTAGCTTGTAGAGAGGCATGATCTTCTCTCAGGCAGTGACACCCCATAGAATACACCCTTCAACAGCACATTACAATCAGATACAAAAATGGTTAAACCATGAAAATTAAATAGATTTAAAGTAGAAAAGGAGAAACAAAATTACAGTGGTTGAGGAGAGAAGAGAAGATTGAGAAGAAGAGGATGCATTTGCCAAAGATCTCTTAGAGAGAGAAGCTGAGGCAAGGGATGAGGACAAGAGAGAGGCAGACATGGCTACACTGACTAACACAACCAACCAAGATGCTGCAACAGCAGTTACAAATTGTTGTCTACCGCATTTGTTGGGAGAGAGAGAGACAGAGAGAGATTAGAGAGAGATTGTGGATAGAAAATTTTCTCGCAAAAGGATATGGGATTTGATTGGTAGGCTTCCTAGCAAGCAAGTGTGGAACAACCGTGACCAGTGGTTAACTGACTGTAAAGTAGAAAGTTTAACTCGTCTTGAGTCAGCACCAAATCCAGAACTGGTTGGGTTAACTCGAGTTCACAAAACGGCCCAAATTCGTCACGCCACATCAACTCTCTTTACACTCTAAAATCTAAATATATAAATAAACATTTCATAATTGTATCATGAGGAGGGTTCAAATGCCTTCATATTTTTGTGCCTCTATCATGTCTCCATCTCTCTCTATTATTTTCAAAGTTCAAACAGTCGATCCGAACAGATCAATCTAACCTCCATACTAAAATATGTTTGGAGACCAAATTTTATATTTTTAGAAAATTTTTTACTATTTTTTTAGATAGGTACAAAATCAGTAAATCTGAACCATCTAAAAACAGCATTTTTGTATTTATCTAAAAAATTAGTAAAAAAATTCTTAAAAATATAAAATTTGGTCTCCAAACATATTTTAGTATGGAGGTTTGGTTGATCTATTCGGATCGACTGTTTAAACTTTGAAAATAATAGAGAAAAATAGAGGCACAAAAACATGAAGGCATTTGAACCCTCCTCTTGTGTCATACAAAACATGAAAAAGATCCAACTCTTTTGTGATCAGACAGCGCAGGCTTTTGTGGGTTTCATTCTTTTACTTTTTATGATTATTAAACTAAACGCCTTGATTCTAATCCTATACAGTGACGAAGAAAATTCTGCGCCAGCTTATTTTCATCGTTATTTATATTTTTAACACAACATTCTTTTTTATATTTTTCACTCAAGTTTACTCATCAAATTTTAACTTGATAAACCACATATAGGTCCCATTTAGGACTGCACATAAAGTTCGTAGTTCGTGATATTCGATTTGAGTTTGATTCGAAAAACGTTCGCAATTAATTTAATTCAAAATTAGTTCGTTCTGAAACAAGTCAAACCAGTTCGGTTCGAATCTTATTCAAACTCAAACTCAAATTGAGTATAATTGACTCAAAATTGATCCGCAAACTATTTAGGTTCGAATCTCAAATAATGCAATTAATGGATTCAACCATCCATCTTTAATAATACAGGAATTAAACTTATATCAGAGCTCAAAATTATTAATATAATGGTAACTTATAATAGAAAAATATTTTAAATTTAACAGCGTAACAAATTAACAATGGAATAAGTTCCATTTGACTAGGTCCCTGCTGTGATTTTAATCAATCTAGCAGCGTAAAAGGTAAGGGAATCTTAAGCTGGCCCATAATCTATCAGTGTGAATTTGTAAAAGGTAAAATGAAACCTTGTGAATTTTGTTCTGCGAGGAGAAAACTAATGCATAAACTATCGGTATAACTATGGCTGTCAAAAAAAAAAAATATATAGTTCGTAATTCGATTGACTTCAATTCAAAAAATTTGTAATTCGCAATTAGTTCAATTCGAAATTAATTTGTTCTGAAACAAATCAAACCAGGTCAGTTCAAATCTTATTCAAACTCAAAGTCAAACAGAAGTAAGTTCGATTTGATTTGATTTGATTTGTTTGCAGCCCTAGTCCCATTACTAACCAAGTACTGTCTAGCTTTCTTTGCTCTCCTCTATTTTCTAAAAGAATGAATATACAAATTTATTAAAAGCTAAAACCCTGAAAGACTGATAATTAAAAAGAATAGATTTATATTATAAAATTCGAAGCTAATTGACAAATTTTGTAATATTGAAAATTAAAGATTCTTTAATGAGTACACACTGACACTAGTACAGTATACAAAGATCAAATCAAACTTCATCATGCCTTCATCTCTCTCCATTATTTTCAAAGTTTAAACAGTCGATTCGAAACGCTCAACCTAACCTCCATACTAAAATATGTTTGGAGACCAAATTTTATATTTTTAGGAATTTTTTTACTGTTTTTTTAGATAGGTAAAAAAAAAATACTGTTTTTAGATGGTTCAGATTTACTGATTTTGTATCTATCTAAGAAAATAGTAAAAAAATTCCTAAAAATATAAAATTTGGTCTCCAAACATATTTTAGTATGGAAGTTAGATTGAGCGGTTCAGATCGACTGTTTGAACTTTGAAAATGATGGAGAGAGATGGAAGCATGATGGAGGCACAAAAACATGGAGGCATTTGAACCCTCCTCTGAATATAGTCTCAACTAATTATTATTCTAAAATCCCAGCAGTACCATTTCTTTATGGTCCCTACTAATTATATAGTTTCTCTTTTACAGTCCCAGTACTCGTTCTTGCATCAACCTTTCTCTAACAAAAATAGTTGACTTCATATGAATAAATACTTCAGTGCATAAATATAAATACTTTTAGTACTTAGATATTAATATTTTTAGTGTCAGATATTTATACTTTTGTAGTTATAAATACTTAGAAGATAAGATATTAACATTTAAAAAAAAAGATATTAAACTTGTATGCGTAACTTGTTATGATTATCCCATTTCGAATTCTCCAATCACCTCCGCACCAGCCTTCCTGTAACAAAAATAGTTGACCTCATACATATAAATACTTCAGTGTATAAGTATAAATACTTTCAATCTTAGATATTAATACTTTCAGTGTCATATGTAAAAAAAATACTTGCAAGTATAGGTAAAAATGCTTGTACGGCGAGGTGTAAATACTTGCGCGACGACCGTTGGATTTCGGAGCTGCCAAAACCCGTTTAAGCCTAAGTTGCGGAAAGTCCATAAAACAAAAAAAATTATTTTTAACTTAAGCCAAGGATTAAAGAGATATGCCGAAAAGACCACCGAGAGTGTCCCTCTCCAGTCTTTCATTGCAAGGACCCATTAATCATTTACAAATATATTCCATTATTGATTTCTAAAAATTAAATCTATTCAACAATTAAATAAATTAATATAACATTTATACCTCATTTCCAAATTCGAATTGGAATGTAAAATCGACTCGCCTCAAAGCACCAGACGTCTGATGTCTCTATCGGTTATCCACTAGGACTAACCGGAGAGCGATTTATTTCTTTTGGTAGAAATACTGTAAACTGCGGAATTCTGCAAAAATACTATTCACCGAGAAAAGACAAAAATACATAAACACAAATTTACAGTTATTAAGATTCACTAATTAGCAAAACTGAAATACTGTGAAATTCGAGAACACACTATTCACCGATCCCGTAAATATACTTCTCAACAACCTGTAAGATTATGCGTAGATTATATATAACTTCATTTTCTCAACCGAAACACTATTTGGGAGAGAAACTGAGAAAGAGAGAAAATACCGATTCGATTCGACACGAAACGATACGAGTGAATACTAGATTTCTCTCTTTACACCTTATGCCTTTATATAGGCCATAGGGTTGGTTGCCTAATTACCAAAATACCCCATGTATAGTAAAGAGGTTATGAATAGTAAGGAGGTTCCAAAGTGAAAAGACCAAAATGTCCTCGGCCCAAATTCAATTAATATTCATATAATTGTTCTGAACAATTATATTACTTGCGGCTGTTGTTTTGGTAACTTTTATACAACGTATCGTGTATGCTTATAAATTAACCTTTGTTTTTGCTTTGTCATTTTTACATGACATTTATAATTCAATTATGTCACGTATAATTTTTATTATAACCATCTTATTATTAATCATAATCAATTTATAATTAATCAATAAGATTATTTGATTAGCTCCTATACGGTGTGACCCGATAGGATCTGTGTTATGTTGGTAAATAGAATTAAAACTGTTTTAACTTCTACAAATCATGGGAGGCATCTGGCAGTATACATCATGACCATCCAATTACACAGATGATGCTGTACTGTGTTGGGTTTTGACGGTTCAAACCCATTGATTAAGTATGTTGGGGTTTTGACGGTTCAAACCCATTTATTTGCTTAAGGTGCGGAAAGAGTAAAACAAAAATTTTACATCTAACTTAAGCTACGGATTAAATGAATCAAGAAGATCCGTTTAATCCTATTTACAGATCTACTCCATAATTGATTTTCTAAAGCTTTAAATCTATTTACCAATTAAATAGATTAATATAACAATTTATACCTTGTTTCCAAATCACAGTTGGAATGCAGACCGGGCGAGAAAAGCTACACCAGGGAAGAAATTGACTCGGAGTATCACACGTGTGATACCTCTATTGGTTATCCACCAGGACTAACCAGAGAGCGGTTTATTTCTTTTGCCAGAAATACTATAAACCGCGGTATATAGCAAAAACACTATTCATTGAAATTTTTCGTTTAATCAGATTCACTAAATAAACCAAATCTGAAATACCGCAAAAATTTGGTAAAACACTATTCACTGATCCGAAAAAAACCTTAAACCGAGAAAAAGAGAATTCCAATTAACAAAGTAATCAGATTAACACGTGAATTAGTGAATTTTCTTTTTCACCTATGCCCCTCTATTTATAGACATTCGAGGAGGTTCGCAAAAAGACCGAAATGCCCCTGAAGTTGCCAAAATTACCATAATGCCCTTTTGTGGCGGTTTTGGAGAGACATTCAAATTTGATTTTGCAACTTCATATTGGTTAGATTAGTTTAATGGATTCTAAACCCATTAACCCAAACCCATTATGAATAGTAAATATCCAAATCAAATATGTATAATTGTCATGTACAATTATATTCGTCTGCGGTTTTCGTTTGGTAATTTTTATACAACATGTCAAACACGTTTATAAACTAACCAGTGTTTCTGTTTGTCATTCTAAATGACGTATAATTAATTATAATTAATTATATCAAGTATAACTAATTATAACCATTAGTTTTTGCTTTGTCATTTTTACATGACAAGTATAATTTAATTATAACACGTATAATTAATTATAACTATCTTAATATTAATTACAATCAATTTATAATTAATCAGTAAGATTCTCCGAATAGCTCCTATATGGTGTGACCCAATAGGATCTGTGTTATGTTGGTAAATAGAGTTAAAACTGTTTTAACTTCTATAATCATGAGCGGCATCTGGCAGTATACATCATGACCATCCAATTACACAGATGATACTGTACTATACAATATCACGATCCAGTAAACAATTTACTTGTGTCTGTTCTTTTGTCTCATAGCTATCAGATCAGTTTCAAGGTAGATGTGTGTCATCCTTGCTAACTGAATCTTTTCTTGATCTTGAGCAGATTATCAAATATAATTACTCTTGTAATTATACCGCATGCAGATAATCTAACTCTACCAAGGGGCCCAGTGATGCTATAGCTCGTACAAAAATACGAGGGACAATAGTACTTTTGGTAAACCATCACTTCCTTAGCTAAGCTATACATATGGAAGTGCTACCGTTATGACTGCTTTTTACGGACATCGTTAGATAACACTCACACATACACATCTCTTAGCTGGAATGATGAATACCTCATACTGTAGAACTTTACACTGAATGAAAACATTAATGACACGAACACAATTCTATTTAATGTTTCATTCGGGGTCTGTCAAATACCATGTTCCTAGAACATGTATCTATGTGATTAAAATAACATCTCGTGTCTATGGTTTGTAAAACTTAACCATCTTTTAATCCACATACTAACCTAGTAACGGTTAATTAGTGTTCCTGCTAATTACCTCGGTTAGTGACTTCTTAAGAATATATATCATCTTAATTATGGAGTTTCACAATTCCAGTCATGAACTCGAATTGATCCATAATTCAATAATATTCAAGGCAACAAAATGATATATAATTATGAAAGTTTTGATGCTTAGATAGCAAGGAATAAAACAAAAATTTTATTCGACTCAAAACAAACGATCTAGTTATTGTAAGTGCAAGAAACAATCTTAATTAGCCTAATCAAGAATGGAATAACATAATACCTTGGATTTGATCTCCAAATCAAATCAAGAAGAGTTGTCTTGCTTAACAACTTCTTATTCCCTTCCTCTTTCAATGGTGGTTGTGCTTTAGCCCCTCAAATGACGAGCCTCCTTAGGTATCCACCGAGAGATTAAAAAAATACTTGTATCTCTAAGGCTAGTAAGAGATTAACAAGTAGAACCTTAATCCTAGTTTTTAACCCTCTTCTTAATTTCTGAAAACTTATTAGAGGATTTCTAGATCTCAACACATGAGAGAAAAATGGAAGAGATGAGAAAAGAGCAAATTTCGGCCAAGATATTTTTCACAGAAAATTTCTGACCTTTCGGTACTAAAATCCTTATATCTTTTTCTAGGTAACTCCAAACGACTTGAAATCTTCACCATTGGATTCTAGACTCCAAGGGCTACAGATTACATAGGTCATGCGTCCAGAATGATTAGTATTTTTCCTTTCAAATTCCAGTTCAAAGTTACCTAAAAAATCTGTCCAGAAATTTTTTTCCTCTTTAATGAGATTGATTAGATTTAATGACATATTTAAATATTCCTTAAATCATGCCATGACTAATCAATTCTCCCCAGCATATATTTGGGCTTTGGGCTTAAACATATTAATCGTATTAATATTTAATTAAGTCCACAATCTTATACATTAAAAGAGGCCAACATATAAATTAATATTCCATGTTAATTTATATGCATCTCTCACGTGTCAAAAGCTATTTAAAATATGTCACACATACTTTAAATATTACTAGGATTATTTTATAACATCTCCATGTCATAAAATTATTCATATATTAATAACATATAATTTGTACAAATTAATTATAACTTCTTATAATTAACATAGCACATATTATATACATATCACATATGTTTTATTAATATATTTTCTTTTAATCTTTCATATGGTGTGACCCTATGGGATCCCATCATTATGGCAATAGAATTAAACATTTTAATTCCATAAATCAATGATACAACTAGCCGTGGTATATTGATTACCCAAATGACGTGGATGAAAAAGCACAATGCAAAATCACGATCCCTGTAACATTAAAATGTTGTTGTGTCAATTCCTTGCCACATGATATCCAAATAATCGTAAGGTAGGAATGTGTCATCCTTACCAATTATTCTTTCTTGATTTCCTGAAGTTTAATTATGATATGATTATCATATAATCATATTGCATGCACATAATATAAACTTTATCAAGTGGCCCAGAGATATCATCACTTATATTAACATATAAGGGACAATGGTTTCTTGATACATATCGTTCTTCCGCATAAGTTATATGCACTGCAGTAACTGCCTTTATAACTCCTGGTTAAAGAGAGCGTTGGATAGTACCAACAATACACATCCCTTATGTAAGAAAAATAAATATCTCAACCAAAGAATTCTAGACACAATGAAATATCAATGACACAAAACACAATCCATATGATATTTCATTCTTGGGTCTGTCCAGTGCCATACATCTCCATGTATGCACATGTGTGATTAGATCGATAACTCCTTATCGTATAACCTATAGAACATGGCCATCATCTAATCACCACACTTATCTTATATGGTCAACCAGTGTACCTTGCTGATTGCCAAGATAAGGAACATTTAAGAGTAAACAAATTTATTCATTGTGAAGTTCTACAATTTAAGTCATCAACTCAAATGATCCACTAATATGAATACTCAAGGTACAAAATGATAAAATCATTCACTAATAAACTAAACATATCATAGATATAATCTGGGTCTAGGACACCAACACTAACAAATTAAACATTCAATTCATGAACAAAGCTTTATGATAAATTATCGAATTATTGACTTCTAGATTATTACAAACTAACATGCTGTACAATATCACAATCCAGTAAACTATTTTACTTGTGTTAATTCTTTTGTCTCATAGCTGTTATATCCCAAAATTTTAAAACAGATTTAATTTGCTAAATTAAATATTATGCTCAAATTTAAATTTTAGTTAATTAGATGACCTTTCAGATTTTATCTGACTAATTTAAAAACGAATCTAAAATTTTGAAATATAAACTAATTGCGAAATTATGTATATTAAGAAAGAAAATAAACCAAATGTTATCGACTCTTGTAAATAAATAAATCTATCAAATTCTAATTAAGAAAATAAATATACAAATGTTTGTACAAATGTTTGTACAAATAACATTATATAAAAGTTACGTTCATTTATAAGCTATAGAATTTGATTTGGGTAATTATATATATGTATATACTAATTAATATCAAATAATTCGGATCCTAAAATCAAATTATAAACACTTAAGGATATTCATACGACATTATAAAATATTACGAAACCTTGATTCGAATTTATAAAGAGAATTTATTTTTAGATCAAACATTCAAGTTATATAAATTTCTGAATTTTTCTAAACCCTTTGATCTTGAATCTGCATGAATCCTGAAACCATTCTATCATTTGATTTCTGAATGTAATTGAAATGAAGAATAAACCCCATTTAACTTAATTTTCGGGTCCACTCAAGGAATTCACTTCCCTTCGGTATATCTCATATTCTACGTGACCTTTTTGGAAAATCTCAAACCGTTTAATACGTTCCGCACTAATCTTAAAGCAGAACCCCTCCCATTCAAAACCCTCAACTCTCTCTTCTCTCTTTCTCTCCCCTGCTTCTGGGTCCCGATGCCTCTCTTTCTCTCTTTCGCCGTGCCTCTTCGGAAAACCCTAAGAGATGCGATCGCCTCTCTCTCTTTCGATCACGCGAGCGACACAGTCGCCTCAGTTCCACCTGTCCCGTCGGTTTGCCTGCGTGGGTGAAGCCACTGACAGTACGGCTGTCAGGGAGTTGCTTCCCTCCCCGCCTTGCTGCCTTGTTTGATTCCGGGTATATAAGGCCTCTCTCTCCCTCGTTTTGGCTCTGGTTTGTTCTCTTTACCCCGCTCATGTGTTGAGAAAATCTTCTCTCTCTCTCTCTCTCTCTCTCTCTCTCTCGTTGCCTTTGATTTCTGTTCTGAGTGAAAATTCAGAAACCCTAGAAATTAGGGTTGAGGCTGGCTGGTGCTATCCTGGTGCCGTGCTGGTGTCGGCTTGGTGCTGTCTGGTGCTTAGTTGGAGCCGGCCGTTCTTTTCCAAATCCATCTCGTGCTAGCTCAATCGGGTAAATTTCTATAGTGCTCGTTAAATTGATCGGATTTTGTCTTTGCACGAGTTGTTGATTTTCTCGGCAAAGATCTGACTTGGGTTGTGTGCCTTATTCTCATGGCCACCCCCCTTCCCCTTTTCCCCCTTCCTTTTTCTGTTCTGGTTCGCTCAGACTAGTATGTGTATGTGCTTGTGTTTGCTACGGCTTGGTTGATGCTTGACTGGTACCGTACCAGTACCTGTTCTGGTCTGTTCTGTGGTGTTTGATCTCTTGTTGCCTTGCTCTCTGCTCTGTTCTGTTGTTACTGGTCTGGCTTGTGCCTTGTTCTGACCAGTTGCCTTGACCTGTTCTGCTGGTTCTGTGTTGAAGCTGTAGTGGTATTGTTTGACTGGTGCATCCATGTTGTTGTTTGTACTGATTGTGCTTGTATGTGATGCTGGTACCAGTGGTACCAGCCCAGTGAACTGCTGGTACTGTGCTGAATTGTTTTGTACCAGACCTTGACTTGACAGGGACCAAAATGTAAATAAATTAAATTGGGGGTTGTTTGTGCAAAATACAAACCCTTGGAAGTATTTAAAATTTAAGGGGGCCAAGGTGCAATTTTACATTAAATTTGGGCTTGGCCCTTTTTCTTGTTGGGTTCGGCTGAAAATTTAAGTTGGGCTTAGGCCCTTGTATAAAAACAGAAACAAATGAATTGGAATTGGGCTTTGATTTGTTGGGCCTATATATAATTTATTAATAAATTAGAACAAGGCTTGGGCCTTAGTATAAATGGGCTTGGCAGATTTTAAAAGGGTTAATTAATTATGGTACTTGGGTTTTTCCCAAATGGCGTAATTATCGGATAAAAACGTGGCTCTTAAAGTTAAGTTTTATAAGGAATCGAATTAAAAATCGGATGCTTACGTAAACTTGAACTAGTTCGGGAAATGATTATACCGTCCAGGGTCTTGATGCCTCGATGATAGCTCATAACATAATTTGAGCAGATACTAAAACAACCCGATTGGACACCTGTATGATCCCGAAACAAACCAAACTAAAACTCCCAACACATGTAAAATAAATAAAAGTTTCATAATAAGTTTTAAATTAAAATATTTCTTTTAAAATATTTTCAAACTTGTACGAAAAACTCGTTACTAATTAATAAAGAACAATTAATTAGCAACGAAAAATATTTATTTTGACTTACATTCGAAACGACTAATTATGCGTAGGATTAGATTAGTTATAAAATAACGAACTGCTCGACTTAGAAATAATTAGAAAAACACGTAAAATAGGTAAACATTTCTCTTCTAAAAAATTTCTAAACCAACTTACGTGTCTAAATTATAATATAACTAAAAGCATAATTATAATACTTATTAGTTTAGTAATAATTGCATAATTTATACATTTTTATATAAGAATAGTAATATTAGGAAATTGTAATAATAAATTAACTTCGAAATTGCAAATTGACTGATTAGAATAATTATAGTTAAGCTAGAATAAATCAAGTAGCTGAGTAATTAGGATATACATTAATTGGTAAGAGCACGTATAAAAATTATGTAACTCACGAATAATAATTTTGCGAATATTTTGACATTAGAAATTCTACAAGCAATATATCTTCAAAGTAAATTATTAAAACTATAAATTAATTAGATTAAAATTTGCTTAGTGTAAATGAAACAAATTATTAAGATCTGATAAATCGGTTCAGTCAGACTGACTGAATCGAAAACTTTTATAAGACCGAAATAATCGACACTCTAACCTACACGATAATTGGGACGAGGGTTAGAGTATCTTAGAGTAGACTCTAAATAGTGTAATTTTGTAATTTCAGACCAGTCGGCTCCGTACAAGTCCGATCCGTGGACTGATCCGACTGATCCGACTGACCCGCAGTTCGGAGCATACGCGGAGCACGTTGATTATTAGCGACAGAGACTCCAGCCCTACAGGTGTGGGATATCTGAATTATTCTTTTCGTGGGCGTACTCTTACCAGTCAATCCATCTGACCTGACATCCGCACTTTATTTTAAGTAGTTGCATTAAAACTGTAGAGCATGTTTATCCTTTTTCTGCACTATAGGTAGAATTGCATAAGCCCTGAAAAACCTGAATTTACTGTATTGTAGGAGTAGAGTAATTAAATAATACTATACTGATATTATTAGAATATTAGGATACTAGTTCGTCTTTTTCTCGTGGAGACAATATATTATTATTATATTACGTGCATACGCATGCATTGGTGAGAGTTGAGCAGAGCCGAGTGACTTCGTTCCGTCTTGGTGTCACTTGGCATGGGACGGCCCGACAGCCACTGAGCTGAGGATCACTTGATCCTTGGATGGCTTTAGGATATTATATGTATAAAATTTGATTATATATCATTTTTCGATCATTTTTCGAGCAGTTCCGATCTCGAGTTCTGTGGCACGATACGATTCGGGAATTTATTTTTTCCCTACATTAGGAGCTACTTTGCCTAGAACGGAAGTTCCCAAGGCCCCATGCGGGTCTTGAGGAATGAAGTGCAAGTGCATAAGGTCGGCGAGCCTTGATGCGCGGGGTCGAGCTCGAGTCGAGCCCCTGATTCCTATTGGTCTGGCCGGACGGTAGAGTTCTCTCCTGCTCATGAGGGAAGAGATTAACTTTTTACGACTTGCATTGTATGATTTCTCCTATTGGATATGTTTGGGTGATGAATCGTTAGGCGAGATGACACACTGGATTTGATATAACCATCGGTTAGTGTGTTGTATAACTTGTGGGCAATGCTCGATGTCATTAGGCAACGTGTATCATTGTACCTATGAACACAGTCCTTGGATTATATTGGTTGGATCCTTTGATCCTATTGGCACAGCACGGGGTGATATACTTTATCCATATTATTATTATTATTATTGTATTTGACACACACAGTACAAGGAGTACTGGATTCCTACTTGTTTTATATCCGATATTACACCTTGATTTTTCTTTGGGTTTATTCCGCATGTTGGCATAATAGGATAATCGCATCATGGCATCATTCAAAGTATTATAAATTCTATTAGATATTAATATAGGTTCACACATGTGCATATTTTTAAATTGTATTCATTTTATAAATAAAAGTGCTTTGACCGTAGAGGATCCCTGAGGGGATAATTCTGGGTCACATACTGGGCGATTCGTCGCTCACCCACAAGTTGTTTCGTGGGTTTTAGATACAGGTTCTGGCAGTCCGCAGCAGGAGATGTCAAGAGCTGTCCCCGAGGGCCACACCACTTGACCTAGTTAGGGTTAGGCTTTTGATTAGGTTTACGAGTCCCGTATTTCCTATGTTATATATACGGGCTCGATAGATCATGTATCCCCTTCTATAGATGGTGTTATTTGGATCCGAGATGGATCGAATTATATATTATGTATGTGTATGTTTATTTATTTGCTATGTGACTGATGCTTGATATTTATATTATTTTGCTTCCGCTGCTGTTTGATTTATTATTCATGATTAGCCTTGTGTGCTTAATGATTAATTAAGCACGAGGCGAGGTTGATCACACCTTAATCCAGAATCCCTGGTTTGGGGTGTGACAATAGCTATCAGATCAGTTTCAAGGTAGATGTATGTCATCCTTGCAAACTTAATCTTTTCTTGATCTTGAGCAGATTATCAAATATGATTACTCTTGTAATCATACCGCTAGTGATACTTGCAAACTTAATCTATTCTTACTCTACCAAGGGGCCCAGTGATACTATAACTCGTATAATAAATACGAGGGACAATAGTACTTTTGGTAGACCATTACTTCCTAAGCATAAGTTATGTATACCGAAGAGCTACCATTATAGCTACTTTTTACGGATAGCGTTAGGTAACAATCACACATACACATATCTTAGTAGGAAAGATGAATACATTATAGTGTAGAACTTAACACTGAATGAAAGCATTAATAACACGAACACAATTCCATTTAATTTTTCATTCGGGGTCTGTCAAATATCTTGTTCCTGGAACAAGTATCTATGTGATTAAAATGACACTCTTGTCTATGGTCTGTAAAACTTGACCATTTTTTAATCCACATACTAACCTTGTAGCGATCAATTAGTGTTCCTGCTAATTACCTCGATTAGAGACTTTTAAGAGTATATATCATCTATATTATGAAGTTTCACAATTCGAGTCATTAACTCAAAATGATTCATAAATGCAATAATACTCAAGGCAACAAAATGATTAATCATCAAATTCATGAACAAAATATATATGATAAAATTATCGTATTATTGACTTCTAGATTATTACAAACTAACAATGACGAGCCTGAATGTACGTCATCATGGATCTGCATTTAATTTTCGGTGGTCCCCCCATGGGTACAGTACTGCGGGTGCTATTATCTTCGCGCTACAGTACCCGCACAATAATTAATTGTTCACCTCATAGCTATAAATACTTCCGTACATAGGTATAAATACTTCTGTGCATAGGTACTAATACTTTAGGAAAAAAAATCGAATTGTGTAGGTTTTGCGATCCCCACAAAAAGTTTTTTTTTCACATTTAATTTTCGATGGTCCCCCTGCGGGTACTATTATCAGCTCCCTTGTTTTTTTGAAATATTTGTTAGATTATTTTTTTTTATGTATAATTAGCAAAATTATACTAAAATACACTAAATTACGCTAATTATGGTAAATTATGCTAGATTATCTTTAATAATGGTAAATTACGCTAATTACATAAACATCAACTCAAGTTTTAGGACACTTCCCTTTGATTTTTGGCAATTCTGAATGTTGAAAAACGGCATAGCTATCACCGACGCATGTATATTTTCACAAGCTTTCTGAAAATAATCATTTGCTAAAATCGGACACTCAAGCACTTTATCAGAAAAATGTCGTTATTGACTAGATACAATTGATACTTTTCTTTTTAATTTGGATATTAATAAAAATGTCGGCAAAAGATTGTCGTCCGCTTTCTTTTTATTACACGATGTGTTCTATGTAGATTTTTTTTTTTAAAGGCTTAGTAATTCTATGTAGATTTTTCTTTTTATTACACGATGTAGCTAGCCTTTAAAAAAAATATATAATCTACATAGAACTACATCGTCTAATAATAAGCAAAACAAATTGATATTTTATTTATCAAATTATTTGAATTGTTCCATGAATATGAATTATGTCAATGTTTTGTTTTTCTTCTAATTTAGAATTGGACAAATTCATTTTTTTTTTAGGCTGCATCTGTAAATATGGAAAAGAAACCAATATAAACATAATTTTCACGGATCCAATTTGAAAAAAAAATACGCATGTAAGTTTACAAATAAGAACAAAGAATAATTTTTATTTTCCGATCTCTAGATTAGCAATTTTGTTTATTAAAAAATCACCAAATTTTAAGAAAATATACAAAAATATAATTTGTCGTGAACCTTCGTTCTTTAAATAATAGAAACAGTAATGTGAAAAATGAAAAAAATAATCTTAATCGTATACAACTGATCTTCTTTAAAATTTCAATCAATAAGAAAAAAATCTAAAGAACTTTTTTTTATATAGAAGCACTAAACTGAGAGATTAAAAAGTGACGCCAAAAATTAATTCATGTTCATCACAAAAAAGGAAAAAATGATCGTATTTTGAAATTTATAGAACACTGTTAAGAAGGCAATAAAGATTAGAAAAGCATTATGAAAAGAAAATTAATCTTGCTCTTTTATTTTTGTAATTTCAGTTATGGTCTATCCCAAAACTAATAACCCATCTCCAGACTCCAGATGCTGCTTTTGTAAGAAGTGGCAGGTCTAATTTGAGCCTTTAATTTTGTCGTCTAAAGCTTTAATGCTTAAAGTTTAAACTCCCGAAAGTATATTGTACAGTACTGAAATATACTTCTAAATACACAAAATTAAAATTCACGCATTTCCGATGGTACTAATTCAAATGCATTTTCAAAAATAAAAACAAAAAACAATGTATATGATCAGAATCAATGTTCTAAATAGCGCCGCTATAGCGTTTTTGAACCCTAAATACTAAGTTATGGCATCAAAACACGTTATTTGAGCTATGGACGCTATAGCGGTAATAACAGTCCGCTATAGCACATAGCGTGTAGCGCAAATAGCGCGCGCTATGCAACATGAGCTGTTTTTTTTTTCTTTTCTTTTCAATTTATATGGGCTTTAAATAAAGGCTCAGATTGGATTTTAACCGTGATTTTTTTTTTTGCAATTAACGTAGTAAGCTTTATATTAAATTATTAATTATTAAATGAGAGATCCATCAAACAAAATCAAATAAGAAAGCTACAGTGCGCTATGCAACATGAGCTATTTTTTTTTTCTTTTCAATTTATATGAGCTTTAAATAAAGGCTCAGATTGAATATATTAAGATATTTCTTGAAGTAATAAAATGATACTTACTATATGGTAGTTTGAATATTTTGAATAGATTAAGATAGTTAATTATGTCATGATGTATAGGTTATTTTGAAATTTAAATAGAAAAAATATAGATTATGTCATGATGCTGAATATATTTTGAATAGAAAAAGATCGATAGTTTATGATATTAATATTACTATGGATATTTTGAGTCGCAATTTGGACTTTGTATTGTTTCAATATGAATATTATAATTTTTTAATCAATTTGATGTTATTTATTGTTCTGTAAGACTTAGATAATGTTAATATTTAGTACAAATATATGATATAATTTTTATAAAAATTAAAAAATGCTATGTAGCATAGTGTTCGCTATAGCGATGCTATTCCCTATAGATTTTTTTGTAGGCTTCCTCTATAACGCGATAAACACTATTTAGAACCTTGATCAGAATATATACTCCAATAGTCCAATTGTAATTTATGCCTTAACCGACGCACACATGTTTCAACATACAAAAGGTGCCGCAGCAGAACCGGTATAAGAGAAGTAGGATGTGTCATGTGCAAATGGTTTTGAGTTTTGGAAAGAAAGGGCAAATCACGAAATTTGTTTAGAAACCATAAATAAAAAAAAAATTATCAAACCAACTTGATTGCTTTGGATTTTATAAAATCATAAGAACTGAGATGTTATTTCAGTCAGAATTTTTTGTTTCCAAATTGAATTACTATTTCGGTCCGAGTCATTTTCATAGATTTAAAAAAAAAATGTAGTTTTTGAGATAAAATTTGTGAAAATACCTCTAACCAAAATAACAAATCGTTCCAACAAAAAATTTCAAACCAAAATGACATCTCCCTTATTATTATTTTTTTGTAAAAATCAAAACAATTTGGTAATTTTTTTTTATTATTGCTTTTAGAAAAATTTAAAAAATAACACTCATGAATCATGATGGCAGAATGGACGGCCATTTTTTTTAATACCCCAAAAAAAAAGAAAAATATAAAAATAACCTCTGTTTTGGGTTTTTTTCATATATGCCCTGACCGCTTGGAAACGGGGCGGGCCAAAACTTTAGCAAACCGCCCATGCAATGGGCGCTTCATGCCATTACCAAACCGCCCATATACTGGGCGGTCCACTTTTTTTTTTTTAAGTTTTCTTTTTTTTTTAAACAGAAATTTTTTTATTTTTTGTATTGAAATATTAGTAATATTGAATATATTTCTTTAAAAATAGATGGAATACAATATAATTTGATTTATTAGAAAGACTACAACAAATAACCCGGATCAATATTTTTCAGGCCGGATTTTTCGCGGCTGTAAGAAAAATTAATATATTTCTTTATGTGTTATTGGATAAAAATAAAAATGCTTAGATTCTGAGTTATTGATCCCGGTTCAAAAGTCACTTCTATGTAATCTAGAAAATATTATAATCCTTCTAGGACATTTAATTTATAAAAAGTTGTATCTATTTTGAGAATTCTTTTTGAATAACAATTATTAAATAACTTAAAGTTTTTATTTTTTTTTCAAAAATAGATACAACTTTTTATAAATTAAATGTCCTAGAAGGATCATAATATTTTCTAGATTACATAGAAGTGACTTTTGAACCGGGATCAATAACTCGGAATCTAAGCATTTTTATTTTTGTCCAATAACACATAAATAAATATATTAATTTTTCTTACAGCCGCGAAAAATCCAGCCTGAAAAATATTGATCCGGGTTATTTGTTGTAGTCTTTCTAATAAATCAAATTATATTGTATTTCATCTATTTTTAAAGAAATATATTCAACATTTCTAATATTTCAATACAAAAAAAAAATTCTGTTTAAAAAAAAAAAAAAAAAAATGTGGAACCCCAAACCGCCCAAACCAGGGGCGCTTCATTTTTTATTATTTTTTTTTTGAAAGTTTATTTTTTTTTAAACAGAAATTTTTTTATTTTTTGTATTGAAATATTAGAAATGTTGAATATATTTCTTTAAAAATAGATGGAATACAATATAATTTGATTTATTATAAAGACTACAACAAATAACCCGGATCAATATTTTTCAGACCGGATTTTTCGCGGCTGTAAGAAAAATTAATATATTTCTTTATGTGTTATTGGACAAAAATAAAAATGCTTAGATTCCGAGTTATTGATCCCGGTTCAAAAGTCACTTCTATGTAATCTAGAAAATATTATGATCTTTCTAGGACATTTAATTTATAAAAAGTTGTATCTATTTTTGAAAAAAAAATAAAAACTTTAAGTTATTTAATAATTGTTATTCAAAAAGAATTCTCAAAATAGATACAACTTTTTATAAATTAAATGTCCTAGAAGGATTATAATATTTTCTAGATTACATAAAAGTGACTTTTGAACCGGGATCAATAACTCGGAATCTAAGCATTTTTATTTTTATCCAATAACACATAAAGAAATATATTAATTTTTCTTACAGCCGCGAAAAATCCGGCCTGAAAAATATTGATCTGGGTTATTTGTTGTAGTCTTTCTAATAAATCAAATTATATTGTATTCCATCTATTTTTAAAGAAATATATTCAATATTTCTAATATTTCAATACAAAAAATAAAAAAAATAAAAAAATTTCTGTTTAAAAAAAACAAAACTTAAAAAAAGAAAAAAAGAAAAAAAAGTGGACCGCCCAGTATATGGACGGTTTGGTAATGGCATGAAGCGCCCATTGCATGGGCGGTTTGCTAAAGTTTTGGCCCGCCCCGTTTCCAAACGGTCAGGGCATATATGAAAAAAACCCAAAACAGAGGTTATTTTTATATTTTTTTTTTTTTTTTGGGTATTAAAAAAAATGGCCGCAGAATGGACGTAGGCTCACATCATAGGTTTTAAAAAAAGAAATTAAAAAATAACACTCATGAATCATGATGGTTGCTCGTGGCCCCAGATGCTTGACAGAGATTTTCTGGAACTAAATTAAATTCTGGAGCTGTTGTTCTTTCTCCTGTGATTTGTGAGACAACCCGACATTTTTATTAATATCTAAAGTTAACTATAAATTATTAATTACACCGGCTGGCTTAGTATTCCTTTTTTTTTTTACTTTTTTGTTGTTGTTGTTGTTGTTGTTTTTAATCCGGTAATTTCTTTTATTTATTATTTATTTATGGAAATTAATATACTTGAAAAAAATGGGTAATGGGTAACCGGAAATAATTTTAAATGAATTTGTCTCTTACAATTAAGCACAATTGTTAGACAATTGAGCACCATTTCTCTTAAAAATAAATTTAAATTGAGCACCATTGTTAGAGAATTAAGCATTATGAAACTTGATTATTTATTATATAATTTCTTTTATTTATTTATGAATAAGAGGACCGGCCATTTAATGACCGATTGTGAAAAATTGAGGACTGGCCATGTAATGATCGGTTGAGAAAAATAGTGAACGGGTCATTCATTTAATGGAGAGAAATGGCCGTTTGTGGCTGTTTTATAATAAATATTAGGGAAAAATATATTAAAAGTACGAAAAGTATTGTCTGATAAAAAAAAAAACAAAAATCATATTTATGCATATGTCATTCATTTTTATGCTTCCAAGCAATAACAAAATGAAACCGAATGACATGGATCTTTTTATGCATTGCCAATAGCATTCATTATTTTTGTCACATCACAATTGATTTACAATAATTATCTGATATTTTATAGTGGATGATGCTAGAGATATATTCTCTGCACCCTGTTAGATATAATAAAATCAAATCCCTTCCTTTAGGTGGCCCTGCTATCAATTACCCGGAAGCGTTCTTTATCTTTGTATAATAAACCTGTAACCCACAAGGGGAAACGAGTAATAAATAATAAATTATTTCTCAGTGCTGATTGCCACTCAGATTATTGGATTCGAAGGAAATCCATATTCAGAATGAAATCACCGCACGAGAAATTATCAGTTCGGTTCTATAATGACGAATGAAAATGCTCAATAATAGTATCCAATTGAACAACAAAAATTATATAAATAAATCAGAACTCTAAGAATCTTATCATAATAAATGATTTGGGTCAAAATCTTTTAATACTTTAAGTATGGTAATATTTGGGACCTAATCTTTATAACCACTAAGTCTTGATAACGTTTGGTTTCTTAACTTTACAATTTCTAGTCTGGTAACACTGATAGATACTATAACATGTATCTGTCGTGTCAGGGCTTATACCGTTCTAACTATCCCGACACCTGATTAACAGAAACAATACGGAATCAATATCACAATACTGTCATTATTGGAAAGAAAATCAATGATAAGACAGTTACCACAGTTCATTAGTCTTACAGTCACAATTCACATTTATTCAATATCCCCTATCCAACCGGTACTGGATTCAGTTGGGGCCATTCACCATATGCGCATAAGGGTCCTGGAGTAAAGTCTAGTAGCTAGCTAGACTTTACGATATATTAATTATTTTTTCTCCACTATATGGAGGTTTAAGGATTACAGTATTTCATATTCAATCAATTCAATCACTGTGGTCTCAATCAATCATTTACAATAAGAATCAACCAATCGATAAACAATATCAACATGACAGTAACAGACTTACCTGTAATTCAATTTCAATTGTATTGGACTATGCACATGATGCAACAGTTCAATCAATGCAGTCAATCAAATATTCAAAATGCACAACGAGTTACAATTTAATTCCTAGTTATGAATCTCAGACTAATCCAATAACTTCGCACCTGATATCGTAGAGCAACATGTGAGGTCGCTAATAGTATGTTCTTCCTGATCATTCTGTCTCATCAGTCCTTCTCATAATTATGCCTATGTTAACAATAATATGCACATTCTAATCAGTAATATATTTAGTTTCGATGTCATATGATACCCTATAATATTACTTAAATTCTTATACATGTAATTAGACACTTTTATAAGACCCCCAACCTTATCCATTTCAAATAATGATCTCTTTTGATCTATTATTTAATCATTTTGTTAATTCTTTTTATTTATCTATTTTCAGTCCAGTACAAGGCAAGGTCAGCTTCATTTAATTCTTTCTTTTTCAAAGTCTACAAGTCCAGTACAAGTTCAATTCGAATTTTCGATTCTGAATCCAAAGTTATGGTGTTATTCTTCTATTATAAATAATTACTTGGCCAACTAGAAACCTGTTTATAATTCTCATTTACAAAGTCTCCATATAACAACTTATTATATATGTAACTTTACACCAAGGCCCCTCTGATAGGTATTAATTACAATTCTGAAAATTTTCCCAATTCAACATTCTACTTTAATTACATTTCTTTTGCAAACAAGCCCTAGTAGATTAAAAAGGTGCACCATTAACCAGAGTAAACTGACACCAATTAGTATCCAATCCATTTGAGCTTGGAACAAAAGTTATATCTAGGGTTGAGTTCTAAACCATAAACAAAGAATCAAATTACCATAACAATTATTGGATTCAGATCCGATCGAAGAACTCATGGATCAAAAGAACCTCAGGTAAATCAATTAAAATACTCTATTAAACATACTTTGAACTAAAGTCACACAATATTTTAGCTTGCCTTCATGAATTTGTTAATTCAATATTCCTTCATATTTTAATAACCCAATAATTATTTTCATTTCTTTTCACATATAGAGCAAGCTTAAACTTGCTAAATTTCAGAATTTTACCAAAACTCTAATCGAGTTTGAAAGAAGAACAATAGATATGAAGAAAAGAAATACCTAATGTCAACGTTGAATCCAACAATAAGCAGCAATGGAAACTACTAGTCCAATCATGAAATTTCACAAGAAAATTCTTCTGTTGGCTCACGAAAGAGAAAAAGAGGAAGACTTCATTCTTTTTTCTCATTTTCATTTTCTTTGTTTTCTTTCTTCCGAAACAGAGAGCAGAGAGACCCTTAGTTAAGGGGAAATTAAAATGGGATGAACCACCATGGGCCACGTGGCTTTAAAGCCACGTTGATCAATTTCTAATTTCTTTTTTGTACCTTGTTAATTTGGCATTTTCACATAATTCACCTTTAAAATTTCAAACTTTGCAAATTAGTCCAAAATTACATAAAAGAAGCTTGTACAATATAAATGTTTACATATATCTAGCTATCTCATACCACTAATAATTTTCAAATATTTGTTTCTTTAATATTTCAGAAATCTGATGAGTAATATTCACTCTATATAAGTCAGTTTGATATCTAGAGAATCTCATAATGATTCACTTTTAAATAACTTAACTATCTTATTGATTTGTTAAATAAAATGAAAAGTTACTTTTAAAATATTACCTATTTCACTTAAAAACATATCTAGAGATTTCGTATATTACTTTTAATTATAAATTTAAATTTAAATTTATCATAGTGTTACATTTTTTTTTATAATATATGTATATGTATATATAAGAGATGGGCTACGGTGAGTTGCGAAGTAAAACGCGTTTCTACTTCACGCCGTATTTTTATTTTGAAAGTCCAAACGACCGATCCGAACCGTTAGATGTTTAATCCATATTGAAATGTGCTTGGAGACCAAATTTTACATTTTTTAGAATTTTTTTACTATTTATTAAGTATTTTTTTAAATTGCTGTTTTGCTGTGAACAGTAAAAACAGTAAAATTTTCTGGACCATTAGATCAACGACTTTCAAAATTGCTTAATAAATAGTAAAAAAAATCCAAAAAATGTAAAATTTGGTCTCCAAGCACATTTCAATATTGAGAACACGATGAACGGTTCGGATCGACGTTTTGAACTTTAAAATCGCAAAATATGAGCGTGAAGTAAAATAGTTGCTTTACTTCGCAACTCACCGTAGCCCATCTCGTATATATAATATAATACACGTATATATATGTATATATGTAAATGAGTTTATAAAAAAAAATGAATAAATAAAAAAATGGGAAATCTCATTTCCGGAAAAAAAATTTCCAGTTTTGGGACTAAAAATAAGAAAAAAAAAATTCCGGTTTGGGTAGTTTTGAAAATACAGCTGACATTTGGTTATCTTTTTAAAAAAAAATTGGATATAAATAAAAAAATCGGCTCCGGTGCACTGGATTTCAAAAAATATCCAAAGCAGAGATTAAATTTTCGGTTTCAAGGAAAGTTTACCGTAAAAAAATTCCGGTTCTAGGCTATCCAAAATAATAGATAAAAACTATCGTTTCTCAAAACCGCAAAAAAAAAACTTTAATTTCTCACTAAAGCGTGAAACTAATATGCGGTTGTAAAATCAGAATTTAATTTTCCGACCGTATTTTTTTTTTTTTTGCAATTATAAGTTCAGAAATTCTCTTCTTGGTTTCAAGAAAATTATTCTATAAATGGACGCCCGTCTCCCTCCTCTCTAACATATTACCTCTCACATATTAAAATGAGAAACAAAGAAGAAGTGAAAATCCGACTCCGCAAGTGAATTTTTGTAAGTTTATTGATTTTATTGATTTTTTTAATTATTTAATTTTTCAATTTATGTTGTGCTTATAAGGTTATCATTTTTTTAATTGTAGTTTGTTATTTAGACTAAAGTAAGACAAAAAATAATCTGTGTGAAAATACAATAATTTTTTTAATTTAAAAACATAGAACTATAATGTACACACTAAAGAATGATTACACAATTCTTAACAATGATTATCTAATTACCATATTAGAAAAAAAGGAAAAAATTTCTAGTGTCCCCATCTAAATATTTGAAATAGCCAATGTCCCTATCAAAACACCACAATATCTAATATCTCCATACAAATTTAAAATTATTTCTTCTATACCCTTTTAACTATTTAACATTTTATTTAATTATTTAAAAATTAAATTGACCAATTGCCCCCTCCACTTCTCTTGATGCTGAGCCAATTTCCTTCACTCAAGCTAATGCTAAACCCGAATGGCGCAGTGCCATAGCCATTGAAATGAATGCTCTTGCCCTAAACAACACATGGACATTGGTACTGCCTGAACCCAATCAACAAGTCGTTAGATGTAAATGGGTCTACAAAGTTAAAAGCCGAGCCGTTGGATATGAATTAATATTGGCATGTAAATTGAAACTACTGAAAATAAATTTGAAGTCCATACAAAGGTTTTCTAAGAAAGTTTGGAATGGTTTAATTTCTTCTCTTAAATCCATATTGGTTTGAAATCTATGCATGTGCTAGCTGGCTGTTCTTTGGAGTATAGTATGTATAGGCTGCACCAATTTCCTTGTTTATGTATAGGCTGCAACCTATTTCTTTTGAGTATGGTTTGCCAGAATGGATTCTTATAGAAAAGAAAAAATAAAACTCTGGAAAAACTAGAGACAAAAGCAAAGTATGAAAGTAGTAACTCACTTGTCATAACCCCTAATAAACCAGCATGCTATGTCTAAAGACTGAGAAAAGAAAATAAAGCAAAAAGATAGGATCAGACGATCAGTGAGGTGGTTTCTTGGAGTATCAAAAGATTATCTGTTGTACTTTTTCCTTTTTCGATGCATTTCTCATTTTAGCTTGCTGATCTGTTTCCTTCCGCTTCAATGCATTTTGAACGAATTAAGTTGTATAAACTCCACTGAGCAATCACTGCACAAACAACATCTGAGGTTATTAATTAACTGAGAAAAACCATTTGGAGTATCCAGTTTTTAGGTGAAATTAAATTATTTAAAATTTGAAAATAAAAATAATAATTTATAATACGAACTAATTCACAGTATTTACGGTACCACAGCATCACTCTCAAAGTGCTGTAAAATGTGGGGATACTAGAGGTGAGTACACAGAGACGTTTATATCGCTAAACAAAATGAAGAAATTTTTTTTTTTTTCAGCAAAGCACAATGAAGAAATTTGACTGGAAATCAATAGACTGCAGTTTCTATATATATTTTCGTACAGACAAATCAATACATATCCTAGTACAATTAATGTATCTTTCGTACGGTACGTTAAAGGTAATTATATCTTTTTGGTTAACGTTGGTACTTGGTACTGAAGAAAGGATTCTCCATTCTACTGTAATCAATGCGCGCCTGGGCTGGTTGGAATAAGGTATGGCTATTCAGTCTTTTTCTCCTTTTCACTGTGCTCTATCTTTTTCTGCTTGCATCTTAAATAAGTAACACCATATCGAGTCTCTTAATTTGCTGAGGTGCTTCGTGGTAGAATTTTTCGTGAAACATTTTGCAGTGCAAGAAAGCCCATGTTGATTCACGAAATCAAGGTAGTATATGAATTATGTTACACAACTAGTAAGTATTTCTAAAAGAGTACATATAATAATATATAAGATAATAAATTACTTCAGAAAGAATAAAAAATATTCTCCCCCTCAAGCACCGGAGAGGTACAATGAGTAAAGAACGGTCTTCCGAAAGAAATCCCATGCCTATTGAAGATACAGGGGTCTGTTTTGAGAATCGTGCTCAGTTAAAGAACAGAGTCCGGAATTACTCATTACCCTCAAGTACCTGGGGGGGGGGGGGGGTTTACGAATTTGGCATAATCATGAAAAACCAATCTCACTTTTCATTGATTGAGTAACAAAACTCTATTTAGACATCAGTTGGATCAAACAAACAACATCCAATGCTTTTATTCAACTGAATGCTCGCTTAAACCCGGCAGCATAAATACACAAACAGGAAAACAAAATCAGCAAAAAACTAAGCTTAAAACAGTTCATTAACACCAAGCAAAGAGAAAACCTGCTTATTATTTCCCACTATGACCTGCATGTAAGATAACTCGCGTGAAACAACACTTACACCAGATTGAACAGGAAAAGGGTTTCCTTAGCAAGGAAGATGAGCAGGAGAGACAAATAGATGAGAACCCATTTCTGGGTCACCTCATGGTGCACGTAATCTAGAATAATCTCCTTGAAGAAACCATAAACCTGGTGGTACGTGAAGAGTACAGCGAGACCGGTGGTGAAGTTCCATTTGGAGGTGGCAAGCAGCACTGGGATTAGAGAGTAGGTCAACCAGATTGACTGCTCATACCTTTTCACTTTTGTGCTTTCATTTGATAAGAGGCTTTTTCTCGGGAGCGTCGCTTCCAAGGGGCTGAATGCCATCACCTTCTCTGGCTCTTTTGTCACATCGGACGCCTTATTTGTCTAGATGACAAAATAAAGAATGAATTATGCAAGAGGTTTCTAAATGTAGTCAGGTGGACTTCTAATTGGGAATGCTAATTGTTGAACCAACCCAAACCTATCTGACATGAACCTACCTGACCAGTTGTATTGATGGACAGATCCCAGTAGAGGTTACAATTTTTTAACTGAAGCCACAGTTCAACCCAACCCACCAACAAGACCCATATATGAATGACCTGAGAGGCTGCCTGATGTGTCGACCCAGGCAAAACACATATCAAATTCACCAATTGATCTAATTAGGTTATGGTTTATCTTCATTTATTGACATAATGAGATTAGGCTAAAATTGACCACTATAAACATATGGAACAAGATCTGAACTCTCAGAAATATTCAAAACCAATGAAATTTGGTGACTTTGCAGTATTGACTCAATGGTCAACCCGATCTAAGCTTTATAATTTTTTGGGTTTTCTTAGTAAAAGGTTATTAAAAAAAATGGATTGTAATATGTATTTATCCCTTTCTATACCAGTAAAGCCATTGGCAGAATACGGCAGGTCTAAACTGCTGGTAAGCCAGTTAGATAAAACTGTTTTAGCTTGATTATTTTTATTGTTAAAATCATGAAGGCTGGAAATTCTAACACACTCTTTTTCATTAAGAACCGTATAAAATAAATTTATTTCATGCAAAGAAGCCCCCCCCCCCCCCCCCCCCCCCCCGATTTCATGTCCCCCTTTAAAACCAGCCCATTCACTTTAGAACTAGCAACACCTTGTAAAAAATTGCACTGACCACGTAAAAACCTTGGGGAACAAAATATAACATTTATTCAACATTAAAAAGTGGAAATTGTGACAATGCTAACATATCTGTCGACCTAAACAACTGTATAGGCCAATTCTTAACCATGGCAACAAGACCTGAACACATGTTTAAATAAAATAATGCAAACCCAACCCAAAATTGACCAGAACCATTACCATCCTGTTTCGATACCTTTTATTTGATTTTCAGGTAGAGGGAATTTCACTAGCAGCCATTCAAGCTGTCAGGATAATATCCATCTCTTCCCCACTTCCAAATCTACCCAAAAATCCCTCCTTCCTCACCATAAATCTACTCATATATTAGGAAGTCAAAGGGAGCATGTGATATCTTTTGGTTTCTGAGGGAAATATGAGATATTTCTTGTTTTGCAATCATGTACATAATACTTGGTGCTTCGGAGAGAGGTGTGAAATTATTCCCCCAAGGTAACAATTATAATTGGCACTGTGCAGCAAATACCAGTATAGCTCTGGCTGATAAGAAAAATAGAGTTACTGTACTAGCCAGGAACAACATCTAATCAATTTGGTAAAAGGTTAGTGTTAGAACCTAACTTTAGCAATTATCCGACCAATAAAAAGAAGAGAGAACCAAGCAGTGCTGAACTGGTTTGGTTTGTTACATGTTGATCAAACAGCCGTGTAAAATGGAAACTAAAATTACTAACCTGGGAATCAATGCTGGGCTTAGAAGAAAACCAGCGGGGAATAATGACTTGTGACGTAGCATAAAAGGGCTTCAATGCACTCAGCCGAAAGGCTTGTTCATGCCCATTGTTCTATCCAAAATAACAAATTAAAAATATATAAAATGAGAGGTTATACTGATGTTGTTTCGTCATGTATGATTTGTGTAATTTCTCGTTTCTTTTTGGTACAACATGAAGAAAAAACAACAACTATAAATAGATGGCAGAAAGAGAAGCTTTGCAAATGGGAATAAATACTATATACTGATCACCATTCATCTCGGATCATATCATACAAAAAATAAAAAAATAAAAAAAAGCTTAAATGTTCCTATCAGGAAAATAAAAAATAGTTTGGGCCCCAACCAAACCTCAATTCAGTCAGAAAACAGCCGAAAAATAAAAAAAGCTAAATAAAACTACGAACTTTACAACTATTAGATAGAACAGGCATAGGCTGATGACTTAAGAACCTACAATTTTAAAGCTTAACCACCGAAATAGAGGCATGTGAACAGATTTGAAAGTTCTCGAGCACGTAAACTAAATAACAATGGAGCATCGATCCGTTTAATCGGATTGATAGAAGGTACCTTGATGTGAGAATCAAGGGCGAAAGACTTAGATCGGGGGTCGGAGAGAGAGCGATCGCAGCAAGAAGAGGCAGCTCTCGATGAGGAGGAGATCGAGGGGTGAAGGAAGCGACCAGCTAATGATTCGTTCAGTGCTTGCGCGAGGATTTTGGATCGGCCACCAGCGAGGAGACGAGACGCCATGGTCAGAGGTTAGAGCTTGGAGAGAAGCGGAGAGGTGTGGTGGGGTGCTATATTTTTGTTTTCTCACTCTCGGAGAACGCGTAGACCGGGCGTGCAAACACCGGCGAAAAATATTTGTTTGTGGAGCACGAAACTTGTTGTTCCAGGTACAACCAGTAATTGTTATCTTATCAGCGAGGAAAATGGAATGTCAGATTAGAAGTGTAGTTCATGTTGCTAGATAGAAAAGCAAAGAAAATGTTAGATTTGTACAACTCGTTACACGAACGAACTGTATTGTATTGACTATTGAATGAATGTCATAAGATTCGGGTATTTGGACAAACCCACTGTTTAGATTAGAAGGGGAATTTGCATCCTCTGAGATATATCAAACTTTCAGAGTATTTATGACAAATCTCAACCGTTAAAATACACTCTGCACGAATCTCAAAGCATAAATAATACTGCCCCTTCGCTGTCCTCGAATAGGCACCGTACGCGTCGGTCACTCAAAAGTTGAGATATCTCAGCGGATACGCACTCATACCATAGACGGGATTCGTCAAATTTTATCGTTTTATATATCCTGGTATTTAAAAAGAAAGAATGGCTCTGTCAATAATTTTTACTTGACAGTTGACATGAAGCCATGAAGGATCCGTATCCTCCCAGATACCTGACTCAAGCAAATTAAAACTGACGGATCAGATTAACTCCAGCCGAATCAAACTCAATTCCGTTCATATAAAGACTGTAGGGGTCTGTTTTGAGATTCATGCTACGCTAAGAGAATCGTCCGATTGTAATTGTCCTCAGTCAGGTAACCTAGAGGGATGTCAATTCTGACATGAACGAATGTATCTAAGGCAACTTTTTATTTACGGATAAATTTATATATTCTCAACAGCGGAATTCGACTTTGAATATAAAAATAGTTAACCGAATAAATATTATATTTAAAAAATATTTTAATAAAAATCAAAAAACTATATAACACAAAATATTCACTATTTGATTTCAGAAAAAAAAAAACTATCACCAATAAAAATAACATGTTTATAAAAATACATAATATATTCATATTATTTTCTTATAAATTTAGACCTATAAAAAAAGACATACCATCTTAAATTCATATTTTTAATATTTTGTATTATCATAGGAGGGTTGCAGGTTTCAATTTAATTTCTATATACTTAATAAAAAAATTATGAAAAATGTTGAGGAAGACTTCTGAACTACCTTACCTTTCGCCGCGGTATATTTTGATTTTCAAATAGATTGATAATAAAAATAAGAATAAAGATTTTTATCTCCTACTCTTTTCCCAGTTTTTTCTCCAACTCATCACTAACGAATTAACCAGATATTAGATCTATCTATCTCTCCATTGCCTTCTCTCTTCATCCTCTCCATTTTTTGTCTTTTCCTTTCCCTTCTTCTCCTCCTTTCTCATTCGTTGAAAACACAGCCATGATTCCTCCGATCTCTCCTCCTTCAACCACCACGTGTCCAATCTCTTCTCCGATTTCACCTCCAATTCGTCCTTCGCGCTATCTCTAATCTCTAACCTGAATGCAGAGGCTTCTCGACGGAGAGAAACAGATTGGTAAGAACAAGATGTATCACCGGCGCAAGTTCGAGTTTTTCGAGTAGAAGTTCGGTGGGAAGGCCACGATCCTCACCGAGATCACCGAAAGGATCTAGTGCTGCTCCAGCAGTAGAAACAAGATCAGCATTAATGAAACGATGGTATTGTCGGTCAAAAAAGACATTATTAAATTACAATTTTCTGTCATTAAGAAAGATTCGCAACTTCCGAACCGTGTCATGTTATCTAAACCTGGTAAATCGACTTAGACTTAGATGCTTACATTGGGTTACTGGATCTTCTTACTTCTCCGGTGCAAAAGGCCCAATCTTTTCACTCTTGCTTTTTAGATGTATTTTTCCGATCACCAGATAAGGGATTTGCAATCAATCAACTAAAAGCTATATATCTATCTATGATGTTTATCTCATCTAGCTCTTCTGTAATGGTACGTGCTCGTAGCTTTAAACTTTCAAACGCGTTTCAAAGGAAGATGAATTTTTTTTACAAATACTAATAGATCGGTCCTTCTCAGCTCTTCTCTTAGCATTTTTCTAATATATATATATATATGAGTCTCAATTTTATTTTTCTAATTTCATAATTGAAAAGAGAAAGAAAGTTTAGTGCTAATTTATGGGTTGTACGATCTGAGTATGAATTAATATTTTTGTTTATTTCATTATGTTATTATTATGTTTTCTGTTATTTTGGTTGTTTGATATTTTAGATATGAATACTTGACATTTTATATATTAATATTTGTGCACATAGGCAGTGGCGGAACTGGGGAGTGCAAGGGGGGCCAGGCACCCCCCATAAATTCAGAAATTACAGTAGATGTATATAAGAATTATGACTCGTGGCACCCCCAAGTTCACAATTAAATGTTAAGAAACCATTTAGGTCCATCAAAAAAAAAATTGCCTGTTAGAAAGCCCAATAGCCCAGTCCATAGCCCAATATCATTAAAAGGTATTTCCTAATTTCTAAAGCTGTTGTGGCCTGTGGGAGAGAGAAATGAAGACAGGAGGAAAGAAGACCATTCACCCTTCGTTAGTTCATTGGCTCGGCCCCCTCCAAATTTTCATCCTGGTTCTGCCCCTGCACATATGCATCCATACTTGCATCCAGTTATTTTAGAAATATGTTAGATATCTTAGGTATGAATACTTGCATTATGATGTATAAATATTTGCTCGACGTGGTATGAATACTTGTCATATTGCGTATTACAATCAAGCACCAAACTGAGTAATTTGTAAAAAAATATTAAATTAAAATAATTTTCAACATAACAATTCATACTTAAGTTATAAGTATGAATTCTTACATTACAAGGTATGAATATTTATAATACTTGATATTAATACTTTCAAACGTCATCTAGTGCCACAAGGAAAAAAAAGATAGAGAATATATTAGATATAAACACTTGATACACAAACTATTCACACTTGCATAACGAGGTATGGATACTTGCAATACTTATTATTAATACTTTCAGACATCATCCAGTGTCATAGGAAAAAAAATGATAGAATTTGTTAGATACAAACACTTGATACATGAACTATTCACAATTGCATGACAATGTATGAATACTTGTAATACTTTATATTAATATTTTCAGATATCATCCAGTGTCATATGAGAAAAAAAAATTAGTAGAATTTGTTAGATACATATACTTTCATACATCATCCAGTCCTATATAGAAATAAAAATAAAAATTCCATAGATTCTATTAATTACTAACACTTGATATATGAACTATTTACACTTGCAATACTTAATATTAATATTTTCAGACATCATCTAGTATAAACACTTCAGACATGATTATAATTTATATACACATGAATTACGAGATATGAATACTTGAACGAGGAGGTATAAATACTTGCTCGACAAGATATGAATACTTACACGACGATGTATGAATACTTGCACGACAAACAATCCAAAAGTACATCATCATGGATCTCATTTGAAAGAGAAAATTACGTAGAAGACGTCCATGGTTTTAGATTTGTAAATTTTCTCACAGATCGTGAGAAATATTGACGAGATTGAACGGAAAAAAAAACTCAACTCTAAAAGCGTGTAGAAGATGTGTGTATGATGTGTCTAGTTTTTTTTTTCAAAATACTTGGTATCTTAGATATGAATACTTGATATATTATATATTAACACTTGTGCGCATATGTATCCATATTTGCATGCGTCAGTTATAAAATCTATCAAATATTAGGTGGTCCTTCAAGTAATTAATGAAGTACAGTTAGTTAATGGTCACTACAAGTAGTTATTGACCGGGGGATGAATGGGAGAAATTGACTGGGGGATAGTTAGTTGATCCCTAAAAATAATAATATGTTATAAAATAAAGATAAACAAGCATAAACAAGAATAAACAAGATAGAGATAATGTAAAAAATGACAATATCTTTATTCATATATTTCTCATGCATGTACAAAGTACAATACAAGATTACAAAGACTCTATTTATAAGCCACAAATTATGAATGAAAAATCATCTATATTAATTACAAGAATAAATGAGAAAATTAATTCCAATAGTAGTGGGATATGAATTCCAATAGTAATGGGGTAGTGAAGAATGAATGTTGGGAGTTATGGACATCCACATTAATATTTTATTCATAACATTCCCCCTTGGATGTCCATTACATAAGAATATGCCTCATTAAAATATTACTAGGAAAAACCTTATGAGATAAAAATCTAATGAAGGAAAAATAATACAATATTCTTCTAAATACGCAACTACAGCCTTACCAGGAAAACCCAGTGGGAAAAACCATGGTTAAGGAAAATATAGTGCATATTAACTCCCCTCATAACAGCATCAATCAAGATCTTTAATTCGGAGAACTAGCTTTTCAAATATTTCAGTAGGGAGCGCCTTAGTGAATAAATCTGCTAGATTTTTTTACTTGAAAGGATTTGCTGAATATTAATAATATTATTCTTTTGGAGATCACGTGTGAAATTTTTTTTGGTGAAATATGTTTTGTTCTATCTCCTTTAATGTATCATTCCTTTACATTGAGCAATACAGACAATATTATATTCATATATGATCGTTGGAATGATTTCTCTAAAAGACAAGCTACATGTCTGACAAATGTGTTGAATTATAGATCTTAACCAAACACATACTTGACTTGCTTTTGTGTATTGGTAAATTTTCTCATAGGTAGCAAAATATATGTTTAATTATATGCTAATATTTTTGCATAGGAAAAAAACTATATCTTGTTAATAAATTTACAGCAAATAATATATCATGTATTGTATATCAATTAAGACACATGAGTGCTCATATTGCACTATGGCATGGTACTTCATGACCAAATAGCTCTTCATTATTTTCTCGAGGTCTAAAATGATATTTATTCACATCTAATGATCTTACAACCATCGAAGTGCTTAATGGATGTTATTTATCCATACAAAATTATTTAAGCACTCTTGCAATATAATTTTCTTGATGCATAAAAATGTCATTTTTAAATGTTCAATTTGCAATCCAATGCAAAATTTTGTTCTTCCAAGATCTTTCATCTCAAATTCTTTCTTTAAATAATTTATTGCTTTTGAAAGCTCTTCAGGAGTTCCAATGATACTTAGATTGTCAACATAAACTGTAATTATAACAAAATCATTTATATATCTTTTCATGAAAATACATAGACAGATTGTATCATTCTTATATCCATGTTTCAATAAATATTCACTTAAACGATTATAGCATATGCATCCATATTGCTTTAATCGATATAAATATTTATTCAATTTAACTGAATAATGTTCTCGAGAACCTAAATTACATGCTTCATGCATCTTAAATCCTTCATAAATTTTCATATAAATATCATTATCAAGCGAGTCATTTAAATAGGCTGTAACAATATCCATTAGGTGCAAATTAAGTCCTTCATGGACTGTCAAACTAATTATATATCAAAAAGTTGTTACACTCTTAATAGTCACTAACCGTAGTAATTAGCAGGGAACACTAATTAGCCATTAGAAGGTTAGTATGTGGATTAAATGATGGTCAAGTTTTACAGACCATAGACAAGGAGTTGTCATTTAATCACATAGATACATGTTGCGAACATGGTATTTGATTGACCCTAAATGAAACGTTATATGGTATTGTGTTTGTGTCATTAACGGTTTCATTTGTGTTAAGTTCTAAAGTATGAGGTGGGGTCTTTCTTACATAAAAAGTGTGTATTCGTAAGTGTTGTCTAACGCTATCCGTAAAATATAGCTATAACGGTGACATTTCAGTACACATGACTTGTGCGGAGGAAGAGATGATTAATGGAGAGTAGGATTATCCTCATGCGGTATGATTAATGGAGAGTAATCATATATGATAATTTACTCCAGATCAAGAAAAGATTAAGTTTGCAAGGATGACACATACCTACCTTGAACTCAATCTGTTACTATGAGACGAGAGAATTAACAAGAGTAAATAAGTTTACTTAAGGATCGTGATATTGTACTGGACAACATCATCTATGTAATTAGGGGTCATAATGTACTGCCAGGTGCCACCTATGATCTGTAGAAGTTAAAACAGTTTTAATTCTACTGCCAATATAACACAGATCCTATCGGGTCACACCGTATAGAAAGTAATCAGATAATCTTATGATTAATTATAAATAGTTATAATTAATCAATAAGATGGTTTTATAATTAGTTATAAATGTTATAATTAATTATAAATGTCATAAAGATGACAGTCTTAAACATATTAAAATTACAAGCGTGTATGACACGTTATGTAATAGTTATCACAACCGCAATCGCAAAGGAATATAATTGTTTAGAACAATTATAAATATGGATTAGTATATTTGGGCCTTACTTATATTTAGAATATAATTAAGAAAGCCCTATAAGTCAAAGCCCAAAAATCTAGGCCCAAAACTATTCATTATGGGCCTTGTATTATTCATTCTGGGCCTTTTTGTGCCCAGGGGTATTTTGGTAAAGTGCCAAACCGACCTATACACCCCAAAACCGACCCAGTGAGGCTATATAAAGGGGTGAAGGGTTGGTTCTAAGCAGTGTTTTAAAATGCGGCCGCATATGCGTATGCGGTCGGCAACCGTGCTCATAATGTCCATGCGGTTTTGACCATGCGGTCCGAATATACGGTCATGCGGATTAAAAATGCGGCCATGCGGTTTGAATATGCGGCCATGCGGTCCGAATATGCGGCCATGCGGTATGAATATGCGGCCATGCAGTCTTTCCATGCGGTTTTGATAATTTGATTGTATTTTAATTAAAATTTATATTAAAAAAGTCAAAAAATTATTGTTGGTTATGTTATTATGTGAAAATAAATTCAAATATATGAATATGAATATGAATATATATATATATATACGTGAATTTTTATTTTAAAATCCGCATACCACATATGCGGTATGCAGTGGCCTTCCGCATGCATGAACAAAACCGCATTTTAAAACACTGGTTCTAAGGCATGCCATTTGGATGGTAAGGTCTGCAATTTTGACTGATCGTCTAATGGTCAGGTTTCTCTCCTTCGTGCCTTTTTCCTCTCAAATAGTGTTTGGGTTAGGAAATAAATATATATGTAATTGACATATATATTTTTGTGAGTTGTGAGTTGTAATCTCGTGAAGTCTACAGTAATTCTGCTTTTGCACGAGGTTGTGAAAGTAAGAGTATCTGCGGATCGTGAGACAACTTTTTTTGCTGAGTGCCGCGGATAGAGTAGTTTCTGGCAGAAGAAATATCCACTCTCTGGTTATTCCTGGTGGATAACTGATAGAGGCATCAGGCATCTGGTGCTCCAAGTCTGGCAGCAGCAACAACTCCGATGCAAGGCTAACAGCAGTTCCAATTCGAATTAGGAACCAAGGTATAATGTTATGATAATTTATTTAGAGGAGGGTTTCAATACCTCATCATACCTCATATTTTATATCTTCATTTTTAAAATTTAAATTGTTGATCCGAACTGTTCAACATGATATCCATACTAAAATATGGTTGGGATGAAATTTTATAATTTTTGGCAATTTTTTACTATTTTTTAAGATGGGTAGAAAATCACCGTTTTTTGAACTATCCAAAACAGTGATTTTGTACATATCTTAAAAAATAGTAAAAAAATTTCAAAAATTATAAAATGTCATCCCCAGACATATTTTAGTATAAATATCATATTGAGCGGTTCGGATCAATAGTTTGGACTTTGAAAATGAAGATATGAAATATGAGGTATGATGAGGTATTGGATCCCTTCTCATTTATTTAATTGTTAAATAAATTTAGTTTTAGAAGTCAATCGGGGAGTAGATCCTCGGCTTAAAATAGATGTAAAATTTTGTTTTACGGTCTTTTCTGTACTTAAGCCAATACAAGGGTTGCAGCAAAATCCAACATATTTTCATAATTATGCTCTTTAATCAAATCAATTGAGCAAGTAATCTCGCAAATGCCCGGTTGTGATTTGATAATAAACATACATGTGACCATCTTGTTGATGTATCAATTAAAACCATAACATATTCAAATGGTTCACATGTTGGATATAATGTTCCACAAATATCATATTGTATACGTTATAGAAACAAAATCAACAAATAAAAATTCATCGGATTAAAGAATCTTCTGGTTCTTTGATGAGTGTTCACATTAATTCTCTATTTTTTTCGCATCGTTATTGATCCGAAATGGCCTAACTGGTCATGCCAAACTATAAACATATTCTTGTATATAAACTTCTGGTTTACAATAACATGTGCTTTAATTGTACTAATATATGTGTAGTATAAGTCGGAGGAAAAACATATGCAATTTGTTTTCAATATGCATTATTTTTCATTAGTTGTCTCAACATGATATCCATTTCGGCGGATATTCTTAAAGCTTAACAAATTTCTTTGAGACTTACAAGAATATAATGCATCATCAATATAAACTTATATTCCTCCATATAATAACAATATTGCTCTTCCGGAGCCTTCAATAATTTAACAATTACAATTAATAAAAATTTAAAAAAATACCACCACAATAACAAAAATAATAACAACAATTGCAAATAAGTAAGAAGTACTATAAACATTACTTCAACAATGAAAAAATATATATAATTGAATAATTTTATTTGCAAATTCTATTGGGAAGAGAAACATTATTGAGTTTGAGTCAGGTCTAATCCATTACATGTCAGACCATGTAATTAATCAGACAAAGTTAAAATAGATAATAACTAGATTATATAATATATGTAATATCTGTTACAGATTTGGAAACCTCCCTTTTATCAAGGCTATTTAAAATCAAGGTGTAACAGTTAAATATATATATTTTTTCTTTTGTTAAGTAAAATTATGTCAGTTACTTATAGAGTAGGTATATTCTTCTGGTTATGTTGATTTAAAAAATCAATGTTTTCCATGCAAAATCAATCATTAATAAATTCATAAAAAAATCAACAACATCAAAATGAGCAACATACATCAATTTGGCTAAGATCGAGGTCATCTTCACAAATTAAATGTGCTCGATCCTTTTCTTCTTATATCTTAGTGATGCTTGATATAGGTTAACATGATTTTTCAGTGTACTACATGTACTTTGGCGTACGACATATATGACCAATGATAACATGAATTTTCTTTTTATTATTCTTTATAATTTTCTCTTTCTCATTATCATTCCACTTCTGGTGGAATTGTATATTTTAGGATAGTCATTATGATAATAACTTTGATATTGTCCATATTCATGAGTTTGTCCAAAAATATTATTATTATATATTACTACATTCACTTCAATGAATGAAGCATAACTAATTAAAATATTTTGTTCAATCATAAAGAGATAATATATTAACTCGAAATATTTATTGAATCTTCTTCAGAAAGATTACATCATTAAAAAAAAAAATCCACATCATATAAACCTTATTGAAATCTTCTTCAAGAAGATATATTGAAATCTTCTCATATTAATTTTTGTAAGTTACATAAATCTTCTGTAGGAAGATTACTTGAAATATTTTTCATTTTTTTTGTTGAAATCTTCTTCTGGAAGAATAAATTATTGTAAAACAAAATTAATATCAACATGATATAAATTTTGTAGATCATATAAAATTTCTTAAAATCTTCTTCAAGAAGACTTTAGTATCTTTTAAAATCTTCTTCAAGAAGATTAAAGAAAAATATGAACATCATATACATCTTCTTCTTTGGAATTTTCTTCAGGAAATTTCTTAAAATGTTCTTGAACAAATTATATTTTTTGAAATCTTCTTCATGAAGATTATTATTCAAAAATAAAATTAACATGAATCTCATATAAATTTTTGATATCATATAAAATTTCTTGAAATCTTCTTCAAGAAGAACTTCTTGATATTTTTAGAAAACTTCTTCAGGAAGATTAAATAATTGAAAAATAAAAAAAATAAAGAGAGAAAGATGCTTAAATTTGTAGAATATTGATCATCGAACGCTTTTGGTATGTTTAAGTTTGTTAAATAGGTCTCTTTAGACTTATATAATGAGCATAGTTAAATAAACATATTAACGCAGTATAAAGTAAAAAAAAACAGAGAGAGTTAAAAAAAAAGTGTAAACGTCTCAGAACCATTCAACAAAGTTTAATCCCTTTAGAGCTAATTCTGCTATTAGATCTAAAATGCACATTTTATTAAAATTAAGCTTCAAGCCATTTGATGAAATTGCTAAAATGGCTTCGGGCCAATTGAAATTGAGAATTTGTTATTAACATATGGCTTCGGGCCATTGGATTAACATTATATAAAATAAAATATTAACATAATATATTATAAAGGTAAATAATTAAAATATCAAAATGTTATCTTGAATCTTCAACTAGTAGAGCTCTCGTGCTGATAACATGTTATAAAATAAAGATAAACAAGCATAAAAAGAATAAACAAGATAGATATAATGTAAAAGATGACAATCTCTTTATTTATATATTTCTCATGCATGTACAATACAAGATTACAAATGCTCTATTTATAAGTCACAAATTGTGAATGAAAAACCATCTAAATTAATTACAAGAATAAATGAGAAAATTAATTTTAATAGTAGTGGAATATGAATTTCAATAGTAGTGGGGTAGTAGAGAACGATTGTTGAGAGTTATGGACATCCACATTAATATTTTATTCATAATAATAATAACAATTAATAACAACAACACAATTATAATAACAATTATAATAATAATATATATTTTAAAATTTGAATAACACTGTGCACGATTGTGAGTGCATGAATTTAATACGACTAAATACATGCATTTAAACAAGTTGCCTTAATTTGAAGGACAAGATCTAATTGGCATTAAATGTCTAAGTTCGAATTTAAGTCGCCTGAAATTATAATTTATATTTAGCTATACGCCTATACGGGATCTTAATTATTTTTTTTCCTCTCAATTTTGAACAATAAGTTGAGCTTATACAAACAATTAGAAATAATTATCTCATTGAGATTGATTAAATAGAAATATGAATGAAGGTCATATTGGACCTATAGAAGAAAGGAGATGCTTCTTGAATAGCCAGGGCCCAGGGATCGTAAACAGGCCAAATGGGCCAGAAAGGAAGTTTGTACTGGGCTAAGCCCATTTAGACAAGTTCATTCTTCTCCTAGTCCTGTACTCCTGTAGATGTTACTTGTTTCACGCGCTTGAAACATTGTATCGAAAAGGACCGACTCGGATGGGATGAAACCAATACACAGATGACATCATATGTCATTACTTATCTTTTCTCATTTAAAAATACTGGCTAACAAAACTTGAATCATAAACTAATATTTAGTCACGAAATTAGAACTTCAACATCGTCCAAAAAACAGTTTAGGTGCATGATGCCTTTTGTTAGGTACATGATGTATCCCAATTCAGTCATGATCATGAACTTCATTTGGTAATTTGTTGTTTTCGGAGCTTCGGGCACTGAATCCGTACCCGATAAACCCATCCAATATTCCAATTAGCGAAACGAAACAAACACGTTCATGTTGGGGCGATGATCTTCCGAGTGCGAATCCTCTGAGATATCTCATATTTTCCGTGACCGACGTGTCCGGTGTCTATTCGGGGCTGACGTGGGGGCCAGTATTATTTTAGCTTTGAGATTCGCACAGAACGTATTGTAACGGTTGAGATTTTCTAATAAGTCACGCAAAATATGAGATATCTCAGAGGATGAGAATTCTGATCTTCCTCTGTCGCCTTCCTGTGCAGTGGGGTCAATAGTCATAGTCAATGCGCACTTACACTCTTTTGCGTGAACCTTGCGTATTTCAAGAGTACAATACTATTTCAATGAAAACGGGACCCATATAAGTGCAGAGACTCGGTGTTGTTGTATAGTCAAAGACGCTCCACCGCACGGAGAAATTTCCAAATAAGATTTTAATTTTGAGTTCCTTTTTCAGAAGGCTACTTTCCAGCCAAATCAAACACTTCTCTTTCTCTACGCTTTACTCTCTCTTATTCAACCAATCTGCTTTGCTTCCGATGCAAATCAAGGTGCGAATCTATCTTTCGGTAATTAACTGTACTTTTTTTTTCAATTTGATTTAGGCTCTTGTTGAACTGCATTGATGCGAGTTGCTTTAATTTAATTTTGCCGGATGTAATTCAAAATGTAGTATGCAGTTTCATCCAAATTGTAGTTTCTTGGATATGCGTTGGATCGAGGGGAGTTTATTTGAATCCAATTTGAATTTTGGTTTTACCGATACTTTGATCTTAAATGAAGAGGGGAGTAAAATCGTCACCATTTTGGGCTAAAATGAAAAGGAGACTTAAAACTGGTTCAAGATTGATACAATTTGTTCAATAAGTGAGGAAATTTGAGCCCTTTCTCTCTTGATAATCCCTTTTTATCTTCTCCTCTTTGAGGTTGCCTAATTGTCAAGGAAACTTCTCCTGCCTTTGCTTTTTATCTTGTATTCTCACAAGACTAATTCTTTTACCAGAAATCTCTTTCTCTCTCTCTCTCTCTCTCCAGCTTTTTTATAAAACCCAGCTTATTCATCAAACAAGAAAGACAAAAAAAATGCAACCCGTAATCAGAAAACAGAAACCAATATAACAAAGGATCGTGCTCAGATGAGCACTGTCACTAGCTGATAAATGACAAGTTTTTTTTTTCAATGTTCAATGCAGGGGTACTGAGTCATTCTGGTAAAGGAAAAAAAAAAGAACAAAAAGAATTTACACAATAATTAAATTATTTGTAATGGCAAGTGGGGCCCACAGCACAAGAGACATACCTGAATTAGAAACAGAAGATGAGATAGCAGTGCTTGAAACCTTGCCAGTTGTAGACCGATGCACATTTTTTAAAGCGTCAAATGCAATGACACCCAAATCAGAAGCAATAACAGGTCCAGTGTTGACCTCTGCCACGAGTGTCAGCGACCTATTTGACTGCCCAGTCTGCACCAACTCTTTATGCCCTCCCATATACCAGGTTCTCTCTCTCGGCCTGCATTTTTATACGAGAATATGAATTATTTCAGCAAAAAAAATATAAGAAAAATTCATACTGTACATCACTACATAACAAATTCCATAATTTCAAGTGCTTACAGAAAGTACCTGTAACGAGTATAAGCCCTAAATGGATATTTGCAAGACATAGGAAGTTATAACTTTGGCGCTTAATTGAGTGATCTGAAATATACACCGCCAATTAATTTACTTTTGTATCAGTATGTACAGCTTGTGGTTTTTGCGAAGAAACTTGTCCAAAACACGAGCATCAACTAGAGGATAGGAAAGAAAGAAATATATATGTTGACAATATATACATTCAGTGAGAACCATTAACTTACAATTTCTACAGAATGGATGAGTACTGATTGATATTGTCGGCCAGAACCCCCTTATTTATCTGTTTAACATCCTATATTGATCCTCTCCTCTCCTGTAGTGCCCAAATGGACATGTCCTGTGCTCGAGCTGTAAGGCAAGGGTTGAAGATCAGTGCCCCACATGCCGGAGAGAACTGGGAAGCATACGTTGTCTCGCCCTTGAAAAAGTGGCCGAGTTTCTGGAACTGCCATGCCGGTACCAGTCTGAGGGCTGCACCATGATCCTACCTTACTACCAGAAAATAAAGCACGAGAAAACATGTGAATTCAGGCCATACTATTGTCCCTATGCAGGATCAGAGTGCCCCACCATAGGAGACATACCTATGTTAGTGGCACATTTGAGGAGTGATCACAAGGTTGATATGCATGATGGGTGCTCATTTAATCATCGGTATGTGAAGTCGAACCCACATGAAGTGGAGAATGCCACTTGGATGCTCACGGTAAGAACCTTCTTTCTCTCTCTTTTTTTTTCTTACTTTTTGCAGTGTCAAAAGTTCACCAATCAAATACCTGTACTTAAGTTACAGCTTCTATAAGAAATTTTGTTTCAGATACTGGTACAGATATGTATTATTGCCTATTACTTTATTGAACAATTAAATTGCATATTTTGCTAAGTTGTATCATTGTGTCAATTAGTGTTTTCCTTTGTTCATGACATCTGTTAAGTTTCAGAGGTGTGCTAATTTGTGGTGTCATTTTCTTTCGCTATGATTTGCTTTAATAGGTATTTAATTGCTTTGAGAAACATTTTTGCCTCCACTTCGAGGCCTTTGTTCTTGGAAAAGAACCAGTTTATATGGCATTCTTGAGATTTATGGGAGAAGAGAGTGAGGCAAATAATTTCAGATATACCCTCGAAGTTGGGGGCAATAGCAGGAAGATGGTATGGCAAGGAATACCGAGAAGTATTCGGGACAACCATAGAAAGATTAGGGACAGCTATGATGGCCTCATAATTTACAGGAACGTGGCTCTTTCCTTCTCCGGGAGTTCAAGTAAGGAACTCAAGCTGCGTATTACTGGTCGCATCTGGAAAGAGGAGTGAGCATTTTGCACCCCTGACCATACAGAGTTTTGTATTTCTACTGTTTGTTAGTCTTTCCCTTATTTATTTACTTGTAATTCTATCGGAATGATTTATTTACAGTGTCACAATTTGACACAAACTCTCTGGTTCGTTCGTTATCAAATATAAATAAATAGGAGCAATATATTCCTGTTTATAAGAGGTGGTCAATAGCACTTCAGTTGGTTTCATCTGGTGTTTGACAAATTGGCAATATTCATCACTAACTTATTATTGCAATCTACCAACAAAAGCTCACAAGAAAGGAAACATGACACTATCTAATTGATATTTACTTTGCGAAGTTTGCATGCATATTATTTGCTCAATAGAGAAAATGTAGTGCTACCATATTTCATCTAATTTGTCTTCGTTAGAATTTTTTTTTATTATTTTAATAAAATATATATTATTTTAATAAAATATATATTATTTTAATCAATGGTAGGTGTTAGTAGGTCACACTAGGTAACCTGTCAGGTTAAGATCAACATCTAAATTATAGAAAAGTAGATAATGATAAACTATTAAAATTGAGTTATAAAATTCCATGCCATTTTCTTCGACAGAATACAATGATCAACAGATATAACCATTTTTCTCCAACAGACTGCAGTTACTTAAAAAATCACACAAATACATTCCTTATTTTATCATTATTCTCATTTTATAGTGGCAATAACACAGAACAGGTCACCAATAGCACCTGAGATAGGCCCTGATTCTGGTGTAATAAACCTTGTGACAAATCAAGGCCTCTTCAGCACCTTCTCCAATCCCCAAATTCATGAGACCACCTTCATAAAATATATGGTACAAGTGTCCAATAGCCACTTTCTCTGGAAATTCCTTCTCTAGAAATAGCAAGAAGAAAAGGTAATAATTATGTTTAATGCAATTTTGTCTTTACACTGATACAAACACCACTCCTTCGATCAGTTCAGTATCTCAGGTCGTGATAACAGTATAGATCTTGATAAGGCACATGGTCCATTATGTGCTGCATTACATCATAATAGCAAAACCAGACCACTAAGCCTAATTTTGATAGATTACTATCTAGTGCTGCCCTGAATTAAACCGAGGAAGTAATGAGCTGAAATGAAAGTTGTGTTCTTTTCCAGTGAGTTTTCGGCTTTTCGCACTCTTGGATGAGAAAGTCTGGTTCAACAAGCATTGACCGTTATTGCCATTATTGTATATGTTGCTATGTCATCCTCATCCAAAAATATTGTTATCAAGTTTATACCGTTGTAGAAAATGAAAAAAAATTAAAGCATCATCCAACAATGACAATGGAATATTAAAATGTTTGCAACCAAAATTAGTAAAGTACCAGCCAGAATCAAACAGAGAGCAACAAATGCAAAAATATTGTTATTGAGGGAGGTTGCCTACAAGTTTTTACACACACACAATCAATATTGAACTAGAATGAACATTATTTTTTTTATTTTAAAACACACAGAAGTTAATTTTATAATGCTTTAGAATCTTAGGATTATAAAAGCATGAAGTTGCATGCATTTTATACAGGGATCTATTAATTTTTCATTTAGAACCTGTTAATTGTACATAACATAACACTTACCAAAAATAAATTAAATTAATTTATGACAGTCCATCAGGATACAGAGGCTTGTATTAAACTGAAAATAGATCTATTTCCTTTGTCATAATTTTGTATTTTCCTTAATGAGCATAAAATATACTGACATCTGTCATTCAAAAGGATCACAATAATAGAACCGGAAAGAAAAAAAGTACCTGTACCAGTAATGATAGGTTTTGCTGTATGAAATCCAGAATGTCAAAATTGAACACCTAAAGGTATTAAGGGGATTTGAGACCTGAATATTTATGACTGGAAATAAAGAAACTGTGCTATATATTGGGTGCTGAGTCAAAAATAGGTGGCTCGAAACAAACCCAAACAAAAGATCAAAACCAAAAAGAAGCACCACAACTCCACAAGGTACAGGAAAGGTCATCGGAACAGTACGTGTCGTACCAGTCTAGCTAGTTGAATTCATACCTACTGGGCAAAAGAGTGTAGACTTCAACACTTCATATTCTGTATACTGTAGCAGTACAAAGGAACCTAAATACTATTGAGCAAAACAGAAAATGTATTTAGTAACAATTTACCCCCAATTTTCCATCTTTTCAGTTAATGGTGAAATTTCAGGGTTTGTCACCTTCTGGTACTGTAGGCATAGTTAGAATCTCAATGTTGTCGCTCTGGATGCGCTTTCTTTGAAATTATTGATCATACCCAAGAGATATGTCTCGGTTTCACCTTTAATTTTGTAGTTTGATTGTTTGATCGGAGACTAAATTTGTATCATAAAAAATAGCTGAGGTGAGGTGAACCTTTGCATCATAAAAAATAATAACACTTGTGTGAGACTGAAATTATGATTATTCCTGTTATTGGACTTGACTTGATATTTGTGGTTGCTTTAATTATTGATGTATAACACATGCGGAAAACGACAATCACTTGTATTAACCTATTTGTATTTGCCTCTCTCAAATAGCAACGGATGCTAATTTAGAAAATTATGCTTGTCGGATTATTATGTCAATGTAATCTCCGAAATATATATTAGCTCATTGGTTTACTACCAAACATTTTATTTAGTACATGTGAGAATTAATAAAAAAAAAATAGTTATGAAAATCAAACCGTTAAAATTTGTAAAAAAAAATATGAGAAAGTGAGTTTTTGACATATGGGCTCATCTTAATTCAATTTAAGTAGATGACAGTTGTTAGTTCTGTTTCTTCCCTCGCACATAACTTTTATCTCTCGTGCGGATTTTGATCTGTTATTTATTTAAAAATTTGCGCTGATTTTTTTTAAAAATCTTTCTATAAAATTAAAAACATTAATTTTTCGTGATGAATGAACACTTCTATTAATTCGATTGCCACTCTCAAATAATAGACGACTATGTCTAAATGTTCCCAGAGGCGGATCTAAAAAGATCCAATGGAGCTCAATTAACCCCATTTAATTTTAAAATTTTTGTATTTATATTTAATTTTTGGGTTCGACTAACTATCTCAGCCAATTTTCCCCATTAATTCCCCAGTCAATAACTACTTGTGGTGACCATTAACTAACTGGACTTCATTAATTACTTGGAGACCATCTAATATTTGATATATTTTATAACTAATGTGTGCAAATATGAATACCTATGCGCGCAAGTATTAATATGTAATATATCAAGTATTTATACCTAATATACCAAGTATTTTAAAAAAAACTCGACACATCACACACACATCTTTTACACATTTTTAGAGTTATTTTTTTTCTTCGTTCAATCTCGTCAATATTTCTGACGATCTGTGAGAAAATTTGCAAATCTAAAACCATGGATGTCTTCTACGTAATTTTCTCTTTCAAATGAGATCCATGATGACGTACTTTCGGATTGTCCGTCGTGCAAGTATTCATACCTCGTCGTGCAAGTATTCATACCTCGTCATGCAAGTATTCATACATCGTCGTGAATACCTTATCGTATAAGTATTCATATCTTGTCGAACATGTATTCATACCTCGTCATTCAAGTATTCATATCTCGTAATGCGTGTGTATATAATTCATGTCTGAAGTGCTTGTACATAGCATATTTTATCAAATTTTTTTATATGACACATGATGACGTCTAAAAATATTAATATTAAGTAGTGCAAGTATTATACATCGTCATGCAAGTGTAAATATTTCATATGTCAAGTGTTAGTAACTAACTAAATTTATGAATTTTTTTTTAATTTTTCATATGACACATGATAATGTATGAAAATATTAATTTCAAATATTACAAGTATTTATGCCTTGTCATACAAATGTTAATAGTTTATGTATTAAGTGTTTTATCTAAAATATTTTATCAACAGTTTTTTTTTAATTTCGGCATCAGATGATGTTTGAAAGTACTAATATCAAGTATGCAAGTATTCATATCTCCTAATGTAAGTGTAAATAGTTCATGTATCAAGTATATGTATCTAACAAATTTTATTTTTTTCATATGGCATTGGATGATGTCTAAAAGTATTAATATAAAGTATTGAAAATATTCATATATCATCATGCAAGTATGAATAGTTCATGTATCAAGTATTTTTATCTAATAAATTATATCAAATTTTTTCACATGACACTGGATGATATCTGAAAGTATTAATATCAAGTATTGCAAGTATTCATACATTATCATGCAAGTGTGAATAGTTCGTATATCAAGTGTTTGTATCTAATATATTCTCTATTTTTTTTTCTTATGACACTAGATGACGTTTTAAAGTATTAATATCAAGTATTATTGGTATTCATACTTATAACTGAAGTATGAATTGTTACGTTGAAAAGTATCTTAATTAAATTTTTTTTTTTACAAATTACTCTATTTGGTACTTGATTGTATTAATACGTAATATGAAAAGTATTCACACCTGCACATTTAGTAATTACTCAAGAATTGCTTCATTTACTACCATAAATTTATAATACATTTTTCATCTAGTATTTCTCATAAAGTTTTCTCAAAGTTTTTCTTATTTCTCAAACCGAACATGGTGTTCGGGTTATTTTTTTAAAAAAAAACTGAACTTTAAACTTTAAGTCCGGTTTACAATTTTTTTTTCAAAACTGAACTTCAATCTTTGTAGTTACTCTGATCTATAAACAAAATTCTTTATGACAATACAGATGTCAATATGATGTGGAGAGTTCTTGACATACGGAATTCACTGGTTTATATAGTACATGGCAATATGGCATTTAATAAGATACCTATTTAGTGCAAAAAAAAAGCCACAAGCTTTTCATGTTTTTATTTGCCACAGAGCACCTGGCTTCCACCTTTTTCATGTTATTTTATTACCAAACGCATGAATTTTGGTTTTTAATTCAGCGAGAGTTGATTGTTTAGTAACTCCAGCGAGAAACAAGAGTTGGCAAAGAGAAATACTGATGGTAATTCTAACGAGAAATAAGAGTTAAGAAAGAGGAGCAGGTGAGACGGTCTTCATAGTCTTTGACTTTCATAGTTAATAAGTTAGTTATAAAAAGATAGTTAGATGGGAGATGAATGAGGGATAAAAATAATTACTCTTAATTTTTTATATAATTGAACATAAAATATCATGGTATGGTAAAATTGACCCCCCCCCCTCACCGTATAATTATTTTATATAATTGACCCCATTGTTCGAAATTCTGGCTCCACCCTTATATGTTCCAAATATATATATATATATATATATATATATATGAGAAGGGATCTAATTACATTCTTTTTTTGTGACACCGAATTACACTCTATATTTTCAAAGTTCAAACAGTCGATCCAAACCGTTCAACATGATGGATATATTAAAAATTCAATAGTCTAAATATTTTTTGAATTTATTAAGATGGGTACAAAAATTCAATGGTCTAAATATAGCGATTTTGTTAAATACTTAATAAATAGTAAAAAATTCCAAAAAATGTATAATTTGATCGCCAAGCACATTTTAATATATCTATTATATTGAACGGTTTGGATCGACTATTTAAACTTTGAAAATCGAGAGTATAATTCGGTGTCACCAAAAAAAGATGTAATTGGATCCCTCCTCATATATATATATATATATATATATATATATATACACACACACATATTCAATTCGTTGATTTAATGCCTGACATTTTATTAAAAATATTCAAATTCGACTCATATCGAGTTAAAAGTCGATACTAATAAAAAATCGAACAAATGAAACATGTAAATTCTTTGTTCACATTCCTGTGATAAATAATAAAATGTATACAATACAAACTTGGATAATCCAAATCCAAAATGGTTGTAGCGTTATTGGCAAACGGGTCTACCATCACTAACTAATTTATCATAATCAATTCATAGAAAAATGAAATATAATAGTGCATGCTAATTCGAAATTTGTATATATCCCCATCAAAACTTCTCTTTTTAGATATATCCTCATCACAACTCTAAAATTAGTTATATCCCATCAAAACTCTATTATTTTATTTATATCCCCATTTCTTCATTTGACCTCTTAAAATTTATAATAAATATTAATAAAATATTTAAAAGACTGTTTTGCCCTTCATCAAAATTACGGTACTAATTCCCTTTATTTAAATTCTGATGGGTTAGGTGATCTGAATCAAGTTGCTGGTCGTGTCCCTATTGTCACCTAAATTAGACTCTGAGAACTTGATATATTATATTAGATTCCTTCGAGATAATTTGTGTTTCTTTAATTTGGCTTTGAGTAAGAGTCATGCAGACTCTATTGAGAAGTGTGTTAGCAGTTGTGGATTCTTTGTTTAACGCCAAAGTCTTTGCAAAAAAATAAATAAATAATTCTGATGTTAGGTATGAATTATTTTCTTTCTTTTTTCAAAATAATTTTGTTTCTTTCTTGTCACAGCTCTGAGTAGTTTTGCTGGTCATTCTGCATCTCAATCGTCTGTTCTCATCTTAGTCCTTTTCTTTCTTCCCCCTCTCACAAAAATTGTATATCATGGACGGAGATTCAAACAACACTAAGAAGTAACCATAATCAGGATGATAATTTCTTGAGCAACAAAGACAAAATAACCCGTAAGAAGTTGAAGTCAGTGAGGAAAAAAAAAGATGCAATAGTCAATGATACAAGGTACTTTCTTGTTGATAGTTCAAAATTCTGATATTTTTCCCAAACTAATTTAATATTATTTTTTTGAAAAAGGGCATAATGCCAATTTCATAACTTTAATATTTAGCATAAATAATTTTATCTATTTTCTTGTAGGGGTGCTAATACTGGTACTGCACAACAAAGGAAGAGAGCATGTCCACCAACTATTTTCAAGCTTCTTGAAGCAGAAAATGTATAGGCATTTTATCTAATTTCTTGCCAAATGATAGGAACCATTTTGTATATTCTATAGTCTTTTTGAATTACGGACAATCTTCTTGATTTGAATCACTAGACGATAGTTTTAGATTTTTTTTTTATGTTTTAATGATATTTAAAAGTCATTTGCATTACAGATAATGCAAGGTTATTTGTGTTAGTATGTGAACAAGGTTACGAGGGTAAAACTGGAATAAGAAAATTTCTGTTTTATTTGAATTTCACAGCCAGGTGAATTTCAAAGCGTCAAGTTGTTATCACTTGACTGTACTTTTGTTTTAATTTGATAAAAAACAATGTTTCTAGATGTGAGATATAGTGCTGGTACAAACGAAGACTCCTCTTACTTCTGCTTGAATTTGATGACAAACAAGGTTCTAGATGTGAGATGATGGTGCTGGTACAAACGGTTAATTTGTTTTTTTGTTTCTAGATGTGATGTGAGACTCCTCTTACTTTTGTAGATTATATACTTGGAAAATTAATTCAACAGATGTGCATTTTGGTAATTATTGACAGAATTCTTGAGAGTCTCTTCTAATGACCTGTATTTCCAATTTTCACTAAGCACATTTTCTTCCTTTGCATCTATAATACGAAAGTCACAGGAAAAAAGAAAACAGCAAAAATTATATTTCAAATTAAGGTGTTCTAACAAGTGAAACTTATTGTTTACAAAACCATGTTTCAAATTTTTCCTTTGTGATCAAATAATCAAAATCTTTTGAGACGTTGAAAAAAAAACCCTCAATTCCAAAACAAAGTTCAAGTTTATTGAAATAAAATTTTAGTTATTTGAACTTCAATGAATGAAACACTTATACATGAATATTTTTTTTTCCATATGACTTTACCAGATTGCTTCATAGTTTAAAAACATATTGAAGAAAACTAAAATCCTCTTATGGTTTCATTATTTTGTTGAACATGATGAAATAGGGGCATAATAGCCAATATTACATTTTCCACCGGAATATCATTTCAGTATTGCATTCTAAGAGTTCTGGTGGTATTTTGTAAATACTAATAAGGACATTTTTCATATATGCCCATGGATATTTTGTATTTCCATGTGTAACCATGTATATTAATTTGTTTTTTTTTGTATAATTTTCCAAAATGCTGGTACAAATAAGGTTCTAGATGTGAGACTCGTCTTACTTTTGTTTGTTTGTAAGGTGTCAAACTAGAAGATAGGCAACATCTTGTCAGAATTGAAAATTTCTGTTTTTAGCACTTTATGTAGCTTTCTCATATGAAGTTGTCAAAATTTCACATATTTCTCTGGCAGACAGAGGCACATAGTTTTCGTTTAGCATCTTTTTGTTTTACTTGAATTCCATAGCTTGGTTGTAATCTACTTGAATTTCATAGCTTTCTTTTAGCATCAATTTTGTTTTGAGACCTTACAGCTATAGTACTCCTGGCCTAACTGGTACAAAAATGAAAAGTGAAAGATGATTGTTAATCTTAAATCACACATTTATGTAATGTTATGTAAAATTCAGGTAAATTGTCACAAGTGGTGAAATTCTTAAATCACCATATTTATTTCCTTTATTTCATACAAGTAAGATTTCCAATCAGCTTAAAAATGACAACGTTTTTTTTTTTTTTTTTTTTTTTTTTAATTCAGCCTATAATACTATTGGTTGGCCACGGTCAATGCAGCACCCATGATTGCAATTAATCAAAGAATGTAAGAATTGAACAAAGAACAAACGAAATCAATTTGATTAAATCTCATAAAATGGAGCAAATGCCAAGTATTAGGTGAAAATCATACAATCCCTTCATAATTCGCTAAATTGACTCCACAATTATATTCATTATTTATACACGATCGTAACGCAACAATAATAAAAAAAATTTGGTTTGCTATATCACTTTGATCGACCAACTCCGCGCCTGACCGACTAACTCCGCGTCTTCATCTACTTCAATGCGATCTCTAACTGGATCATTTTTTGGCGAGGTTAGTAATTTCTATGATCTCTGACTGAGTTGAAATTGATACTAGTGCTATATCTCCAGTCATGCATGGGATTTAATCATGGCATGAAAGGAAGTTTTAGCGGAGAGAAAAAGGAAGAGGATTAGTACTGTAATTTTTGATGAAGGGCAAAACAGTCTTTTAAATATTTTATTAATATTTATTTTAAATTTTAAGAGGTCAAATTTAAAAATGGAGATATAAATAAAACAATTGAGTTTTGATGGGATATAACTAAATTTAGAGTTGTGACGGAATATATCTAAAAAGAGAAGTTTTGATGAAAATATATACAAATTTCTCTTAATTATATGTACGTCTGCTTTCTAATAGATTAATAAAAAACTCACTGTATTCGAAGCAAAATGGACCAACGGATACAGATCTATTCCTTGCATAGTTTCATATTATTATAAATAAATTCCCGAGTTTTTTAAAAATAACCATTTTTATAAATATTTTATTAAAAATAACCTGGGTTTGGCGGGATTTTTAAAAATACCCAACCCGTGGAAAAATTCCACGGCCCGGATTTTTTTTACTCTGCCCCATGGAAAAAATTCACGGCCCGGGGTCTCTATATAGGCCACAACAGCACTTTCTCTCTCCTCCCAAATCATTTTCTCAAATTTACACTCTCTCTCCTCCCATCCGAATTTTCTCCTCTCTTCTCCATATTTTCAAGTAAGTCCCTGTTCACACGCAAGCGTATACACAAAGTTTCAAGTACAGCTAGTTGTACCCTTTTAAACCGTGATTTAGCTTTCGAATTAGGTTGCAAGTGCACAACTTTCGTTCAAGAGTATAATCAGGTATCGATCCTCAGGGATGGTATAGTTCAACTCGGAACCTTTGCTTGTCTCAGTTAGGTACTAGATTTTGAGAAAATGTTGGTTTGATTTGTTTAAATTCCTAGGTTCAATAACAGAAAATGAAAGCAATTAAACGTTTGGTTTTACTTTGATTTTAAACGGAGTTTCTAGGGTTTTAGATTTCATCCTCAACTCTGCCTCTCTGGACCTTCACGCGACCCGCGTGGTCTCCCATGCGACTCGCGTGGTCCTCGAGTGAATGCAGCATTTGGCCTGTTTCTGAGTTATTCACTTGTGTAAAGATCTGTTGACTGTACCTAATATTCCTAAACCTCAACTCTCGTTTATTGGCTTAATGAACCTGGTAAGGATGTGCAACTTCACATTCTTAGATCTACAACCTCAAACTCTCGTTTATTGGTATTCAACTCAAGTCATTTGTCTAGTTTGCTAAAGGTATCCACTATGTCTCAATAGATGGAAATTTCACCTCTCAGTTACTATTGATCTCACCTCTCGGATCTAAGATCTATCTCAAATACTTTATCTAATTGCAAGAAACATCAAGGTCAAAGTATTAGAAGAGATGCAAGAAATATTCAACAGTAGACATCAAGATTCATTCAAACAATCTCAATCAAGCAATGGGAGAATAATACTCAGGCAAATAAACACAAGAAAAACTCAAATTCAAGTTCAATGCATTACAAACAGAATCTCAGATTACATCAACCCTAGAAACAAGAAAGATCTACTCAAGCATCATAAAAAAGAGATAAGATAAGAAACCATGATAAAACCGAAGGAGGAATTAGTTGCCACCCTGCCCTCAAAAAAAAAACCGAAGGAGGAATTGGATTTAAGAAGAATCTTCAAATCTTCCCTCCTCAGCTCCCTTTCTTGAACGACACTCCAAAGAGCTAGGTGGTTTGAACTTCTTGAATTTTCTGAATACCCCCCTCCAGTGGCAGAGGGTCGTCTATTTATAGCTTTCACAAAACGAATACTTCAAATTTGGGCCTTTACTGGGCTTCATTGGGCTCCCGCTGTCTGCTCTGGGGACTCTTGACGTGAGTCGCGTCACCAATGATGCGACCCGCGTTGGAACTTGTCTGATGCGCCTCGCATGAATTGGCAGTGCGACCTGCGTGATGCGCCTCGCGTCTTGTGGTGGCGTCAGGGTGGAAATGCGACTCGCGTCGGCCATGATGCTGGTCGCGTCAAAATCTCAGAATGTCACAGACTTTCCTGATTTCGCCAATTTCTCTGCAAAATAAGAATAAAATCGTAGCAGTACCACATTCTATATATATTCAATGTAATGGACGCTATTTGATGGTTCTAAACACATGTTTTGGTATTCAAATTGGTCAGAACAATAGATCAAATATGGCAACATCAGTCCCTCTATTTTTTTTAAATTTCGTTTGCAGTGTCAAAATAGTTGTAGATTAGTCCAATTATGTGTAGAATGTACCAAAATTAGTATAATATAGTTGTAATTAGTGTTAATATATTTAGTTAGTTCAGTTAGTATTAATTAGTTTTAATTATGATTAATTAATTACGGTACAGAATTTAGTGGTAATTAGTGTTAATGTAAGTACCAAAATTTTTGTAATTGGTGATAATTAAGGTACCAAAGTTAGTTTTAATTTTATTTTGAATTTTTTAGGCCAAAATTTTACCATAATTAGTATTAATTAGTTGTAATTAGGGTTAATTAATTAAGGTACTGAATTTATTAGTAATTAGTGTTATTGTAGGTACCAAATTAGTTGTAATTAGTGATAATTAAGGTATCAAAGTTAGTTTTAATTTTGTTTTGATTTTTTTATTCCAAAATTTTACCATAATTAGCCTATTTTATCATATTTTTATCGCAATTAGTGTATTTTAGCATATTTGACCCGAATAAGCATATTTTTATTGCAATTAGCGTATTTTAAGCCAATTTGACTATATTTTGGCTTGTTTTAGCATATTTTATCCGAATAGCATACTTTTTGCATATTAGCGTAATGTGGCATATTTTTACCGCAATTAGCGTATTTTACTATTGATAGAGAATATTTTTGCTTGTTTTAGCATATTTTACCCGAATAATGTATTTTTCATATTAGCCTAATTTAGCATATTTTTACCGCAATTAGCGTATTTTAGCATATTTGAGTATATTTTTGCTTGATTTAGCATATTTTACCTGAATAACATATTTTTTGTATATTACCGCAATTAGCTTATTTTAGCATATTTGAGTATATATATTTTTTTTTCATATTAGCCTAATTTAGCGTATTTTAGCCAATTGTAGCATGTCTAAATTTTTTTTAAATGTATGATGGCTAGGGGACGGCCTAGGAGACCACCACCACCCGACCCTGCTGATGAGCCCATTCCCGTTAACAGTCCGAAATATTTCAGTCCTTTGTTATGGATGAGCCACAAGGAGCACCGAGTCTCACTGGCATCCCGAGAGGTACCTGACTACTTTTTTTCTTTGTTTTTTTTAAGTTTAAATTCTGTCGAGTTCTTGTATTTTCAGGTTCTTATGTTGTTTACTTTTTTCAACGCAGAGTGAGGATAGGAGTCGGTATTGTGGTATGCAGTACTACTCGATGATGGACCCGTATCTATGAAATTTGGGATTGTACCATTTGGTTGATATTATGGAGGAAGAGACTAAGGCCATTAATGCGTCCCTTATTGCAGGACTAGTGGAGCGATGGCGTCCCGAGACGCACACGTTCCACTTACTGTTTAGAGAGATGACAGTAACTCTCCAAGACGTGAGTGCCCTATGGGGTTTGCCCATCCAGGGTGAGCCCGTTGGTGGCATATCTGACCCCACTGAAGCTGAGGAGAACACGATTAATGCCAGACTCGAAGAGTTGTTGGGAGCGAGGCCAGATATATGCGATAATGATGGAAAGTCCAGGTACGCTCTGAAGAGGACAAAGCTGCGAACTCTGCTTCAAGTAGGTCTGCATTGGCATTCCATGCCGCTTGAGATTGAGAGGTACTCATACAAACTACTCTAGATATATTTATTTTGTACTCTATTTTATGCCGAAAAATGAGTTACTTTGTAATTTCGACATTACTAATACACACGAGGCTTCGTGATGGACTTATTTGGTTCTGTCATGTTCACTGATTCAAATGGTGATACCATTCCAATGTGCTATCTAGAGCTGCTGCGAGACCTTCAAGCGTCAAAAAAGTACAACTGGAGTGGGGCTGTCCTGACACATTTTTACTACAACTTGTGCTAGAGTTGCAAGGTCAGTATGCTATTGTTATGCACCTGCAGTCTTTTTTTAATTATCTAACTTGTCTCTGACGGCTAATATTCTTCAAATTACAGCCGAAAAGTAAGAATATGTATGGGCTGGTACTTCTACTGCAGCATTGGGCTGTGTATATTCTTCTTCATCTTCTTCATCATTAATGTCTCAGTCTCCTTCCCCCCATTCATCCCCAGTTTGCAGATTCTCCTCCAGTACCTCGTTCATAAATTCAAATTCTGACTCGTTTGGATCTTCCTGTACTGGTGGCGGTCTGGGGAGAGGATTTGGTTCAGGCCCAGGTAAGGATGAAGGACCTCCATACACGAATATAGGTGGGATGGAGATTGCATTCGGGGTGGGATAAAAGGTGGAGATTGGGGTGAATTACTGTATATTTTTGGTTCTGGTTCTGGCATTGGTCCGGGTACGAATAAAGGAGTGTGTGGTTCATAATTTGGTTGATAACTTTCTACAACCGAATTTTGGCCTGAACTTCCAGTCCCTGACTCTCTGCGAATTCTGCATGCAAAAATTTCGCATAATAATTCGCCGGACCTCACAACCTGCGCGATCAGGCCTCTCAATACCCCGTCATCTCCCAATGCGATTCTGACATACTTTCCTACGTAGACCATTCGGGCCATTATTTCTAATTCCCAGCGATTCATATTGTAGCCGCTCACTTCATAAATAAGCGATTGCAATTGCTCAAATGAGAAATTTTCATCAACCCAAAACGTATTTACTAGAGGTTTGGAGTAACGTGCCCCATTCTGGTCAAAAATGAATTTTCCTCCAAAATGTATTGAAATTCCAATAGGCATGACCAATAAACTACATTCGTAAATTGTAAATATTTTATCAGTTTACTGATTTCAATTGTGAACAGTTGTGAATAGTAGTGAACAATTATATATGAACAGTAAAGACGTATATGCACAGTATATGAACATTACATGAACAATAATGAACATTAAAGACGTATATGCACAGTATATGAACAACAAAGACGTATATGAACATTACATATGTATATGCATAGTATATGAACAATAAATACGTATATGCACAGCATATGAACAGTAAATAAAAATACGTCTATGAACAGTACATACAAATATAAATAGTAAATACGTAAATGAACAATTGCATGAAAAATGAAAATACCTCATTTAGCAGCTGAACAGTAACTCCTTTCTCCTCCTCCCCTTCTCTTCCTCCCCCTTCTCTTCCTCCTCCTTCTCCTTCTCTCTTTCAGATTCTCCTTCTCTCTCGTCTGTGATTAGAAAACCCTATTTATAGTGTAAAAATAAATAAATAAATAAATAATGGTCGGGCCGTGGAATTTTTCTACGGGCCGAATAAGAAATCCCGAGTCGTGAATATTATCCACGGGGTGGAATAAAAAATCCCGGGCCGTGGAATTTATCCACAGGTTGGGTATTTTTAAAAATTATGCCGAACTGTGGTTATTTTTAATAAAATATTTATAAAAATTGTTATTTCTAAAAAAATCGGAATAAATTCAAACAACAAAATTAGTAAGTTTTTTCGCAAATAATTTATCAAGGCATAGTCGATTTTTTTTTTTGACAAATAAGTGAGCAACTGTTGATGTTTTCTCAGAATTTTTAGTAAACCCCTTGTTTAATTTTTAATAAAGATTGTCAGAATTTTTGGTAAACCCCTTGTTTTCTGAGAAATTTTAATAAAGATCATTGTTTAATTTGCAACTCTAAAATAGGAAGCAAGCACGCTTAGAAAATATTTTTCTGGCAAATGGACGGAAAAACTTGATTTTTCCTTCCTATTTAGAGGATACAAGAGTTCTGGATTTTGTATAAATTTATTTTTATTTTTCCTCTTATTTTCTCTACTATTTTTTAGATAAATAGATAAGAGTAATTGAGTATAGATAAGGTTATGACCTCTCTCGGTCTCTCCTATCCTCTTATCCAAAATTGAATAATACAAGTTTGAGCAACTAAAAATTTCAAGTTTGAGTAATTGAGTATAGATAAGGTTATTCTTCTTCTTTTTTAGAAAAAAAAAACTGACCATTTGTGATTGGAAGGTGTTAAAGTGTAATTAATATATATATATATATATATATATATAGAGAGAGAGAGAGAGATAGGCTAATGTGCATTCGAATGTATATGGTCCGAAGTGCTTACGGTCCAAATTTGATTTTTCAAAATTCAAACGGTCGATTTGAACCGTTCATCTTGTTCTCCATATTAATATGTGCTTGGAGACAAAATTTTACATTTTTCTGAATTTTTTTACTATTTATTAAGCCACTTTGAAAATTGCTGATCCAACGGTGGCTGCACAAAACAGTAAAACAGTAAATCCTCTACTTCAATTGAACCGTTGGACCCACTTAGTTCAATTGAAGTAGAGGATTGTTATTTAAAATATTCCGATCCGTTGTCTATTTAAAATTTGTGTTGAAACAAATTTGAAAAATCTTTTTATAAAATGAAAAGTATTAATTTGCACACAATTAATGCATACTGCATGCGTGCGGGAGACAATAACAGTCCTATTAATTTGATTGCCTCTCTCAAATAACAATGAATGCCAATTCATAAAATTAATTAATTAATTGTGCTCAGCTTACGAGACTATGTATGTATGTATGTGTTGAGAAGTTGCTGGTCTTGTAGTTGTAGTTGGCAATTTCGATATATAGATAAGAAACAGGAAGGAAGGGATTTCATTATCCAGCACAAAACAAAACAAAACAAAACAAAACAAAACAGGGGGGCTTCAACATAAAATAATTAATAATACTATTCACCCTGCAGCATTTCTAAAGTATCCAATCATTTATTGGTTATTGTAGTGTGAGGGACTTGCTACATGTTCCAATCACAATAGTAGCTTCACAATTCGCTTTTAGCAAACCACTAAGTTTGGAAGCATCAACAATTCAAACTCTCATTTGTTAAAATAATTGACAAAATAGTAATTCAAATAATCTACTTGCAAATGTTAAATTGATACGATAATATTGTTTAATTTAGATATATTACAAATTAATTTAGAGTTATTATTTATTTTGTTATGTAACATGTTATATTGTATTATTTAAAAATAATAGTATAATCTCTATTTTGGAATAACTTTTAATTTTATATTATAATGATGCATTATGTGAGATGTTTAAGAAATTATAATTATATTTAAACGTAAAGGGTTTTTCAAATTCTTGTGAGTTGTGATATGTACCCGCTCTGGATCCGGACCCGACCCGATGTGAAACTGATAAATATATGGATCAAAATTCAGACCCAAATACCTTTAGAGTACGGGTCCAAATCTAATAGTATTCAGATCCTACGCGACCCGACAGCACCTCTAATCATGCGAGAGATGCTAACACTCCTATTAATCCGATTGTCTTCTATGAATAACAACGAATACCAATTAATAAAATTGTGCTTACCTGAAAATATATATTTTAATTAGTTGATTTAGTGGCTGACATTTTATTACTAAAAATGTAAATTCGACTCATGTCAAGTAAAAAATCGATAATAAAATCCGAACAGATAAAACCATGTAAATTAATTTCTCAGAATCAATTCGTACGAAGAAGAATGAAATATATACTGGTGCATAAGATATACATCTTGCTTTCATAGCATGAATTGGACCCGATAACAGAAGGATCCGATAACGATAAATAAGAGCAATCTACCAGGTCAGGTCCAGGTTATTTCATTTTTTGTTTAATGGGAGACGCAAAAAGCGAGGAGGAGAGAATGAATGAATATTGAATACCAAGTCACTAAACTAAAGTAAACTAAAACCCCAAAAAAGAAATCTCTTCTATTACTTGGAATAGTATAGTTATAGTACCACCGAATCTTTATCTCGCTCCAGTGAGCTTCTCTCAAGTTCAAGACTTCAAGGGAAGACAAATCAGACTGAAATCCCCCAATTTGGGTGCGGAGGTGTTGTAAGTTTCCATGTCGACCTTTTCTCTTTCTTTTTACTTTCATCTACAATATATTACAAACAAAGTCGATGCCTTTTTTTTTTTTTTCTTTTTTTTTTTTTTCTGTCCCCGATCAAGGAACTAAATCAATAATCCAACAAACACCGTCAGCTCAATTCTTTCTTTCACCTGGTCTCCCCAAAAACCGAATTCATCGTTTCTCAGGTTAGTAATTTTTGCTATTTTCACCTTTCGACGATGTTATTCTTGATTTTTAGGGTATTAAAGTGAAAAATCGATTTCAGATCAACTTCGTATTCTTAATCTAACCATCTTTTTCGTGCATTCGAGGCGAAATATGAAAAAAAATTATTCGGTTCCCTTGATTTGACAAACGATTGTTTATGTCGCTAATAGATCAGCTCCAAATTATCCCTTCTTAGCTATGATTGTAGCTATAACCTTAGATGATAATAGAATAAAAACGATTTTGTTTTTTCTGGTGTAGAAACAACAATGGACCTAACACTGACCGGAGAAGAAATAGATCAAAATCTGTACTTGGATCTGTGTCCATTGCTCCCAGATGCGAGATGGCATAGCAATTCCAATCTTGTAACGAACCCGTTTTCCCGAACTCAACCCACTTTCATGGAAGAAGATTCTTCAGACCCGTTAACAACAACCAGCATTGGACCCATACTTCCATCGACCCCCAATTTAAATATCAACAGAAACCCTAATTCAGCTTCACAAATCCTGAATTCAATCCCTTCGAATTCCCCATCAATCTCAACTGTAGGTTTGATAGTGGGCCCAGATGACTCCTCACCCGATTTACGAAACCATCACAGAGACAGTACTGTATGGGGCCCAGATGACTCCTCAACTGGTTTGCGAAACCATCACAGAGACAGTACTGTACGGGGCCCAGATGTTCGCCAAACCTCTCTCAATGATAATTCACCAGGACACACAACTATGCTAATTCCACTGGCTCATTTGGTGATAAATGGGTCTCAGGTCGGCCGTGTCTCTTCAAGAGACAGATTGCAGGAGAACCCACAATACCGTTTCCAAAGACTAATGGAAGTGAACAGAAACAATATGTCTACTGTTCTTATTCACCCTCACCCTGACACTAGCCCTGAAAGACTAAGGAACAACATCCTCGCACTAGAAGCTTCTAGAAGGGCAAAGCTAAAGAAGGGAAACGGGAATGGTGCTGAGCACAAAAATGACGAAGGGGCATGTCAATGTGGCGCTAATTTTGAGTGCAATATATGTTTTGAAACCTCAGTTGAACCAGTGGTGACACCATGTGGTCATCTGTTTTGTTGGAGGTGCTTGTACAGATGGATCCGCACACAATTGCTTGGCATTTGTGAGTGCCCTGTTTGTAAGGGGGAAGTAACAGAGAGTAGCTTGACACCGATTTTTGGGCGTGGGGGGTCCAGCTCAGCACCTGATCCAGATCCTGGACTGGCGATGGAGGAGATTCCACCGAGGCCGAAGGGGCGCAGAAGTGATAGCACCAGACAGCTGATGATGCGGGAAAGGGATGTTAGGGGTCGTGGGTTTGGGAATCAAGAGGTGGAGAGAGTGAGGATGGATCTGGAAGCAGTGCTTGCCAGGCTGAGACAGATGCCTCGGTCGAATCGTGGCGGTACCAGTGATGCTGTTAATCATGTTGATGTCTTTTCTGGGGGGTTGGTTATGGGGATTGGCTCTGGCTCTGGCTTGCCAGGGGAGGAAGTGATGGAAGGAGGAGGGGAGGGCAGGGGAGAAGGGGATGGACTGGAGAGTGGGGCCGGGTCGTCAGTTGCTGGAGAGACTCATGTGCGGAGGAGGAGAAGGTATAGGTAGAAATGTTCCTTTATTTATTTTTCCTCTTTTTTGGGCTTTGGGTTGAGGGGTTTGGTCTCTTCAAGTGGTGCAGAGAATGTTGATATGTGGCAGGAGGTGGGATGTTGAAAAACTAATAATGGTTTTCATACCGTTTTAACTTGCCATAATTTTCTTTATAAAACTTTAGCTTTTTTAAAAATTAGTAAGCCCTATTGTGAAGTAATGAGCAGGGCATTTCTCCTCTTGTGCTTGTTAACTCAGGTATCTAGCTAAGCCAGTGTAACAAAATGCGGTCTAATATGCGGTCTAAGATGCCTCGGTCGAATATGCCGCCGCATATTCGGCCGCATAATTTTCACCACATATAAATTAATCGGCCGCATAAAATCCGCATTCCGCATATTAGATCTGCAATCCGCATAAGGAGAGCCAATAAACATTCTCTCCAGCGCATAACCTAATCCCCTCTCTCCAACGCAGAACCTAACCCAATCGCCTCTCTCCTCCGCCGGCCACCGATCGTCACTCTCCTCCGCCTCTTCACCCACCGGCGCCTCTCCCCCCATCCCAGCGCGTCCTCCACTCTCCATCGACTGTCTCTCCTCCGCCTCTTCACCCATCGGCGCTACTCGCTTGATGCTTCTGAGTTATGATCAATACCAGGAAGCCGAACGTGAGTGTGTTTTCTTTCTTTTTCCACTTCTAAAGCATTTTTTAAATCAACCTTAATAAGCTTGATTCTGGTAAATTAGTCACTGCCAATCCATCCAGCTAGGCTGAAATTGATAAGCTTGATTCTGGTAGGTAATTAGTGAAATTGATATATTTTATAGCTATACATGTCAGATTGGATGGTTCATTGATTGAAACAAATATGATATCAAATGGTTTCGTCATTGATTGAAATAAATAACAGCTACTGTGAGATAATTGGTAAAGATTGGATGGTTCATCATTGATTCAAATTAGGTACTATTATTTATCATTGATTGAAATAAGGAGATACTATTATTTAGGTATTTAGGTATTGGTATTGTAAAGAGGAGATACTGGTATTTAGGTATTTAGTCACTTGTTACTATTCTGCTGTGAAATTATAACTCTCATATATTTATGCATATACATAGTATCAATCATTTATTAGATTCTTCATTTCTTATCTTAGATATGCCTCTAATGTGCACAGATTATAGTTTTGCATATATATTATTTATGAATTCTTATTTTAAAATCCGTATATATAAGTCCGCATAAAAATGTGCATATGCGGCCGTATACCGTATATGCGAAAACCGCATTTTACAACACTGAGCTAAGCTGTGATCATGACAATTATCAAAAGCATTGTTATATTTTCCATTTTACTATCTTAATACTCGACTGAGCGAGGAAGAAGAGATGGAGATGGAGCATAGTGCTGTGTGGATAGTGAGAGAAGTTTACATAAACAGAAGGTGGGATTGGATACAAAGAAAAGAAAAGAAAAAGAAATGATATTTAATAGAATCAGTACTTAGCACGAAGACATTAGACAGTGCATTTTTCCAATCAGTGAGATCATATATGAGCTTGAATAAGTATTTGGACTTGTATTGAATTGAATTGAAATTGAATTGAAGACGGTAGACGATACTTCAGCGTGCACCAAGACGTACAGTAGTGCCTTATTTCCAATCAGTCAATCAGTGGTGGCAAGAAAGCGACCACGCATTGTAATTTGATTTTGATTTATCAATCTATCAATCTACCTATCTATCTAATCGTAGGGTATAGGGTACAGCAAGTACTAGTGTGCCGACTTCCCTTCCAATTTCCAAAGCACAGTGCAGTGCAGTGCAGTGCAGGGCAGGAGGCAATTTCTAGATGCGAAAGCAGCTCCACCTGTCATGCCATTATCTCATAATTTTATTTATTACAAGTAATTTGTAACTACCCGAACTAAAAGTAAGTAATTTGAAACTTAATGGGTGAAAGTGAAAGTGAAACACCTGAGCCTAAAATAAATAAAAACTGAAAAAATGGCTAAAGACAACTAGGAAACCAAAACCAAAGTTGTCCTGCTCCTGCTCCTGCTCCTGCTCCTGCATTGGGATTCTGTGTTCTGTATTACTTGCTATTAATTGCCAACCATCCAAACAATTTTCAATTTTCAATTTTCATCTTCGGCGGAGCGGAGCCTTTATACAATTATACCCCTGCTTTGCGGCAACACTCTACGTCTAGGACCCCCTTTCATCGCATAATATGCTACTCATTTTACCATAAACGCATACACAGCCGTCGTGCTCCTGCTCCTGCTCCTGCTCCATATTTATATTTGTAATTATTTTTAATCACGACATCACATCAGTAACCAAAAATTAATAGCGAATTTTTTCAAGTGGTCAGCTCAGCTCAGCTCAGCATGTTTTTAAAAATCTTAAAAGTGTCGGCGTGTTTCTAAAAATCGAAAAGAAATTCCCTTTTGTATCTCCCTTGCCTTGTTAACTTAACCCTATGGTGCTCGACTGGTTGTTGCGTTGTATTGTATTGTATCGTATGTTATGTATCAGAAAGAAAGAATAAGAGACAGAGAGAGATGCGATTCCTTTTAATCAGATTGATAAACGCTCGAAGAAGAATCACCACAACAAAAAACCCAATCTCTTTTCTTGCCTCATGCAACACCCCTCCTACTCCTACTCCAACCTCAGATCCACAATCCGACTCTCAATCGGACCATTCCGCGTCCGATCCGAAACCTCCTCCGTCCAGATCCGAATTTGGACCCAACTCGCTGACGTGTAGGCTGGAGAGACTGCCACGTAAGGAGTCAGTACTGGTAGCCTTTCAGGGGTGGATGCGCGATGGCTTCTCCGTCCACCGTGGTCTCATTTTTCATGCCATCAATCGCCTCCGCCGCCGCCGGATGTATTCCCGTGCTCTCCAGGTAAATTTAATTTTAATTTTAATTTTAATTTACGATTTACAACAATATTTACCTTACCTTCACTTGTTAATATAATAATTTAATTTTTACAATAGGTGATGGAATGGGTCATCAGAGAGAAACCTTACAAGGTAAAGGATCTTGAGTACTCCTACCTCCTCGAATTTACCAGTAAATGCCATGGCATTTCTCATGCTGAGAAACTTTTCCTAACTGTCCCCAAATTATACCAGAATGAGTTACTCTACAACAACCTAGTTATGGCCTGCTTGGATCAACGCAAAATCAAGCTTTCTTATGCATACATGAGAAAAATGAGAGAGCTCTTATTACCTATATCTCCGTTTGTATATAACCGGGTGATCCTTCTACACTCAGCACCCAGTCGTACAAAATCCATACCTCATATTCTTGCACTAATGAAAGCCGATGGTATCAAACCTCACACCTCCACTTTTAACATTCTTCTCAACATACGTGCTACAAACCATGATATAGATGGATTGTCAAACGTGTATGATGAAATGCAAAGGGCCAATGTAGAACCAAATGAGATCACCTATTGCATCCTAGCTAAAGCGTATGCCATGGCCAGGCTTTACTCTGTTGCAGAAACTTATGTTGAGGCCATAGAAAGGTCAAAGACCGGAAATAATTGGTCTACATTGGATATACTTGTCATGTTATATGGCTACCTTAACAAGGATAAAGAGTTAGATCAAACTTGGAAGTTGATACAACAGCTTCCTAATGTGACACCAAACAGTTATATGTTAGCAATAGAGGCCTTTGGAAAAATTGGGTTGGTCTCTAGAGCAGAGGAAATTTGGGCCAAATTTAAAAGCTCTAGAAAGATAAATCAAACAAATGAGTTCAATTCAATCTTGTCAGTTTATTGCCGGTATGGAATCATAGAAAAGGCAACTGGGATTTACAAAGAGATGGTCGCAAATGGGTGCAAACCAAATGCAATTACTTACCGCCATCTGACACTGGGCTATCTGAAAGCGGGTATGGTTAAAAATGCAATAAAGACAATAAAATTGGGAGAATGTGAAACTTTGGTCAATAACGTGCGGCAATCGATGCCGTGGCTAGAGACCACCTATATGATTGTTGAAATGTTCGGTCATTTGGGAAAATTGGAGAATGTGAAGTTGGTATTTGAAGAATTGAAGAAATCAAAATATAGTCAGCATACATTTGTGTATAATGCACTTTTGAAGGGTTATGTTGAGGCAAGGGTTTATGAACCGGAACTCTTGGAGAGGATGATTTTGGATGGGGCAAGGCCTGATGCTGAGAGTTATAGTCTTTTGAAACTAATTGAACAGTTTAAGAAAAGCAATGAAAAAGAGGGTTCATAGTATGTACTTCTTAAATAGAGAAATAATAGATTTGAATCTTGTTGAAGGGAGCGCAGAGGGGCCACCTTTGTGTGAAAGTTACCAATATCATTGAAGAAACTGGCCACCTTTGTGTGACTGCTCAGTGTATTATAGATAACGCCAAATTTCTGAAGTAACTCCACATCCTTTTTCTGAATCGATGCGATCATCTAAAATTTTTATGTAGGTGCTAATAATTCAAATGGAGAGTGACTTGGAGTTCTCAAAGGCGAAGAGATTTACTAATGAGATCGTCTGCCTTGAGTCAATCTTTAGCCAAAGCATTCATGATGTCCTTTGAAAATTCAACTTGAAGACCTATACAATAATCATTTTTGAATTTTATACCTGCGATCTGGTGAAGCTCAGTTGCATTAGATATCAACTTTGACAATCTAATGCAACTGAGCTTCACCAGATCACAGGTATAAAATTTGCAAGTGATTACTGTATAGGTCTTCAAGTTGAATTTTCAAAAGACATCATGCGGATGCTTTGGCTAAAGATTGATCCAAGACATGCGATCTCATTAATAAATCTCTTCGCCTTTGAGAACTCCAAGTCACTCTCCATTTGAATTATTAGCATCTACATAAAATTTTTGGATGATCTCATCGATTCAGAAAAAGGATGTTGAGTTATTTCAGAAATTTGGCATTATCTATAATACACTGAGCAGACACACAAAGGTTGCCACTTTCTTCAATGATATTGGTAACCTTATTCAGATGTTAACTTATGCAAGTCTCTCCCTTGAGTTCGGTTCTAATTTCATCTTTCTGTTTTTTCCACTTATTTTTTTTTCTTTTTATAACCTTCTTTAATTCAGTTTTTTTTTTCTTCTCTTACTATTTCATTTTGTAATTTAATATTGCCATAAATGTATTAAGCTATCAGTAACTTTTGATCCTTATTCTTCTTAAAAAAGAATCATTTATATTTTTTCTTCTCTATATCTACCTAACGAATTGTCAGAATTTGTATATTTAATGAAACTAAAATTGACAAGAATACAAAAGCGTTTATAGTTTGAAATTGATTAGGCATATGATTTGACTTAGTAATACTTGAGCTGTGTGAGGATTTTGTAGTCAGAAAAAAACAGATTTAGTTGTTATAAATGTTTTGTAATAGGTGTGGTTACATCTCCAGAGGTTTGGAGGTATGTGCGCAGAAGTTTTTTCATTTCCAATGTGACTATGTCAATTTCATATTAAACTATTATCTAAAGTTTAATATCATAGAAATGTTAAAATATTTTTGCTAATTTATTCAATCCATGAAATTCTCATGAATCAGTAAATCCTCATGGCAAGAAATTGCTTATGCTTCAAAATTAAATTGCTTATGCTTCAAAATTTTCTTATCACAGTTGAGGGGTTAGAGAAGGGACCGGAGCTTTTTTTTTTTTTTTTTATTAAATCTGAAATAGAAGTGAAAAGAGAGGAAAGAGGAAAGAATGTCATTTATAATGAATTAAGTAATTAAAGATGCTCATCAATGAGTTGAAAGGTGGATGTTGTGTGTCAATTAGATATTTGATATATTCAATTATGGGTAGGATTCGGTTCCCTCAATATGACATGTTATTTCTAGAGAATTATTACATTAGTAAAAAAAGCTAACCTAGAATTGTTTTAAGAAAAAAATCATAATTTACATCAAAATGAAATGTCAACAATATTCTTGAATTATGTTATTTTAACGTCACCAAACACACTCAATACTGACCAGAATTATACCTGTATCTGGTATTATGGTGGGGAAATAAATCTGCTGTGATTTTCAAAGTAACAAGGAATATAACATGGGGGCATTGGGGCATGCTGTGATAATATTTTGCGCATTAGATCTGCTATCATTAGCTAAAAAGAATAAGCGAATCTAACGATCTAGGATTTCAGCAAATAACCTTTACATAGGGGAAACACCCCACCATACAACAACAGACGCAACACCCAAATTCAACAGTAAAACACAATAAAAGTAATAGAAAACTCGGGCACCTAACACAACATAAAACACCTCTCAGCTATTGATAATAAGATCATTCTTTAGCTACACCCTAAGCCTAATCTAAGACCCATTTTTTTGTATCATCTTTAAATTTCGGATGAAGTCACCTAGTTGCAGGCTCAGTTGATTGAGGGTTGTTAGTCATTCCAGGGGATGAAGTCATTGCAGGGTGGGACCCATTATCCTGAGCAGGTGAAGGGCCCCACTTTGTATCCGATCCAAGTGGCTCCATAACATGAACTGATCCATCGCTCATTCCAAGAGCAATCTGGTTTGGTTCTGATGGGTGAGCAGCCACCACCATCGGGTAAATATTCCCAGAACTACAAGAAAAGAAAAGGAAAAAAAAAGGGGGGGGCAGTTGCTTTGAGAATACTGAGAACCATTTGCAAACATGATTTGATATTAGATGTTAAAAATTTACCTAGAAATTGAAGATGACATATAGGAGGATGGAGCAATGCGGCAGCGGAGCCTGAGACTGTCAGCTTCAAAGACACCAATTGCACCATCACAGAAGCTTGCAAACACCAACAGACCATCACACGAGTAAATTGCACTCGACACTGGAGCTGGGAGAGCATCTCGTGGGGTCCACTGCATTAGTTTCAGTAATTGGAAAAGAGACGTAGTTAGCAAGCAGTTTGTTTTTAGAAAGGATAAATATTTCAAGAGAAGAGAAGACTAACTGAGCGAAGGCAATCCAGCTTGGAGTCATAGATGGAGATCTGAGTCTCATGCACCACCAGAAGATGCACCTGATCATTGTGAAACTGCACCCTGGTATCACCAACAAGCGGGCCCGGTGCACGGTTGTTGGGGGCCTGGATGAACCTCGCCTTTTTCTTCTCCCATCCATCAATGCTCCATACGCACAACTGCATCCCAATACCAATTCTATATTATTAATACATCACCGATACTAACTCGGATTTTTATGGTAAAATTTATGTTACGATAATTACCTGGGCATCAGCGCCAGAAGAGACAAGTACATTCAAAGACTGAGAGAAAGCTAGGCCAGTGACCTTTTTCTGGTGACCTTTCAGCTTTGTTTTGACCTCATCAACACGCACATTGTAGATTTGAATGGTGGAGTCATCCATCCCAATGGCAATTATGTTATTATCCTGTGGGTGGAAGGCTAGGAATGTAGCTGCCGGCGGTGGGGACATAAATGTTGTCATCACCTGCACAATATGCATTCTTGTGGTTAGTCATAGCCTCGTAAGTAACTGGTAGTTTAATTAAAGAAGCTATGTTCTGCTGTAACATATGTTTATATGGACAGTACCTTGAAGGTCATCATGTTGAACAGAGAAACCTTCCCACCAGAAGCTGACATAACATACGAGTCATTCTTTGATAAAGCAATGCAAGCTGTTGCTTCTTCGGGGTTGCTGTCCGTGGTATCATTGGTCATAAGGATACCATTTGCTGGTTGCCAGAGCTGTGGGGCCACTGTCGCTGTAGACTGTAACAACCAATCATATGTCAATATACAAACAACAAAGAAAGAGAGAAAGAAACAACAAAAACCAAGTGCAGATGATGAACTCTTCCAAAAAAATATGGCCTAACCTTGCCAGATGGGTGGTGATCATTACGCGGCCATTTCCATAGCTTGTGAACAGCATTTGATCCAAGGGCCAACAATGCTACTCCGGAGTTAGTATACAGCAACCGCACAACCTAGTTACCAAATAAAAATAAAAATGTGTTGCAAGAGTAGAAGGGAGAAGAAGAGAATAATAAGGGAAGCTAAGAAACAAGAATAATACCTTGCTTGGAGCAGCAGCTGTATCAGGAAGTCGAAGAGCCTTGAGATTAGAGGAATCACTGATGTCAGCCATTTTCCAAGTTTTGGCCTTGTCAGATTCGTCAGTAGTGTTTATCCTTGGTTTTACATCCTGCGTTCTACTACTGTCCATTGACGCCTGCTATATTTATTTATTTTTGGGTGCAAGTGTTAGTGCTGCTGTCTTGACTGAGAACAAAGAAAAAGGACATGGATTGTTGAATAATACATCTTACCAGGTTACTCATAGAGACAGATGGCAACATACGTTCGGATCGTTCTGCATTGACGGCTACAGGGCTAGACGCATTTGAAGGACCTCCAAGTGCATTAACTATCTGTGGCTGCATTCGCATTTGAACAAAAAGGTTCCTCCATTCAGAAATTTTATCTCAAACGACTTCTATTTTTTTCAAACAGAAGAAAAACCCAACACCTTTTTTTTAAGAAATAAAGAATCATAAAAAAAAGTGAAGTAGGTTGAAGGGTGTTCCACCTTGGTATTAATTTGCTGCGGAGGTTGCCCGCGTGACCCCTCAAATGCACGGCTTTCAAGCATGCGTAGCAATCTCTGGCCATCGGCATTTGCAAGAATCTTGATACCATTATCGCTTGTTGTGATTGCAAGTAATGATCCTTCCCTGTTGAATCTCAACCTTGGGCTTGCCTGCGTTTTCATGATTAAAATAACATGGAATTTAAGTTACAGTAATGCAAATCACATGAAAAGAAAACATTTTTGGATGAGAACTAACCGGCAAGCCACCATCAGCATCAGTTGTGGTGAGAATGTTGGTGTTATCCATATCCCAAAACTTGATCATGAATTCATCTCCAGCTGCTAGAAAACGATTTCGGGTGGTGTCAAATTGTACTACACCAAGTGATCGCTTTCTGAAGCCGGAGTAGGTTCTTTTGATGGCACCTTCAGACTCATTCCACTCCACTAAATGTGATTCCCCCTCCTTGCTTGTTCCGCAGGAAAACAGCCTAAGGAAGTAAAATTATGCTTCAATATAAATACAGAACGATAATGATTAGAAATCAGAAGTACATTAATGGTGTGTTCAATACCTTGTTCCATCAGCACTGTATGACATAGTGGTGCACCAATGGCCTGGTGCATCATAGTCAACCCTCGATCCAAGACAGTCATACAGCCATGCCTTAATTTTCCCATCAATGGCAGTGGAGAAAATAAACTGCAAATATTATAATACAAGTATTATGATACAAGTACAGTTTGCACTGCATCTTACACGACAATCACTTTGTATTACCTGAATAGATTCCTTATAGTGGGGGCAAACAGAATACACTGGAGCTTCATGACCTTCAAATGTATACTGCTTGTGCCCTTTTGTTGCATCCCATACCTACAAGTCAATCATGTATTGCCATAAGAATTCAATATACAATCCTTACTCTTTATAAAAGGAGCAATCCTTTAAAACTCAAAGATCATCCCAAGAAAATCTGGATCATCAAATATATCACATTCAATGGATCATAGCCATCCTAGCCATCCTTCATCTTCTTAATTACACACAAGTTCCGAGCGACCGTTAACCACTAAACTCCACTCTCCATGAATTAATTTAGTTCAAAACCCAACCCCTATTTATTATTACCTTGTGATACAAGGTAATATATGATAATGTTTCCATTCTAATTACTGACAACCATTGCCTTCTACTTAATGATTGTGGCCTCCCCACTGCAATGTGTGGCCATTTAACTAGTTTCTCAAAAAGAATACTACAGTGCCAGATTACTTTGCACAATACCTTGATAAGCTTGTCATCACCGCATGTAATGATGGAAAGACTCTTGTTGGGGTGAGAGAATGCTATGTCGTTCACACCTCCCATGTGTGCATCAATCTACATAAACTTCCAAAGCTTAGAAAATACAAGCAACAAGAAAATAAACTAGTTCATGGGAAAAAAGAGTACACCTATACCTCAACTTGCTGTCTTAGTTCTCCATTTGGTATAAAAGCATAAATCTGGACAATATGCTTTGAGAAAGCAACACCTATTACAAGAATAAATGTCAAAAAAAATGCACTTAAAGCCAGATGATAGATCAACAAAACACAAGGTATCATGAAAAAGATACTCAAATAAGATGCATATTTTTCCTATTCTATTTAATTATACCTAGTACTGAACCATCAGGACTCCAGAGGCACCGGTTGACAGATATGGTTGCATCTTTCATCAGTGTTGCCTAAAGATAAGATATGCAAGTGAATCAAGGATAACACTAAAAGGTTCTAAAATTTCACTACAACAAATTTAATTCAAAGAAAAAGAACTAACTTGTAAAGGCAGGCTACACGCGCTAATTTCCCAGACTTTGAATGTCTTGTGAGCTATCCTTTCTCTAGATCCGACCTCCCAAATCCCTATGTCACCGACATTTGTTCCCACTACATAAATAGAAAAATAAAGAAAAAGACATTAAAAAATTTACCGGGAGAAAAAACACAATAGCACAATAGGCAGTTGAGAGAGAAACAAGCAGTTGAAAGAGAAACAGACCTAGAAGAATAGTTTGCTGAATAGGGTGAAAGTCTAGGCTCATGACATTAGATCCCTGATTGAGAGTACGAACCACATTTTTCGGCAGATCATCTTGTGAGTATATGCTTGTTTGCGGATGACTCGCACCAGAGAAAGACACCTACAATCATAGACCTCGACTTGAATAATAATGTCACCATCATGTCTTGCATGATACATGGAAAGACATTGAGGGTTGTAAATAAAGGGGGGGATTCAATGTGAATGGTTATGATGTAAAGTCAGTGCCAACAGAACATTGGTTGATGCAAAGTCAGTGCCAACAGAACATTGGTTGGATACGTTATATATATTGCATGCAACACGCATAAAAAGTTGCATTATATCAACTTCATTTGGGTATATGCATTAACAGCTAACAAAATCAGCAGACCAAGAACTGTCAATTTTCCCATCACATGGTGCCTATTAAAACTGAGTCAGAATCATGCTTTTTTTTTCATGGATGTATTTGAGATGTTAATATGTTATACAACACATCCAGTTGTTTAAATTAGTTATTTTAAGCACAAACAAAAGAAAGTCAGCACAATTGGACAATTAAAGAGAGTGGCCTAAAAAACTGTTTCTCAAAATGAAGTTTTTCAGTGTTTGTACCTCATCAGGCTGGCCGCCACGCATTCTCTTCATAAGGTGCTCAGAATCTGCACTCTGGTAATCCATCCCAGGGGGGACGCTTGGTGTCCTTGCATGCTTTAGAAAGGCAGCTAAAAACTCAAAAAGAAAGAATACTTCACGATATTAAAAAAAACAGAGCAAATAAATTAAATTGAAAAGACAAACCACGTGGAAATGCAAGGTATTTGTACCGGTGTTTGGAGGTTGAACGAGGCCAGGAGGTGCGCCTGGTGGGACATTAGCGTGTGGTAAGGACGGGTTAGCATTTGTCATCCATCCAGCTATGGCACTAGGTGAAGGTGAAACCACCGGCTGGAATGGCTGAGATATTTACCACACTAAATCAGTTAATATTTAGTGAAGGATTATCCTTCTTATAAATAAGAAATAAGAGCAGTATGACATACACTATGGGCACCCATAGGAGGGAAAACCCCTGATTTGGGGATGGGACCCACAAGGGGGCCATTGGTTGGAGGTGGGGCAGGACGGGCCCCGTTGGTAGGAGGGGCAGCACAAGAGTGATCAGTGAACAGTGTCTTTATGTCTGGATTAGGCCGCGGGTTCTTGCACAGCTGATGTTGCCAATTCAGACTGCAGAGGTTGTTAAAGGAAAGCAAATCAAATCAACTATTCTTAATTGTGAGAATCCAATTTTCAGAAGTTGAAAAAATCAAGTAGATATGGTACCTTTGATTGATCAAGGTGCGTAACCGGGAAGCTTTAAAAGGAGGGAAATTAAGCTTGTCCCGGAACAAGGGGTTCGCCTCTATTAGCTTTTTTAATTCCAAAAGCATTATGTTACGTGCAGACTTTGTGTCACCATATTTTGACAGCTGCTCATTTTGCCTGTTTCAAGTTAACGAGTAAAGATGAGCATACCTTCTTTAAAAATTATCAAAACCGATTAGAGTATCAGTATAGATTACAAAAATTGTTAAGAAACAATGCCTGAAGTTTTCAAGAGTGAGCAATTGAGTGATTTCCTTGAAGAGCTCCTCATTGAATGAAGCAAAAACCTTCAGATCCTTCACTAGTATCTCTACTGCCTTTGCACGATCATGCCTAAAAAGGTTTATATAGTTTCAGATTAGGCATTTACCCAAAAAAGGTAAGAAAAATCATTTGGTAGTGAAAATACTTGATTAATATTTGATTACTATTTCTCTTTTTTCAGTATTTTTGAATTGAATATTTGATAAAGATTCAAATTTTGATTATTGATGCTTTGTTACACTGCTTTTTCTTTTATCACGTGATTTATAGACCATACATATTGGGATGATATCACATTGATATCTTGTTCTTTCTTTCTATCATGTTTCCTTTTATGAAAATCCCTTTATTTTTACCTATCAAGTGCCTCGAGATACTTTTGCTTTCTTATCTCAAAGAAGATTTTCATGGAGTATCTGTTGTCTTCAACCTTGGTGAACCCGCCGAGATATTTCTCGACCTCATCCCATTCACCTCCTTGAACAAGGTCTTCAAAGTGCTTCATGTTAAAATAAAACCCCGACTCCTGTTCCAGTCTTGAATAATAAATTCAGAAAAAAAAATGTTCAATATTTCATTAGTAGTATGATTAAAAAAAAAAATAACTATGAACCAAACTGTGCTTGGTTTTGTTAGCTAATTAAGTAAATAAGCGCAAACAGATAGTAAAATTAGATGTGACATCCATGGACATTTTGCTCTTACCATAAATTGTAGAAATTATTTCGGGAAAATGGTAATTTACTTAATAAAAATAATGCACATGCATGTAACTTTCCCAGAGAGTGTCTTTTTTTTAAGCAACCACCTAAATATACCCAACAAACGGAAAATAGTTGAAAGGGACATAATTGAATTGATTATGTAATGACTTCCCAAAACTATTTTTCGCCCAAAAATATTTGGGAACTAAATATACCTGTGCAAAAAAACCTTACATAATTGGATAACTAATACTAACACTAAAAGCAAAGCAAACTACACGCGTACAAACCATCCGAACAAAATTTCAGACATACCCTTTGAGACAAGCTGACTTTCAGCTGGTCTGCACAAATGTAAAAAAATTGAAGGGCGCCAATGCAAAATAATTTTAAGGGCGGCAGTGCAAAAGGAACATATTATTGGTGGAGTATTACGCACTAAAGCTGACTTTCCAGGAGTAATGCAGAAATAGAAGATTTTGAAAGGTCATAAGTGCAAAGAAAGGGAAAATTCTGTTGCAATTAAAGGTTACCTGTGTACGGTCTCCTTGAACTTTTCTTCGTCCAAGAACTGGAGTATCAGGAAAACAAGTTCCCTGCTCAGCGAAGACATGCCTCCTATTTGCTCCAGCGCAGCTCTTCTTCTCTCCAACCAAACAATTTATCTTTTCAAAATGACCAAAAAAAACCACCAAACTCCTAAAAAAGGATCCTTGCTTGTTTTTTTTTTTTTTTTCCTTTTCAAATACTTTCTCTCTTTTCTTTTCTTTTTGCTTCGGAATTCGGATGGAGAAGTTGCTCCTTTTAAACGCACTTCCTTGTTTTAGACGACTAGCTCAATGTTTCCGAAAATTACGAAAATGCCCTTCTAGAGCACGAAAAGCCCTAGAAAGTTTATAGAGGCAGAAATCTGGCGAGAGAGCAGAAATCGCAGTTGCAGCTCTCTGAGCGAATCTCGAGGCAGCTAGAGATTGGTAAAAAAAATGGACCTTTCTTTCACCAAATCTCGCAAATAAGCACAGATTCTTAACTTGAGATCTCAAAAAAGAAAATACCCGAAAACAGCAAAAAGAAGTCGAAGACCAGAAGCTCTTCTCCCTCTTCTCTAGCTCTAGGGTTTTGAAGGAAAACCTCTCTCTCTCTCCTCTCTCTCTCTCTCTCTTCCAGCCGCCGCGTTTGTTTCTCTCTCTTTTCTCTCACACACGACTTTTATAGTACCCTCAACTCACGATATAATCCACCCAACCTTTCTCTCTCTCTTTTTCCCGATAATTCTCTCTCCCGTCCCCTTTTATAGCCTCATATTTCCTTTCATTCCTCTCCAGTTTTCTTAAAACAGATTGACCTTATGTCGGAATTATTTCCTTTATACCTTGAGAATGGAACTCTCTCTGTTTATTCGAACTGGAGACTTCAATGGATCGTTTTCATTAAAGAGAAACCCTGGGAGATTAGACCGCCTCCCAATGAGACAGTCGACCCTCAGTCTTTGCATTATCTACATGACTGCCACTAAGCAAGTCTCGTCGGTGTCTGACCCAGCGAAAGAGCCTCAGCGACCTACGGGTTTCTCATCAAAAAAAAAAAAAAAAGAAAGAGCCTCAGCGGGGTATTTTCGTAAAACGGCTGAGAGGATGTCACGTCGAGGGGTAGAAAAGGAAAGTTCAAGCTGCTGTCGCTTTCGAGGTATTAATAGGGGTTAGATCGTCATTTAGTTAGGAAAGGGACGCCTGGGTTATGGCATCTGCTCGTCTCGAGGCAATTTGCGAAGGGGTATTTTTGTAAAATTTAGCTTTTTCTCGCTTAACCGCCACGTCATCCTTCCTCGTATCTGTTTACAAATTCTCATTCAAACAAGGCAGATTTTCTGTGGAACTGAAACCTGAAGCACCTTGCATCAACTAATAAACATTGCTTGTAGCTATTAGCAATACTCTGTGTTGTGAGGAAAAAAATGTATGTACTTATTTTACATTTATGACAAAATATATTTACCAATCGTGAAAATTTTGTAATTAAAGTACAATAATTATTACGCAAGAATTTCTTCAATGTTCCATGTTTTAAGTGAATATACAAAATATTTCATGCAATTTAGAGAGAGATGCAGATATTTGTGAACAAGTGGTAGCAGTGCGTCCATATGTTGACCCAATTCATTTTGTTATTCTATTTATAAAATATTGCATATATAGATATGTTTAAATATATATATATATATATATATATATATGAGGAGGGATAGGATGACACCGTTTTTTGGTGACTTCGGATGACACCGTCCATTTTCAAAGTCCAAACAGTGGATGCAAACCGTTCAACTTGATGGATATGTTAAAATGTGCTTGCAGATCAAATTTTACATTTTTCTGAATTTTTTTTGGGTTTATTCAGATGGGTACAAAAATTCAACAGTCCGAATATAGCGATTTTGTTAAATACTTAATAAATAGTAAAAAAATTCAAAAAAAATGTAAAATTTGATCTGCAAGTAGATTTTAATATATCCATCATATTGAATGGTTTGGATCGACTATTTGGACTTTGAAACTTCGAAAATGAACATTGTCATCCGATGTCGCCAAAAAACGGTGTCATCCGATCCCTCCTCTATATATATATATATATATGTGAGATGGGCTACGGTGAGTTGCGAAGTAAAACGTGTTTCTACTTCACACCGTATTTTTATTTTGAAAGTCCAAATTACCGATCCGAACCGTTAGATATTTAATCCATATTGAAATGTGTTTGGAGACCAAATTTTATATTTTTTGGAATTTTTTTACTATTTATTAAGCATTTTTTAAAATTGTTGTTTTGCTGTGAACAGTAAAATTTTCTGGACCATCAGATCAGCGACTTTCAAAATTGCTTAATAAATAGTAAAAAAATTCCAAAAAATGTAAAATTTAGTATCCAAGCACATTTCAATATGAAGAACAAGATGAACGGTTCGGATCAACGTTTTGAACTTTAAAATAGCAAAATATGAGCGTGAAGTAAAATAGTCGCTTTACTTCGCAACTCACCGTAGCCTAGCTCTATATATATATGTGTGTGTGTGTGTGTGTGCAAAAAGATTTTTAACGTCCTAATCTGTCAAACAAATGTAAAATTGGCTTGTTTATTTACGGAACATCTTGCTATTTTAATTTCATCCCCATGAGTTATTACAGCAATAATTATAAATACTGAATAGATGATATAATTGATTTCATATAACAGTATCATGAAATTAAACCTATATATGGAATAAAATCCCACTAGAATTATTATGACAATAGAGTTATAATTATTTTATGTCCACATGGTTATGGTAAATAGATAGAATGAGTACTTATGGAATCAATAAACCTCGTCAGAAATATCTAATATTTAATTTTAGTATACTTATTATTATAATATATATAATTAAATTTTATTTCATATATTAATCAGAAATTTTTGATTCTAAGGATTTCATTATTAGACAACTAAATCTTCATTGAATGTAAATATTACAAAAGAATACACTAAAATAGCATATAATAATAATCTACTTTAGTATTTGATTTTAATTCCAAATAAAATATTATTTTAAATATAGATAATATACTGTCGACAAAATTATATTTTAACAAACACTGACATTACATAATAAGAAATATTTACTTATTCTTAATTTCCAATTTTGTATTGGCCCTGACATGAGAAAACCAAATATTATTAAATTCAGTGCTACGAGAAGTCTTAGGAAATTATTTATTTTAAAAGTTTTGTGCTTCCAAGCCACACACAGTTGCACCAAATAATCCACAGAAAATCCGCCAAGATGTAGGAACAACCATGGTGTATTGGTGTATATGAGAAAATTATTAATAGCTCACTTTCTTTGCTCGCTACTAATTTATGACCTACAACTACAACGCTACAACATCAAACCGGGGACCAGTCTCAGTCTGGCGTGCTGTTCCAAAAATCAGGTGTAGCCATATCAAAAAGCTTTATTTATAGTGGTATTAGAGGTCAATCACTACCGCCAGTCGCTTTCTGGCTTTCAATTAAGTATAAACAAAACAATTATCGACTGATACGCTGTTGCGCTTATTAGATTCCTTATAATAAGTGCCCTAGCTTATCTGACAACTGGCGATATTAAAAAATGTGTCGTCGGAATAAAGATAGTGCGGTCAGAATGGGACTCCGATCTACCCAAACGGGAAACACCGAATAAAGCCGCTTAGGATGTGACACGTAGACGTTGAAGCAGTCACGTGAGTTCAGTGTATGCACGTGCGTAAGGGACCGTTCCAACTTTTTTATGGTTTTTCTCGTCCTTTCCTGTCACTATCCTTAGCACTACTAATCTCGCCTTAGAACACCAATTAATTGCATTTATGCCACCAACTTGTCGACCAGGGTTTTGTGTTTTTCCCTCCGGTTATTGCGGAAATTTAGATTCCTTTTACGCGTCTGCGATCACATTAACAAATAAATTCGTTTCTAATAAGTCACGGCACGACACGGTTCCATCAAGGTACATGTATCTGATACATGCTATGACTCATGTATCTCATGTCATGATCATCTTTCAAAACTTTGACACGACAAGGCACATCACGCAAAAAATTTAGTCACAACACGTGTGATCACATATAATTAGAATCATTAGATCTTAATCGAATAGTGAATCCTAAATAAACTAATATAAATTAAAAAATAGTTAAACATGACCAAACCTGACAGGTCACATCATGGCGTGATTAGAGTGCTCTGACCATTCACGTGTCATGACCATCCTTCCAAATTTAGTCACAGTACGACGCGACACGTGATCCAATTCACAATACATATTTATATACTTAGTAGTTGATCACTTTTTTCTCCAAACAAATCAACGATTTTTCTGAGTAGTGAATCAGATTGTGTCTTTTTTTTCTCTCTTTTATGCGAATCAGTCTGGACTGACTTTCTTTTCGTTGCAATTTTCTTCTACTGGACCATGAATTAAATTCAAGAGTAGACACAAATGTAAAATACCACTGCGTCTAAATTTTTTTTCGAATTCAAAGGTAGACAATTATCTACCCTAGATCCATTTGTGTTCGCCAGTGAACAAAAATGATGATGATATATATAGATCATCAAATTTTCATGTAAGATTAATTTTTATTTTTATTTAGAACATTTTTATCCTTGTAATTATAAAAAAAGTTCGCTATTTTTGTCACATCAAAAATTTAATAACTATCTCAATTCTTGCAATTTTAATTGTAAAACTCATTATTAAATATTACAATTGCAGGATGAAGATTTTTTACTCTGTAATGTGTATGCAACATTTACAAACAAATTGTTAAATTTAAACAGCACAAGTGTTTCCTATTTTTACAATTAAAATTACATATATCACATCAATATTTGCAATTTATTTACAAGTGAGATGGAATGTTCTTGGTACATTATAATAGTGATAATTAATTAAACTTTTTAAAATGAAAATCAACAAGTAGTCTAACCCAATGGAGATAGAAAATGTCAAAAATAATAAAACAACTCAATAACACAAGACTCCTATGAATCTCCCTTCCCTCCCTTATTTTTTATTTTTCTTGATTGAATTACACAGCTCTTACATGCCTATTTATCAATTCAGAAATATTTTGTATATCATGTTAAACATGGAAACCAATCCTTATAATTAATGACAAATAATCAAATACTATCTATTGCCTATTTCACTAGATATGATTGATATCCTTCAATTTCTTATCTCCTTCTTTTGAGTAGATATAGATCTTTTACAGAATTCGGCTTGATCTCCAAGTTATGCTGGAACCGAGTGTAATCTTAACACTCCCCCTCACGAGGGTACGTAAAAGTCTACCATTCTGATCTTCTCCAGCATTTCTTCAAATGGTTTAGTTGCTACCGCCTTAGTTAAAATATCGACCACCTGTTCTGTTGATTTAACAAAGGGAAGAGAAATAACGTGATAATCAAGTTTTTCTTTAATAAAATGTCTATCTATCTCTATATGTTTTGTCATGTCATGTTGCACTGGATTATGTGAAATGTCAATTGCAGCCTTATTGTCACAATACAACTTCATCTCATTTTTCGTTCCCAATTCTAACTCATTGATCAATTTTCATAGCCATAATAGTTCGCAAATCCCTTTCACCATGCTTTTAAATTCGGCTTCAGCACTAGATAAGGCGACCACATTATGTTTCTTACTTCTCCATGTTACCAAGTTTTCTCCAACGAAAGTAAAGTAACCCGATGTTGATTTCCTATCCATGATATTTTCTGCCCAATCTGCATTTGTATATCCTTCAATCTTTGTATGTCCATTCTTCTCAAATTTGATTCCTTTGCCGGGTGTCCCCTTCAGATTTCGTATGATACGTGTGATAGCTCCCATGTGATCTTTACTTGGATTATGCATGAATTGACTTACTACTCCCACTGCATAAGCTATGTCAGGTCTAGTATGTGACAGATATATTAATTTTCCAACTAACCTTTGGTATTTTTCTTTGTTCGCAGGACATTGGTCAGGACAAATCTCAAACTTCACATTTTGTTCCATTGGGGTACTAACCGGTTTACAATCTAACATTTCAGTTTCGGCCAAGAGATCAAGAACATATTTTCTTTGAGAGAGAAATATACATTTTTTTTATCATGATACTTCAATCCCTAGAAAGTATTTTAGACCTCCCAAATTTTTCATTTCAAATTCTTTTGACAACTTCATTTGAAGCTTCTCAATTTCAACTTTGTCATCGCCTGTTATAATCATATCATCTACATAAATAATGAGAATTGCAATTTTACCTTCAGTTCTTTTAAAGAACATGGTGTGATCAGAATCTCCTTGATTGTACCCATAGTTTTTCATAGCCTTGCAGAACCTCCCGAACCATGCTCTTGGTGACTGTTTCAAGCCATACAATATCTTTTCTAATTTACACACTTTGTTTTATGATCCAATATGGTTGTAACCGGGAGGCAGCTCCATGTAAATTTCTTCTTCCAAAAACTCCATGAAGAAATCCATTTTTGACATCAAATTGATGTAATGGCCAGTCAAAGTTAGCTACAAGGGACAATAAAACTCGAACCGAATTTAATTTTACAACCGGAGAAAAAGTTTCCTGAAAGTCAACCCCATAGGTTTGTGTATACCCTTTTGCCACTAGCCTAGTTTTATATCTTTCAATTTTTCCCTCTACATTGTACTTGATTGTATACACTCATTTACAACCAACTGTTCTTTTTCTTGGTGGTAAATCAACTATTTTTCATGTATAATTTTTTTCTAGGGCTTCCATTTCTATAGTCATTGCTCTAATCCATTCTTTACTTTTAAGGGCATCCTCATCTTTTTCGGGTATGACGATAGAAGATAGTTGGTCTGCAAAATTCTTTAATGGTTGTGGCAATTTTTCGGTTGAGGTATAGTTTGCAATTGGATATGTTATTTCTTTACTCGTCCCATCTTCTGGGATGTATCTTTTTGGTGGTTTTCCACGATTAACACGTGCAGGATATCTATGCTAAGTTTCAGAAGAACATACCTCGTTGTTATCCTCTCGTGGTATTACCTCAGTAAGATCTATCCATGGCTTAATTCCATTTGGTGAATGACCCGACTGACCTGTTTCTGCTGAATTTTGTTGCTCATAACCTTCATCATTTTTTGAACCTGAGTCAACTGCTACTGGACCCGAGTTATTTGTTGGATCTGTACCCGAATCAGCTGTTGCTGGACCCGAATCAACTGCTGGGCCTATACCTGAATCCACTGCTGCTGGACTCGAATCATTTGCTGGGCCTGGACTCGAATCAACTGCTAAGCCTGGACCTAAATCAGCTGCTAGTGGATCAGATAAAAAAGTTAGATCAAAGTCCGGTTCATCGTGACTGTTGCCCTCCTGAATCGGATCTTAGATTTTGTTAAAAAATGACTCATTTTCTAAAAAAGTAACATCCATGGTAGTATAGAATTTTCTAGTACCTGGATTATAGCATTTATAACATTTATGATTTGCTCCATTCCCAGAAAAACACAATTTTCAGCCCTAGGTTCTAACTTTGTGCGAAATGGTTTTTGTATATGGATATAAGCAACACACTCAAATATTTTTGGAGGCAAATTTAAGACAGATGACATGGTCACATGAGATGATAGGACTTGGATGGGGGTTTTATAATCATTTGCATTTGTGGGTGTACGATTTGAGAGGTATACAGCAAATGAAAGGACATTATCCCAAAACATAGGAGGTACTTTATTTTCAAGTAGTAGTGATCATGTCATTTCAAGGAGATGTTTGTTTTTTCGTTCAGCAATGCCATTTTGCTGAGGTGTTCCTACACATGTTGTCTCATAAATAATCTCATTTTCTCTAAAAAAATTTGTACCATCTGGTTCAAGTATTCTGTCCCATTATCGCTCCTTATGGTTTTTATTTCTTCCCAAATTGAGTCTTTACCAATTTATGAAAATCTTGAATAACTTTAGAAATCTCATCTTTTGTTTTAAGTAAATAGAGCCAAGTCATTCTGGAGCAATCATCAATAAAGGAAACATACCATCTACAACCAGATTTGGAAATTATAGAGGATGGTCCCCATACATCTATATGTATCAAATCAAAAGGATTCTTACATTTATTTTGATTGCTATAATAAGTTGTTCTATGACTTTTATATTGGATACAAGTTTCACAAACAAAATCTTTAGGATCTAAATGCAAAAATAAATCGGGTAAAAGCTTTTTCATGTATCCAAAAGACGGGTGACCTAGTCTTTTATGCCATACCCAAATTGTATTCTTAGTAGATATATGATCTCCCCTTACTATATAATTGCTATTAGTTTTGACTTCATCTAAGTAATACAACCCATCCCATCTAGTACCATGGCCAATGATCCTTTTTGTGAGAATATCCTGGATTACAAAGTGGTCAGGGAACATAAGCACAACACAATTTTGATCCTTTGTAAGTTGGCTAACAGATATCAGTTTTGTTGCAAGGGAAGGAACCACAAGTGTATTTTTCAACCTTATTTGTTTTGGTAATACAATTTCTCCTGCACCTTCTACAGGATAAACTTCCCCCCATTTGCATTAATGATTCCAGTTTTATGTGAAGTGCACATGATTTCTAATTCAGTTTTTTCATGTGTCATGTGGTCGGTTGCACCTGAGTTAATGACCCAACCTTCATTTTTCTTGTTTTTGCTCAAATTCGAGATATTACACTTACCCATGCTAGTTTTGAAAATACCATTTTTACCTTCACAATGATCTTCTCCTTTTGTTTGTGACTCAGTTTTGACTGCTACCTGCTGACCAGATTGGTTTGGTCCTGGCTGCTGCCTCGGCTTTGGTTCAGATCCAGCTGCTGCTCCTTGTACAAATGTCGGTTGCTGCTTGCTGGTCACCAGACTGCCTACATCCATAGTTGTTGCTGCTACACCTTTTCCTTTCTCCTCATACTTCTTCTTAGTGTCACCTTTCCACCAATCCGGGTAGCCTACCACTTCAAAGCATTGCTCCTTTGTGTGCCGGTTTTTGCCACAGTTCGTGCACCTTAGTTTTGTGCTATCAAATTTTACATCAATAGCACTTGAATGAATTATACCCTCGGTGATGGCAACAGGTTGAGGTATGATTTGTGTCGCCGATTGAGGATTGTTTATGACAGCAGTTTGCATAGCTATCATTTGAGTCATCATTCTCGTCATCTGCTTAATTAGTGTAGCAAAGGTGGTCGATTCTTGGGATTCGGCTTCTGACATTGTTCTACCCAGTGTTTTAAAATGCGGCCGCATGGGTCGCATATGCGTATGCGGTCGGCAGCTGTGCTCAGAATGCCCATGCGGTTTTTTCATGCGGTTTTTCCATGCGGCCGCATATGCGGTCCGAATATGCGGTCATGTGGATTGAAAATGCGGCCATGCGGTCCGAATATGCGACCATGCGGACTGAAATATGCGGCCATGCAGTCTTCCCATGCGGTTTTGATAATTTGATTGTATTTTAATTAAATTTATATTAAAAAAATTAAAAAAATATTGTTGGTTATGTTATTATGTAAAAATAAATTCAAATATATGAATATGAATATATATATATATATATATATACATGAATTTTTATTTTAAAATCCGCATATATAAATCCGCATGAAAATCTGCATATGCGTCCGCATACCGCATATGCGGTATGCAGTGGCCTTCCGCATGCATGAACAAAACCGCATTTTAAAACACTGGTTCTACCAAGTATGGATCGCTCCTTAGAGCAGTATAGCACAAGAAATTGAAGTTAAAGACAAGAAGGGCAACAATTTCTCTAGCTATACCACCAGGCAACCACACTCTGATACCATGTCAAAAATAATAATAGAACTGTCAAAAAATAATAAAACAACTCAAGAACACAAGACTCCCATGAATCTCCCTTCCCTCCCTTATTTTTTATTTCTTTTTTTTTCTTGATTGAATTACACAGCTCTTATATGCCTATTTATCAATTCAGAAATATTTTGTATATCATGCTAAACACAAAAACCAATCCTTAGAATTAATGACAAATAATCAAATACTATCTATTGCCTATTTTACTAGATATGATTGATATCTTTCAATTTCTTCTTTCTTTCTTTTGAGTAGATATATATCTTTTACAGGATTCGACTTGATCTCCAAGTTATGCTGGAACCGAGTGTAATCTTAAGAGAAAATAAAACCCAAAAAAGATGGGCGGTGAAGACTAAAATTGTGTTGTTTTCAAGGGTAACTACGTCCAGGTAAATTTCCTGTCAGTATCCAGATTCCACAATAGTAAATATGTAGAGGGTGGCTCAAACAAACCTTGTTCCGATTATTAATTGCTCTCTAATTTTTCCCCATTCCATACTTCCAAAGTTCAAATAGGGACATCGACATGATAGGGACATGTAGGAGATCTGATCATCTCCAGTAAAACCAATCAATGGAAAGTTACAATGGAGCAGCAGTCACAGAAGTGTGCGAATAAAACTCTGCTCCAAGTGGAGGTCCATCGGTGTCGTCCGTATCTGGGAGACCAGAAGAATGCACATGGCATGGCATGGCTCCAATAGAGGTATTCATTCTCTCCAGTTCAAACATCACTGGACAGCCCAAGGTTACGATTAATTTGGCATTTATTTACCTTTCACACGGAATACAAAATTTACAGCGAGATTTTATGGAAGTGTAAAGTCGATACATGGATTAAAGAGGGGACAGAAACAAGCCAATTAGATTAGATTAGATTAGATTCGACGCCTTTATAAAATTTAATGCTTATAATGTTACCAGAAAGTGCGAGACAAACAGACAGTATATTTTCTTTTCACTCTTTGCAAGTGTGAAAAGTAAGGTTCTAAATAGCGATTACACCGTTATAGCTTTTAAGGTCTGGAAAAACTATAGCGCAATTAGGATACATTTGTATGAGAACTATAAAGGGGAAATTTGAGAATAGTGAATGAGAATAGAGAAAAAAATAGTGATTTTTAGATTAGTGTGAAACTGATGTTATTCGGATTAATAAAAATGTTGTTTAATTGGATTGTACATTTGGAATAGTAAATACATGTGACTGATAAAGAATAGTGCTAATAATATACCAATTAAGAAGAAACATAGATAAGTGAGGATCTCAAACGAATTGTCCGATGTAAAGATAACAGAAGTGATGTCAATTTTATCATTTCGGGATTGTGTTGGCGAAAATCCGAGAAAAAAATAATCTTTCCTCTCTCTTCGCATTTTCCGAATAGTAGTTATTATAATATTTACAAGGAATATAGAATAGCAACTATTCTAGCTATTCCGAATGGCAAAAATGTTGTTTGGATGTACATTGTTATTCCGAATAGCTCCTATTCTAGAATAACTTTTATTCTTGATACATCCAGACATATTCTTGTAGTGCAATCATAACTAACTATTTAGAATCATTATAAAAGAAAAACGGTTAATAATGTTATAACTTTTGAGATCCGAAAAAACTATAGTGTTGTGTGGCTGTTTAAAATTCTGACCGAGGAGAAATTATATCTTGCAGACTGAGTGAAACTAATTGATTTAATTTTAAGATTAAAAATCACTTCTTTTTTTTTTCTTTTATTTCTTTTCATTGATTATGTCGTGAAAAACAACATCGAAAGGACCAGAACACTCATTTCCGTCTCTTCAAAAATCTGACAAACACAACATCACAGCATGTACCGAACAATAGGCATAAATAGTATACAAGTACTGCATAGCCTTTCAAGTTTCAACGTACAATAAAGAAAGTTGTATGGTTTTTATGTTATCTCGTGAGCACTGATTTCATAAATTACAACTCGTAAATAGTAAGAATATTCAATTTGTGTATAAAATGTCATATGTATAATAAGCATATTATGCTACATAAACATTTTTATTTTGAAGGAGAAGGTTAGAAATCAAGTCATCTAATATTTTTTTTTCAAACTTTTGTTATTACAATAATTTTTTTTTTTATTAAGATTTCGAACTCATGATCTCCCATGTCAAATCACATGTACCTTTGTCACTAAATCAAAAGTTAATATTTTTGTAACATGAACTTAAAATAGTTCATCTTAAAAAATATAAAAATGACTTCTTCATATCTCCGTTCTTAATATTAAGCACGTAGATATTCTGATCTGCTAACTGTTTGTAACATATACTTTCGGAGTGTGTTTTTTATTTTGATATTGAAACTTTTAAAAAATTTACCAAAATATTTTGTTAATATCAGTGTTGTAAAAAACGTCCGTTTAAGCCGATTAATCGGCCGATTAGTTGTTGGCGGTGATCAACCCGTCATGGATTTTTCCGACTAATCGATCAGTTATTTCCGATTATGGTTGATTATTCCCTATTATTTTTGATTAATCGCTTGGCGGTACCCTGTTCGTCCGGCGACCACATACCATTATTTACAACACTGGTTAATATACAAAATTAATGTTTTGTTAGTATACAAAATTATTGACGACAAATTTGTTCCGATTGTAAAGTTTGCTGTCAATCTGTCTTATTCTAAGGCATTGCATTATTATCTAACTAAGACTATTTACAGAAGGGAACCAATGTATATAATTTACTATTTGATCTGAACTAGTTGGTCATATTGATTAGATTGTACTGTGAATAGTCTGTGATCACCTTATTTATAAAAAAGAAAAAAAGAAAAAAGAAGATATGTTCATGAAATATAACGTTTTTGATCGAACGGTTGACGGTTTTTTTAAGCAGACCATATTCTCAATGAAGCAGAGAGTGTTGGAACTGGAAATATCCAGTAATTTAAAATCAATGGAGAGGAAAGAAAGGTTTGGTGTTTGGTGTTCGATGGAGCACATTGCATCTAGCAGGAAAGGAAAGGACAACGGTACGCTGTTATTGCTTTATCTATCCAATTCCAACCTGGATGCCTTCTTTGGAATCCACTCCTTTTTCCCTAACCCTATTTTCTTCTGAGTTGAATTTAAATAATTTTCTCAAAGAAACAGTAAACAGATACATCTATTATCTATACTTGTTTGAAAAAGAAATCTCTGAAAGCGGTTTGATGTCGGTCGATATTGTGCGAACTGCATCACGATTCGTACCGACAGATTGAAAATTCAGACATACTAAATACGGATTAAATTTAAATTGTTTTAATGTCTATTATTATTATGTACGATAGTCTCTGTCTCTGACAACTTAGCTGGCCACGTGTATTTCTGCAAAATTATTTGAACCAACCATAATATGAATATCACCTTTAAATTTAATGTGAAAATTTGGGATAGATAAGGTTTAAGGAAAACCTTGCAAGTAGCTGTTGCTCATTGTGTGTTGTTCCTGATACAGCTCTGATACCATCACCATAGTGAACAACAAAACAAATAAAAATTGAAAATGGCTCCTTTCTCACCTCTAGGGGCAACGAGCTAGCTCAGCTTGTTAATTCTGGACCAAACTACAGCCGAGCAAGCTGGATTTAGAGCATCTGAGCTAAAATCTCAGTTTGAACTTGTGACAAGTCAATCCGAGCTAGCTCGCGAGCTGACGAGCTGGCTCGCTAATTGGATCTTGTTTTAAGAAGAAAATGAATTAAAAAACTTTTTAGACCGAGCTAGACAATATAAAATACACACAAATTCATACAAATTCACGTATTGATGCCTAACTGAGCTAGTGACGAACTGGCTCGTTAACATCTCGGTCCAATAACAAACGAGTTGTTAGTGAAAGAGTCAAGTGCGAGTCACGATTGAGCCACGAGCTACAATCTTTTTTGTCACCCATAGTCAGCTCAACATAACAAAAATATTATACTTGAACTGTATTAAAATATTTTTTTAAATAAATAAATAGGTGCGTATTGCACAATACTCGAACGTATATTATGCAATAATTAAGCGTGTATTTGGAATAATCAATACAATAAATATAAAAATTCAAAACATAAAACATGTATATGTAATAGGCAAATGTACAAATAGTCAAGTGAGTATTTTAGAGTTCAAAAAATAATTTTCAATATTATGACAAGTATGACGCTATCAAAATACATTTTTGGATTTTTCAAAAATATATGACAGATGTTAACCATTAATTTATACTAAACTAAAAAAAATACAACGTAATAGTTGAATGAATGTGTATTTTATAATAGTGATGTTGTAAATAGTGGCGGAGTCAAATTGAACAAACTAAATACAAGTCTATGTATAATCAGACTATTGTTTATCTTGGAAGAAAATTTTGTCTATTTGTGGACAGTCCACGATCTAAATTGGTTAATGTTATATATAAGTTGCACCACTAATTGCTCTAAAAAATTAAAAATAAATGCGATTAAAAGTAAATAGATAAGTTTAGAGAAATTTGACATGCGGGATGATAATAGAGTTCAGCAAAACAAAGGCCTACGTCTCCGGGGCGTCGCAACCTCTTATAGGTGCGTCTTTCTATACCCAACGAGAAAGGTTTACAACTTGTGAACCGATGAGCCCTTACAACCAAGGGAAGTCACACAGCCAACTAGAGATGAGAGCCGGCGAGCTCTTACAACCAAGGGAAGTCACACGGACAACTCAAAAAGAGAACAAAGTCTCTAAATCAATGTTCGCAAGAGAAACATTCAAAAGCTCACTCTAACCTAATCTAACTCAAGATTAGTGAAGTGGATTTGAGGTTGTTTGAGGGATATTGAAGTTCTAAGCTCTCACAACAATAGAGGAACTCAAGCCCACAGAAAATAAGTTTTTGCAATGTTAGAGGGGGCTAGGTTTAGTGGGGAAGAGACCACACAACTCTATTTATAGAGACAACTCTAGAAAGAGCAATTTGACTTAAAACGTTACAACATTTTAGTTCAAAATATGAATTAGATTTTCTTTTTCTGCGAGATTGATCAAAATGTTACCAACATTTATAAAACATTACCAACTTGATCAAAAACAGAAATTTCTAAAGTTTGAAAATTTAATTAAAACGTTGAGCCAACTTTTTAAAATGTTGGTAAAATACTGGTAACTTTTTAAAACGTTACAACAAATATTTTTTATTCCTTTGACTTTGATTAATTTGTTTCACTGCATTTTCTCAAGATATAATCGTTATAACGTTTTATAAATTGCAATTTTTAATCAAGGATTATCACAATAAATTCTAACAAAGCATGCACCATATTACATATATCACTAAGCATGCAACAATTCATACATTACCAATACCATAGCAAATCAATGATTTTTGAAAATTATTATAGCACTAGTGTTGTCACACATAATTTGTACGTTGCAGAAGCGTATATCATAATTATGCAGAGTTTGGATTATCCATAATATTTGTGTGCAACAACCATCAATGATTCAAGTATTTTCTTTATGAGTTGCAATCAAACACATCTCTAAGAGTATATATTAATTATTTTTTGGTTAATAACTAACATATACCTTGTTTAATCTCTCTCTTTGTTTTTGGCAATTTGAATAGTTTTAGGGAGATTAGCTATGAAATTTAAGTTAGTTTAGCTTGAGGAACCCAAACAATATTTGAGTTGTTGTCTCCATTCCTAAATCTACACTCTAAAGAGGTGTGACCAATTTTGCAACAATAATTACAAAATGTAGTTTATTGTTTTTGAGTAATCAAACATTGTGTGTAAGTAGCAAGATAATTGCATTTTACTTCTTGAAGTTTATTATTTTGATTATCAAGAAGAGACCTCAATTTAATTTCATCCCTATATGTTTGACCCTTTATCAAAAGAGCTACTTGTATCATCAATTTTTAAATCAAAATCATCATTTTCAAGTTCTAGAGTTACCTCATTGGAGGAGCTTATTGATGCATCACTTGAATCATTCGAGTCCATCTTCTTGTTCTTAGTTGTGGCAATGTTTGTTAGGACTTCAATGGTTTTATTGTTGGTGATGCTCTTGTTTGTGACAATTGAGTTGACATCGATTGTTGAAGGACCTTCATCTACATTTGCCACCAATGCAAGGTTGATCTCTTGTTTATTTTCCGACTTCGTATCGGATTCCTCAACCTCGCTCTCGTCAAAAAACAAAGCTTGCATTGCTTTTGCCTTTTTCCTCCCTTTGTACCCGTCATACTTTTGTCTTGGCATTCGGTCTTGTTTTCCTTCACCATCCATGTTCTTCATGTGTGGAAATAGTTCTAAGCATGTTTGGGTGGTGTGCCCCTTTCTATGACATGCAAAATATATTACTCGTTTGTTTTTCTCTTCACGTTTCTTATTGTATTTTCTTTCGAAATTAAGAATGCCTTGAAACATTTTGGATAAGAGAATGACATCTTTGGATGATTCATGGTTATTCTTGTTGAGAAATGTGTCATTTGATAGATGGGTATTTGAGGAGCTAGGAATGTTACGGTTTTGTGCCGGAAAGACTACGATTTTTTTTATTCTTTCTTTAACTCTCTGGATTGTCGAAGTTTCTCTTCGAAACTTTAAAAGTGTGCATAAAGCTCATCCGGTGTGAATGATGCGTGTGTCCCTTGGATTGCTTCTAGGGCACTCACCAAGCCTTCCCATCTAGGTCTCCTAAGCATGACTCTTAATAGTTTTCCTACAATTTTATCATTAGAAAACGGTTCTCCCAATTAGATAAATTCATTTTGGATATACATAAGTCTATTATACATATCTTCAATGGTTTCACCATCTTCTACCTTAAACATTTTAAATTTGGTTTCCAAACCGGTTATCTTGGTTTCTTTAATTTGGGAGGTTCCTTCACACCGGTTTACAAGCTCATCCCACATTTCTTTGGCACTTGAGGTATTAGCAAATATCAAGGCAACCGATTCACTCACTAAGTTATATATAACATTGGTTGCGATATCATTTTCTTTCTTCAATTGTTTGGAATTGGGAGTCTTGACTTTAATGTCATTGGCACTATTGGCAGCAACTAGTGTTTTAATAATCGGTTCTTATTCGGTATTCGGAAAGCCACCGAATACCACATATACAGTATGCGGTCAAATATTCAAATTTTTATTTGGATTTATATATTTGGATTTTCAAATAAAAAATTATAGGTATTAACTCTAATAAATATAGATAAACATAGATAAACATTACAAATAAACATAAATAAAACATAACACAAGTTAGAACAAGTTAACAACCCATAGTACAAATTACAATACTACAAATAAGCATAAATAAAACATAAGTTCAAACTTAAATAAATGAAATTATAACTCATTCGGTTCTTATTCAGATTTTTATTCTCTATTCAGAAATATTCGGTTCTTATTCGTAAATATTCGGTTCCTATTCAGATTCTTATTCTTTATTCAGAAATATTCGGCCGAATAGATAATATGCGGAAAAAAATATTCGGCCGAATATGCGACCGAATATTCGAAACCAAATATTGGACCGAATACTCATTTCCTATTCGGTTTCCAACCGAATATGAATATTCGGTCGAATATTCGACTGAATAGACCGAATATTAAAACACTGGCAGCAACGGTAGTGAATGTTGGTGTATACCCCTGTCAACTACATCCTAAATCTCAAGAATGTTTAAATAGTTAAACATGGTTTTCTTCCAGTGACTAAAATTTTTAGTTGTATTACCAAAAATTAAGGGTTCTCTCACACATTTATAGGGTGTCATTTGTTCAGTTGATCTAACTCGAATTAAGCGAGTCTTAATTTGAGTAACTTGCTCTGATACTACTTTGTTATATATAAGTTGCACCACTAATTGCTCTAAAAAACTGAAAATAAATGCGATTAAAAGTAAATAGATGAGTTTAGAGAAATTTGACACGGATAACGGAGTTCAGCAAAACAAAAGCCTACGTCTCCGGAGCGTCGCAACCTCTTCTAGGTGTGTCTTTCTATATCCAACAAGAAAGGTTTACAACTTGTGAATCGATGAGCCCTTACAACCAAGGAAAGTCACGCGGACAACTCAAGAAGAGAACAAAGTCTCTAAATCAATGTTCGCAAGAGAAACACTCAAAAGCTCACTCTAACCTAATCTAACTCAATATTAGTGAAGTGAATTTGAGGTTGTTTGAGGGATATTAAAGTTCTAAGCTCTCACAACAATAGAGAAACTCAAGTCCACATAAAATATATTTTTGCAATGTTAGAGGCGGCTAGGTTTAGTGGGGAAGAGACCCCACAACTCTATTTATAGAGACAACTCCAAAAAAAATAATTTGACTTAAAAGGTTACAATGTTTTAGTTCAAAATACGAATTAGGTTTTCTTTTTCTGCGAGATTGATCAAAACGTTACCAACAATACTTCCTGTAAAAACTTGATCAAAACCAAAAAATTTTCAAGTTTGAAAATTTAATTAAAACGTTGAGCTAACTTTTTAAAACGTTACATCAAACATTTTTTATTCCTTTGACTTTGATCAAGTTGTTTCATAGCGTTTTCGCAAGATATAATCGTTATAACGTTTTATAAACGTTACCAATATTTTTATCCAGTTGAAACAACATCAAAAACACTTTACCAAGTTTATAATATTACAATTTAAATTCTTGATAAATGTCTTTATGATTTCTTCAGTTCAAACAATCTACATTGCAATTCCAATTCGGGTTGAACCTACATAATTCTAAAATATAAGAGATCATAAAATTTAATAATTATATGTTTTACAAATTAGTCAAATAGACGAAAAAGATTATTACTAGAACAACAGTTAATTCACAACAGTCCACAATCCGTTAATTATATCAGTAAAAAGTTTTGACTACTAATAAAAATCCTGACTACACCTCACTCTCGTTGTAAATATAATAGAAGGACCGGGGAGTATTTGGAAAAGAGTAAGTCTATGGTACTATGCATATTACGATTTGGTGCGTAATAGGAATCAATATTTTCGTTTTTAAAATCCTAATGGTCGATCTGAACCGTTCAAAATGATTTTTATATGAATATGTACTTACAAACCGGATTTTATACATTTTATATATATATTTTTTTACTATTTTTTAAGATAGGTAAAAAATTATTGTTTTTGAATGGTCTAAAATTTTCAAATCAAATAATTTTCTACTTATCGTAAAAAATATAAAAAATGTTCTAAAGAAATATGAAATTCAGTTTGCAATAATATATTATATTTATATAAAAATCATATTAAACAGTAATCCACTTTTAGAATTTTAAAAATAAAAATATTAATATATATTACATACCAACGCGTTATATAGACAGTGTCATAGACTCGCTCTTTAAAAAATGCCCCCGCATGCATCACTATTCGTTGCACATTGTAACTCTTGTGTGGCATCCAATGGTAACCCTAACCCTAACGTGATACACGGGACTTCCTTTACAATCAATTAAAAGGTACATTCTAGAATATTTACTTTACTAATTTATGGCTCCTCCTTAATTTTGACCCCAGGACATCAGGCCTTAGCATTCAATTTTTACTATTAACATATTTATAACATGTTAGGAAGCATCTGGCTACTTCACACGTAACCTTTAGGGGGTGTCAATGGATACGGTACGGATCGGGTGGAGATATTTTTATACTCATACCCATTAAAATTGATTTTATTCATATCTTACTCATATCCATTAAAAATTAACTTTATCCCACCCTACCCTTACCCATTAATATTATAGGGTAACGAAATGGTAGCGGGTAATAACGGATCTTACTAATATATTAATTAGTTTTATTATATTTTATAAATTAAACATCAAAAACTCATTATGTTCACATATATGTAATTGCATTTTTAATTAAAAAAATAAAAATAAATATGCAATGAATTCCAACTAAATTGTTTTTTTTTTAAATTAAATTGAATATATATATTTAGGTGGGTTGAAAATTGAATTGAATATATATATTTAGATTTTATATTTACCCTATAGGGTAATGGGTACAAAATAGTTATTATCCATATCCTTACCCATTTGGTTAACTAAAAAAATTTCTTACCCATACTCATACATGATAAGCTAACGAAAAAAAAATCTTACCCATACTCGCGTTATCAAATACGAAACGGGTCGAGTAAACGACTAAAAAGGTGCCATTGACACCCCTAGTAACCTTCTTCTATTTCTTCTCTCCGTTATTTACTTGAGTAGCTATTAATTATATGGGGCACTTACTATTTGAAGACCGTCTAATATTTAAAATGGACCCGAATCTTCTACCCCCTGGGGGCAACAATTTTCTGCCCCGAGAGTCACTGCGTGTGGATCCGAGATGAGCCCCCAGTTCAAAAATTAAAAGTGACCGGTCCCTTTAACAGTGACCGGCTCCACATGCAGTGACCGAGGGAGCAGGAAATTCCTGCACCCAGGGGGGCAGAGGATTCAGAGTCATTTGAAAGATATTACAATTAGTGCATGCAAGTACTCATAAATAAGACATCAAGTATTTAAAAAAAAAATGGGCATACCACTCATCCATTTTTTATACGTTTTTAGAGGTGAATTTTTTTCTCTGTTCAATCTAACTAATATTTCTAACGATCTATGAAATTTTTTGTAAATTTAAAACCACGAACGTCTTCTACACAATTTTCTCTTTGAAATGAGATCCATGAAGACATACTTTCGAGTTTTTCATTGCACAAATATTCATACCTTGCCGTATAAGTGTAAATAATTCACGTATCAAGAGTATTACAAGCATTTGTGTATACCTCGATTAATTTTACAAGAGCAGCCGAATAGTATTGAACATTGCTTTATTGCTTTCTAGTTCAATTTTATTTTTTGAAAAATAAGAAATAGTTGCCACATGTTTCACTATCGAAACAAAAATATCTATCAAATTTTACAGATCATGTAATTGAAATGTTACAAACAAAAAAAAATAAAAGAAACAAAATATACTTCATTGAAGTATTCATACCTAATATATCAAGTATTCATTGAGACACATCGAAGTATTCATACCAAAGACATCAATTATTAATTCATACACTATTTTTTTCAAATTTTGTTTTTCAGTCATTTCTCAGTACTTAGTAAGCACTGTCCTAATTCACCATTAATGAAGCTTTGTTCTTTGCAAATAACTCACTATCGTATGAGAAAGAGGAACACAGACACAAAGTTAATTAATTGCATCCACATAGACAAAATTAATTGAACTCGATCCATTTAGCACTCATTTTGAGACGGTTGACAGTGATGGATCTGACTCGATGGAGGTGTGCTTGATTGGGATGGAGTATATCAAGTACTCATTGATACACGTTGAAGTATTTATACCCGGCAGAGGCGTGGTTGATTGGGATGAAGTGATGGATGATCTCTGATAGAACGTTCGCTGGAGTGGGAACAACAGACAAAGATGGAAAAGCGAAGGCGGAGGTGGGAGAGGGAGGAAGCTTATCGATGGAAAAGCGGAGAAGCGAATGCGGAGGTGGATAGGGGTGGAACTAGAAAATTTGAATAAGCTAATCTATAAAATGTAATATGTGAAAAAGACAAAAATAGAGTGGTTAGTGGGAATTGAACTCATAACCTTATACATACCAACTAGATCTCAAACCAATAGACTACCAACAAACATTTGTTATTTTATGAGAAGGGACTAGACTATATAAAAGTTTAAAAAATTCAAAAGTTTAATTAAATTATACATGATTAAGAATTTTAAAATTATAGGATGGCTTAGCACCCCCTGACATATACGTAAATCCGCCCCTGAAGGTGGGAGAGAGAGAGAAAGTGAGGAAAGAAATAATGGGAGACAAAATCTACTAACTATTTTGTAGGAACCACCATGTAGTTAGAATTGATAATTATAGCTAGAAAAGAATAGTAGAACTAGGGTGTTCTTAAGTTCACCAAGTCCTTTGTGAACTCATGTCTAAAACTCATCGGATCGGCTTCAAACGACGATCTGAACTGTTGAAACCCATCTACCTTACGAGTGATGCGTCTACCTGCAAATATTTTAAAATTTGAAATTAATTTTGCATAGAGTCAAGTGGTAAAAAAACATAAAAAATGAATGCATTAAAATTAAGAGAAAAAGTTTTTGTCCACTGCGTTTTGTCCACCATCTGTCCACAACCTTATCCATTCCTATCTAACTGTTTTTAACGGAAATCCATTTCTCTTATCCAATTTGACAAAATATAAAATTACGACAAATATTCCTTTTTCTCAAAATTAGCTTCCGCCTTCTTCTCCTATCTTTCGCTCTCCGATCAGACTCCCTCGAGTGACACTCCGATCAAACCGATAGTTTTCTCTTCTCTCCCTCTCTCTCTTTCTTTTCTCCTTTCTCCTTACGCTACAAAAATTTCCTTTCTCTCTTTCTTTTCTCCTTTCTCCTTACGCTACAGAAATTTCTTTTCTCTCTTTCTTTTCTCCATTTTGAAATCGAGACCAGATCGAAGATAGCAGAGGAGATCTAGGTGACCAGATCATAGCCACCTCCATCTCTCTCACGCTCTGACCGCCGTACACACGAGCTCTGCTGTTTCTCTCTCTGCACCTCGCTTCGTCATTTCTCTCTCCGCATCGGCCCTCGGCCGTGTCCTGCTCTATACGATCAGTAGCCAACTCGGTAGCCACGTGGCAGTGCTTCTCGTCGTTAAGGTACTTCAGGTAAAGGCAAAGGCTAATAGCGAGGGTCGATGGTTGATCTGACGATGTGATGTGACACAATTCAAGTACTTCAGGTAAGCAAAAATTACTTACATGATACATGAAGTAATTTGATATATGAAGTAATTTTACTGGATATATGAAGTAATTTTGCAAGATACATGAAGTAATTTTACTGGATATATAAGTAATTTTACATGATATATGAAGTAATTTTACTTTACTGGATACATGAAGTAATTTTACAGTATACAGGAAGTAATTTGATATATGAAGTAATTTTACTGGATATATGAAGTAATTTTACTTTCTGGATACATCATTGATTTTGATTTGAATGTTTTTGATCGTTTGTTTTGTAGTTGGTTGAAATGGTTCCGAGTGTCATGCAATTTGAGACGCCTGTCAAGGATAAATGGTTCTTCATTAATCCTTATTTGTCTGTAAGTATTTTTTTTTGCTTTTTTTATTTTATTATCTCTTTATTAATGTAATCTTTTTATTCTTGCTGTTGAAATACTTGAGTACTCTTTAATGCGTTTTATTTTGTATGATACAGGTTTGTATGCAAGATTAATGAAGAAGATTCTAGTGTATACAAGATTCAATTTTACAGTATACAAGATTCAATTTTACAATATACAAGATTCAATTGTAAATTTTACTATGTAGAAGATTCAATTTTACAGTATACAAGATTCAATTGAAAATTTTACTGTATACAAGATTCAATTTTACAGTATACAAGATTCAACCTAGTGCGGACGCTAATAACTCTAACTGCCAATAACCGCTAATAACTAACTTTAACTGCCAATAACCGCTAATAACTAACTCTAACTGCCAATAACTTCCTATAACTGCAATTTCCGAAAGTACAGTTTGAAAGTACATTTATTTTGTCCTGTTGTGCAAGTTGCAATCTTTTTCTAACTATCATGGGACCACTTCAAATAGTTGCTGGATGTTTTGTAATTAACTGATATATTTTATGTGATGTATTGTATAATTATACAGCATGTAGAAGTATTTTTACAGTATTCGCGTAAGTCAAAGCTGTGGACAAATGGTGGACAAAAGGTTGTGGCAATTAGACGCTTCCTAAATTAACCTTCTAATTTTGATCGCTTGATTTTATACTAAATTAATTCGAAAGTATAAAGTTTTCACATGTAGACGCATCACTCATAAGGTAGGCGAATTTCAACAGTTCAGATTCGTCGTTTGAAGACGATTTGATGGGTTTTAGACTTGAGTTCACCAAAAAGTTTGGTAAACTTAAGAAGACCCTAGTTCTACTCAGAAAAGAAAACTAGTTAGTTGGGGGAGAAATAGAGAAGATATAATTACCGCTAAAAAATATTTGACCAATGTATTATTCGCAAATTAATGCTAGTATACATGTTTTCACAATTAATTTACACAGTCAATCCGTAAGTGATTGTGTTAAACGAATTTAATCCATAACTAATCAACTGTAAGAACAAAACTGTGCAATTCATAAGTTTTTAATAACCGAATTAGAAAATTCACAGAGACTAACTTGCAGTTGAAAACCATTTTTAAGTCATATTTTTTGAAAAATTAGAGTTGGGAAATAATTCAGAGAAATATTTAGTTTATTTTTTAACAGGGAAAAAAATAAAATTGACCAGAGAACCCATCATTTAAAAAAAATTACTCGAATAATTATTATAATTAAAAACGACAATATAGACTCCAAGGTATATTTGTTACATATGGATAACATAATTTATTGTAAGGAGAATAATAATATTGGGACGCGAATGGGAGATGTGTAATAAAGCTGGCAACAATTGAGGTCCACACAAAAAGGCAGTATAATAATGCGAGTTCGAAATGTCCAAGAAAGAAACATCTCTAAAATCGTAAATATCAGGAAGTAGAAGGGCAAGTGAGATTGTCCTATACTGGCAGACGAATCAATTTGCTGCATCTTAGGCTTTTTCAGTGAATGCCGAAAGTACCCCTACTTAGATTATTTTTATATTTTTAAAGGCACTCGAGGGGCAAAAATGGAAGATCAATTGAACAAGGACCTACATACGTCCTTTGCGTGAAAAGACTGCACTCTCTCGATATATCACGATACATTAATATGAAATTTTTCCCGATACGATAATTTGAAGAGATTGATTCTCTGGACAAGTCACAAGATAAGTGATAGAGATTGGAATGGAAAAGACAGGTTGCAGTTTACGTGTCAGTTAAACCTTTTTTTAGGGGAAAAAGTGAAAATTCGAGATATCTCGTTCACGATACGATACGATATGTGAAGCGAGAAATCGGGAATGACCTGGTGATAGAGATGTGTTTGGTGGTCCTGCACTCTTCCAAAATCCAATGGTATTCAAGTGCTGGTTTCTCTCCATTTTAAATTTATAATATAAATAAACTTCAGTTCAATACTTCAATATATATATATATATATATATATAGTGCCAACTTTATATATCGATTGACAAATTAAAAATTAAATATATTAATTGACCCTTTTTAATACGTGGATACGTATCTCAAACATTGTTATTCAGAAATTCAAACATTAAATTTATGGTGTAGTTCATGTACTTGTGCTATTTTTATTGAGATGGGAAAACGACAAAAAATGAGAATATTCTTTAAGAGCGCAAACGTAAATCTTTTTATTTATAGAATTACTGATTTATATGCATCGTTGATTATTTTAAAGTGGATGGATTTTTTTGAAAAGTAACTCAACTTTATCTTATATCTCAATGTAATCGCTGGATTTAATTTAATTACAGGGAGAATTATTTATTTATAAAAAATATATATATAAAATAATACAGGGAATAAAGATTATTTTTTATTATTTTATAAATTTTTTTATTTTATCTCTCCTCCTTATTAAGGAGCTTAATGTCTAGATCCTGCAAGGGTCCTGATTTACTATTTTTTTTTTCAGAATGATGCTCGGCCGTTGAATTTTCAGATCGCACATAAATGAATTTTCCAAATTATGAGCTTCAACACTTAAGTATGCATTGTTCGCGCTGCATATGATCTCAGTGCCTGTAGACCGCGCGCCGCACTCGTGGACCGCGCCTCTGAACCACGCACAGCACCTGCGGACCGAGCCTTTTTCTTTTTTTCTGCTGAAGGCGGGATTCGAACCCAGTTGAGTTCTGTTGGTGCCAAAATTCTTACCACTACACTAGAGTTCACATGTGTTATCTTGTAGATAAATATAATATTTAACTATTTTTCTCTACAAATTTGATTTAAATTATTTCTCCTTCTTATTAAGGAGCTTAATGTTTTTTACTACATAATTTGCTCCCATTGCTGTGCACAGACATGATTACTAGTATTATTTTATAAAATAAAGACTATTAGGGAAGTTCCATTCATAGATGGATCAGAGAAATCTTTTCAGCTTTAAACTTTGAATTGGAAAATTTTCTTCCTAAGAAAGGCGCCTTAAGCGGTGGGATACAAAAACCGCTGTGAGACGATCTACGAACGAAAACACCAGTCTCCTCTACTGTTTCTGTCTTTTTTCTAATGAATGTCGGACTTAAGCAACGAATAAGTCGCGGTGTCTTCTCCTCTTCGGTGATGGAAGGGCGAGTGGCCTCCCGTCTGTGTATAGTAGGTATACTTTCCGTTTTTATATGATGTTTGTGTGTTATTTTGTGATGCTTTCTGCTTCTCTTTTTCACTTTCTACTTGGAGGTGATTGTCATGGATTGGTTAATTTAGTTTTCAATCTGGTTTGATTCAGTGCTTGCTGGGCTGATAGGTGATTATTTAGGTCCGATCGATTCATTTTCCGGTCCAGTTTGAATTAAGTACCTTCTTAGCTGTGATATGCGTATAGAGGAAAACATAAATAGGATCCTATTCCTTCAATCAAGCAAGGATGATCAAATTATGTCCACAGAATACGCATATTGTTGTGTGTTTTCAGTTTTATTTAGTTGTATGTTTTCACAGACATTTGTTATCTAATCTTATATAATAGCTACTTTGTATCTTTTTATCAATATATTTGCCTACGTGCTTCAAACCCCCCACCCCCCAAAAAAAAAAAAATATATTCTTCCTATTCAATGATTTTTCTCATTTTCCGAGTGCCTTGGATCCTCTGTGGCCTGCTCACTTGCCCTATGATAAGTGGGTCCTTATTTTTTTTGTAATGTCACTGTACATATTCTGTGCAATTGTCCAAGACCAGAGAGGATTCAAAACAACCAGAAAAAAAAAACTCCTGTGAATAGGAAGAAATTTTCCAGTCCAGCTATGTTTTGGAGTTTCAAGATTTTTTATTTTATTTTATAATATTTTGTGTAAGTAAAATATTATCCCATGCATGTGTGTAATTAGAATGTGAATAAAGAGAACTAAACCTCATTTCTAAATTTTATCTCAATAAAAATAAAATCTACATCACACCAGATAATAATACTTTTTACCATTTAATTTTATAAAAAAATACAACAGATAACTAAAATAGGTAACTATTATGTCTATCAAAACTAATTTAAATACATAAGTTCATGCTTTATTTTTAGACCTATGATTTTCTAAAATATAAATACAGTAGTAATCTAATCTCATTTGAAGTAATTTTATTAGCTCTTTCTTTATGAGAAGGAAATTTTGTTGTTGTGGTGAACTAAAAAAGGATGGAAATAATAAAAAAATTCACCAAAACAGGCAAACACATACAAAAAATCAAAGAGCAAATTAAATTGTACTATGCTTTATTTGGATTTTAAAAATCATGGAAGGTGTTTAGCCACCTATAGCATGGTGCTTAAAGGGGTTAAAGTTACTGATAACATCAAAACATATAGCGAAATTTACTACTTTTTAGTACGGAAAATGATGGAAAAACGTATGCAAAGTACTCATATTTCCGAATTATTCACCGCAAATGTGTTTTTAGACTATTTTGGCAAGTTTTGGAGAAAGTTGCGAATTTAGGCCCAAAACGGAACAAAAATGTCATATTTAGATCGATTCTGAAGGAAGCGTCAAAATATGGCATCACATGGAGTATGCAAACACCTCACACGAAGTGCACGATATGCAACATAGCAAAATTCACTGAAATTCGGCTAAGTACAATGCCTTACGGTATAAGTGTAGGAAAACGGCTGTACCTTTTGTTAATGCTTAAGTTGTGAAAAGACCGTAAAACAAAATTTTTACTTCTAACTAGTGGTTTGCTAACGGGTTACCCGTGACCCGTTCCGGGTTACCCGTTAGGGGTAACGGGTAGGACGGGTAAAGGGGTAGGTCGGGTACGGGTAAAACCCGTAACGGGTAGACGGGTAATTTTTCCAAAACCTCTATCCGGTCTGTTTATTACCCGTACCCGTTGCGGGTTGACGGGTACGGATCCGGGTATCCGGGTACGGGTCCGGTCCGCCCGGTTTTTTTTTTTTCTGTTTTTTTCAAAAAATTCAAATTTTTTTGAAGTGAAACGGGTCGGGTACGGGTATGCGGGTAGATGGGTACGGGTAGGCGGGTAGACGGGTACGGGTATAACGGGTTTTTTTTCAAATTAGGTTGTCCGGTCCGTTTATTACTCGTACCCGTCTACCCGTTTGTACCCGGGCAACGGGTATGGGTAGCTCGGGTAACGGGTACGGGCCGGGCAAAACGGGTTGAACCCGTTAGGGGTTTAGCAAACCACTACTTCTAACTCAAGCCGAGAATTAAAAGGACTTCGTCAGAAAGACAATTGAAAGTTTATTTTCCAGTTTATCTACTCCCTGATTGATTTCTAAAACTAAATCTATTTAACAATTAAATAAATTAAGATAACATTTATACCTTGTTTTCAAATTCCAATTGGATTCAAGTCTGACTTGTCTCGGAGCACCAGACGTCCGATGTCTCTATAGGTTATCCACCGGGAACAACCAGTGAGCGGATATTCTTTTGCCAGAAATACTGAGTTCGCGGTATTCACAAAAACACTATTCACGGGAGGTGTAAAAACACTATTCATGACCTGTAGAAAAACTGATTCACAACAATGTGCAAAAATAGAAATATCACGTCTTTCACAAAAACACTATTCACATATCCCACAAAAAACACAATTCAACACTCCCAAGAATATACGTGGATTACGTATATTTGGGAGCAAAAACACGAGAGAGAAAATAGATATTCGAATCGATCTGATACGAACTATCGAAAGTGAATTAGTAATTTTCTCTCTCACCCCACATGGCCATTTATAACTATTAGGGTCAGTTTTGCAAATTACCAAAAGTCCCCTAGGTAGGTCAGTTTCAAAGTGAAAAGACCAAAATGCCCTCAGCCCAAATTCAATTGATTAATTTGAGCTTTGACTTTGGACTTTTAATTAAATTCTAAATATAATTAAGGCCTAAATTCAAATGGACTTTAAGTCCAAAATATTAATTCATAATTAATATTTATAATCCATCTTATATCTATATAATTGTTCTGAACAATTATATTTCTTGCGGTTGTTGTTTCGGTAACTTTTATACAACGTGTCATGCACGCTTATAAATTTACCATGTTTAAGCTTGTTTATCAAATATGGTTAATTATAAACTTCTTATTATTAATTATAACAATTTATAATTAATCATAAGATTATCTGATTACTTTTTATGCAGTGTGACCCAATAGGATTTGTGTTATGTTGGTAAATAGAATTAAAACTGTTTTAACTTCTACAAATCATAAGCGGCACCTGGTAGAATGCATTATGACCATCCAATTACACAAATGATCTTGTATTGTACAATATCACAATCCAGTAAACTATTTACTCGTGTTAATTCTTTTGTCTCATAGTTATCAAATCAGTTTCAAGGTAGGTGTGTGTGATCCTTGCAAACTTAATCTTTTCTTGATCTTGAGCAGTTTATCAAATATGATTACTCTTGTAATCATACCGCATGCAGATAATCTTACTCTATCAAGGGGCCCAGTGACAATAGTACTCTTGGTGAACATCTCTTCCTCCGCATAAGTCATGTATACTGAAATGCCACCATTATAGCTACCTTTTACGGAAAGCATTAGACAACACTCACGAATATACACTTCTTATGTAGGAAAGACGAATACCACATACTTTAGAACTTAACACTAAATGAAAACATTAATGACACGAACACAATTCCATTTAACATTTCATTTAGGGTCTGTCAAATACCATGTTCTGTAATATGTGTCTATGTGATTAAAATGACATCTCTTTGTCTATTGTCTGTGAAACTGAGGTGCTATCGGGTCGGGTCGGGTCCTGATACTATTATATTTGGACCCGTATCCTAAAAGTGTGCGGGTCCAAATTTCGATCCATACACTTATCTGTTTCAATTCGGGTCGGGTTCGGATCCGGGTACCTATCTACCCATAGATATTTCGGATCCAGTCTTTCGATTATGGGTATATATATACTCATAACTTGTTTGTAGATTATTGGGTCCGGTTCGGATACGGGGCGGGTATATGTCACAAAAAAATCAAGAGGATGGAGAGAAAATAACTTTTGAAAAAAATATTGAAGAAGAGATATAATTTTTAAAAAGTAAAATATTAGAGATGACGATTTCATTTTCTATGATTAAAAAAATCTATGAATTGAATACTAATAATTTGTAGAAATGACATATCAATGAGAGCAATAAATTTCCATTATTATGCAGAGGATATCAAGGCAAATATTGAAGGATATATCCATAGTACTAAATTTTATTTAAAAAATTAATGCGGTTGTTATAGAAGGAATAAATTTGGCATCCATCTATGTGTATAAACATAGCGAATATGTCACTGCATTCTATTTTCTCATATTCAAAAAAGTACTGGGCTCACCACGGCTTATGCAAAAAATAATATGCAAAGTTATATTTTTATATATTAATAGTTATTAATATATGTTTTATCGGGTATTTATACGGGTATCAGGTTGGGTTTGGTTATGGGTTGGATAATTAAATGAAATCCATATCCTACCCATTACAGTATCGGTTCCGGTTCGAATCTGGGTCGAATATTAAATTATTAATTTTGTAACCATACCCATAATTTAACTGGTTATATTTTTTAAACCATACCCTATCCAAATTAATCGGATTCGGGTCGGTTTCAGGTCGGATCCGGTTCAGTTCCGAATTGGATCCGGATAATCGGGTAAAAGTAGCACCTATATGTGAAACTTAACCATCTTTTAATTCACATACTAACATTTTAACGGTCAATTAGTATTCCTGCTAATTATTATGGTTAGAGACTATTAAGAGTATTTATCATCTATATTATGAAGTTCCACAATTCCAGTCATTAACTTGAAATGATTCATAAATGAAATAATACTCAAGGAACAAAATGACATTTTATTAATCATCCAATTCATGAACAAAATATATATAATACAATTATCGTATTATTAACTTCTAGATTATTACACTAACAATAAGCTATACCGCACGCGATATAAACCCTATGCCGCACAGGTACACGAATCTAATCCGTTAACTGTCTAGTTTGAATGAAATCTCGATCGTTGGACATCAACCTTCTAGAAGGACGAATCTCCAGATGTGGCAGGCCTTGGTAGGCATTGAAGTCTATTTTTAGTGCTCCAAATATAGCATAAAAGGCTATATTTGGCAACCATGTTCTCCCATGATCTCCATGACTACACACCTTTAGGAAGACTATATAAACCCCTCATGTAATAGGAATTAGTGTGCATGTTTTAGTTGTGTAAGTCCATAGTTTAGAGCAGAATATTGCGTGTAATTTCTGGAGTTTGGGAGAAGAAGAGGCGCTTGAAGTCCAAGGCGGAAGAAGGAGTCATCCAAGGAAGAGGTGTTCCTTGTTTTTAGGTCATGTATTTCTTTTATTACTTCTTTTATTTTGTCATGGCTTTGAGTAGCTAAGCTCTTCTTCCTCTCTAGGGATGGATGTAATGAATTCTAATTTATCTCTTTACTATAATATTTATTTGTCTTTTATGTCTATTTGAGATTTCGTTATTCTTTGAATGTTATTGAAATATGTCCTTGCATACATAGTTTTGTCTATTATATGCCAATGTCCTCCACATACATATAGGTGTTAAGTCATTATACCTTAGTGTGAGAGGGGATACAAGTAAGTACTATAAACACTTCGGCTAACGAGGTTTGGCAGCGATTCAAAGACTAGAGTTAGAACCAAGTGGGCTCCCTTGGCATGATATAGATTAGATAACATCTCGAGGTTTAATTAGGAATTTATTTATTACTTGTAATAAATAGGGTTTAGGGTTATTACTTAGCGAGTAATAAAGGAATATAATTAATTAGATTGGTGTGAGTAGTTTAATTACATTATATCCTGTGATAATCTGAATTGTCCCCCACAAGTTGACCTTAGAGTCGGAGAGTCTTTCAAATACGCATAGAACCGAACCCAATAATTCGTAGGGAATAACAGTACCGGTATGCGACTCTGCTCTGCGGGGTGGTCTATGCCACATACGGTAGTGACAGAAGGCCATATGCAGCAATGATAGAAGGCCGTATTGTAACATCCCGAAAATTTTGAGTTATTATTATTTATGTTCACAATTTTTTTTATAATATAATAAAGGTTATAATTTATTTTGAGAACATATATTAGTTATAATTATATTACTTTAAAAAAAATACAAACATATAATCGTATAGGTATTATTTTTTTTCTTTTATACATTCTAAATTATTGATTTGACTAACTTTATTTCTATTTTTTTTCATTTGATTCTTAGGTCATTAATTTGTGTATTTAATTATATTAATTTGATAATTTCATTTTAAAAAAAATGCGGCAATATAGCTGAGTCCATTCTTAATTAAACTAGTATAAATCATCCTCCTTAATTTACTTTAAATATTAAATAAATAAAAAAGGAAACGACGCCTTGTAAAAGGCGGTTATGCATGGTAGCCTCTTTAATTATATTTCCTGTCTTTCTTTTGTTTCGCTAAGATTAATTATAACCGCCCTGTTGAGTTATAAAACCCCCTCCATCAGTACCCTAGATTCACATCATTCCTCTTTGAAATTTCTTTTGGCTTTATCTATATCTACTTAGACTATAATCTACAATTGATTTATTCATCTTATATCGTCAAAATCAACCACTCCATAATCAGCCCCGAAAGAAGAAATATTTTGTTTTCATATCAATTATCATATGCCCGTTTCGAACTCCTATTACGTCGCAGTAATTCCGAGCTATCATTGCAATTTGATTTGAAATGTTGAATGTCTCACTATCAGGTAACCGGACTTCTCTATAACTGTGTTTTCGTTTTGTATGGTTGATTTGAATATTGGTATTGCATATTGAATTATGATGGCATATTTAACGGGATAGCGGGTATGAGGTTGGAATTTGATATGTGATTGTAGCCTCTCATTGTTGGATGGATTTCCCAGTGGGTTGGCGGCCTTCCAATGTTGGATGGATTTCCCATTGGATCGGCGGATTAAAGGAATTGTGTTATGAGAATGTGGGAATCGCCTGTGACAGGGATTACACATGTGTGAATATGATATGACTGGTTTTATGGATAACCTAGACCGACGTGCTATTGCTGGTTAAATATGCGTGCATAATTTGATGTGTATTTGTGTGGATTAATCCGGCCTATTTGAATAGTTGTTAAATTAAGCCAATTATAGAGAAGCGCGTCGTTAAATAACCGGTTACTGAGCTTTGTAGCTAACTCCGTTTTGTTGTTTTGTTTTCATTTCTGTTGACGACGTAGGTTAACGGGCCAAGGAAAAGTGCGATGATGATGTTATAATCACGCTCCGGATGGTCAAAATCTGGGGTGTGACACGTATACGGATAGACATGAGTACCATAAATATGTACTGAGGTAATTAGAAGGAATTCATCCAAATCTCTAGAGGCTCCTTAAATTTGGTTTACATCCATTAGCATCTCCACCTATAAATTCGGCAGAGTAAACTGTAAAATCAACCTGTACCTTTATTATTTATTTATTTTATTTAGTATACACGCGTACTAAACAAACCCAAAGAACCTAAACTAGTGCTAAATTGTTAAACTACTTAAGATCTATCCCTGTGGATCGACACCCGACACTACAACACGATAGGATTATACCCTTGTAATCCGACTAGGGCTGGCAAAAAAATTCGAGGTTCGTGATTCGATTAGGGTTTGATTCGAGTTTAATTCGATTCGAAATGGGTTCGAATTGAAACGAATCAAACCAGGTTCGGTTCGGAATTAATTCAAACCAAACTCAAACCTAGCCTGGTTCGATCGAAATAGGTTCGTGATTTTTGTGTGGTTCGAATCTCATAAAATCACCGGCCATCCATTTACCTGATGAAATTAAAATCCAAGATAAAGAGTCATAATTTAACTTAGCCGACACTCCCTCGCTCTCAAATCTCAATAATCTAGTTCTCTCTCCACCTCTCCCTAACTCACTCTCCCTCTAGCTCTAAAATCTAGCCAACGCTCTCGGCGACTGGCTGTCTCTCCGGCCTAGATGACTATCTCTCCTCTCTCTTCGGTCGTCTCTCATAATTCATACTAAGAAAGCCGCCTCTGATGTATTTTTTCATGAACAATTTTTCAACTTAAAAACACTTATTTCATAGTTCATACCGGTAAAAGGAAGTCATGTGAATTTTGTCTCGCGAGAAAAAATTAATGTATAAACTACCGGTATAACTAGGGCTGCTAAAAAATAATTTAGTTCGTGATTCGATTCGGGTTCGATTCGAAAAATGTGTAGTTCGCAATTAATTCGATTCGAAATGGGTTCGGTTCGAAACGAATCAAACCAGGTTCGGTTCGAAATTAATTCAAACCAAACTCAAACCTAAGGTAAGTTCGGTTCGGTTCGGTTCGTTGCCACCCCTAAATCCGACAGAGTAGCATTAGGGTAACTAAGTATATAAGTATATATTTCATATATATTAAAAGTTAATAGCATTAGGGTAACTAAGTATATATTTCATATATACTAAAAGTTAGTAGTCTCATTTAGAATCATCAGTTCTACAATAAAGTGTTTAAATTTTTTTTTTATGATTAAGGCTACCGTGTCAATCATTGATGACGTATGTACATCTTTTAGATATTTATACCTCTACGGCTCTACCACTAGTTCCTTATATCGATCTATAATATCCTACGCAAACACTTGACACTCTATAAGGTGTTTCAGCTTCAATTATCTGATATCTTTAATATATAAACATGATCATATTAATTCATAATTTTCTTTTAAATTTTTTACATAGAAAATTGTACATCTTGAACATAAATTATGAATATAAAAAAAAGAGGGTTCAAATGCCTCCATTTCTAAAAACGTCAATAAATCATTAATGTCAAAATGAAACCATTAGATGTGATTTATGTTATTTTCTCTATGCACTCATAAAAAAAAATCACATCTTGATTTTGTTTGAATTTTTTTACATAGCAAATTGTACATCTTAAACACAAATTATGAATATATAAAAAAAATCCTCTTAAAAATAAATAAAGGTGAGATTTGGTAATTTCATAAAAGAAAGACAACGGATGAGCGAAAAAATATATCCGCTAAACAGGAAGGGAAGGAAGAGATAAATAGTATGTCTAAATTAGAAAGATAAAGGAACAAAAAAAAATATTTACTAAAAAAGGAAGGAAAAGAGACAAAATTTGTTTGGGTTTTTAAGAAAAGACCAGAACTAAATGAGCAATAAGAGATATAATTGCATGAGGAAGTTTAATTGTATTTTTTTGGTTTCATATTACATAGTGTACGAATGATTTATTTATAACAATATAAATTTTTAAAATGAGAAGGTTATAAATGACTCTTTCCTATAATAATTTACATACTAAACACTAAAAAAACTTTTCTTTAAATATAGTATGTCAAATATAAGTCTGCTATATCAGATATCCTACTAAATCAAGTCTGATGTAAATAAATTGAACTGCAACTAATTTTAAAAATACAAATTGCTAAAATTAGAAGTTCGAAGAATGAATACTTTTCTTGAAGATTAAATTTGGAGACAAATAAATGTTGCATTGCAGGTAAGGTGGGAAAGATAGTACGATGGAGCTGTCTCCGTTACGGAACAGGACGGTTCTGTTGGGTTTTGACAGTTCAAATTCATTGATTAGCTTAAGCTGCAGAAAGAGCATAAAACAAAAATTTTTACTTCTAACTTAAGTCAAAGATTAAACGAGGTATGTCAGAAAACTTTCCAAGGCGGTCTACCTTCAGTATTCCTTTGGCATCAAAACCCAATTTAACCCTTTTACAGATCTACTCCATAATTATTTTCTAAAAGGCGTAATAACACTATTCATGAATCTTCGGTTATTCAGATTCACTAATAAGCAAAACTGAAATACTGTAAAATTCAGGAAAATACTATTCATCAATCCCGTAACAACCGTAACCGAGAAAGAGAGAAAAATAAAAACTCAAATCGATCTGACAATCCGATACGATGTGAATTAGTAACTTTCTCTCTACCCCCACCAACTTATTTATAGGCATTTGAGGAAGTTCGTCAATGACCAAAATACCCCTCAACATATGTCTATTTACAAGATATGTCATTTAATGGCGGTTTGGCCAAGACAAAGCAAAATTGAATTTTTGCACATATTTGCCGAAATTCAATTATTTTGTTTTTGGCCTTTTTTGATTTTTGGATTTTAATTTTAATTAAGATTTTAATTACTAATGGGTTTTAGCCCAAAATTTAAATCCATAATTAATATTTAAAATCCAAATCATATATATATATAATTGTTCTAAATAATTATATTTCTTATGGTTCGGTTTCAGTATGGTTTTATACAATGTGTCGAACATGCTTATAAATTAACTTTTGTTTTTGCCTGTCATCTTGTATGACATTTATAATTTAATTATATCACATATAATTAATTATAATCATCTTAATATTAATTATAATTAATCAATAAGATTCTCCGATTAGCTCCTATACGGTATGACCCAATAGGATCTGTGTTATGTTGGTAAATAGAATTAAAACTGTTTTAACTTCTATAATTATAGGAGGCATCTGACATTTGCACTATGACTATCCAATTACACAGATGATGCTGTACTGTAGAATACCACGATCCGGTAAACTATTTTACTCGTGTTAATTCTTTGTCTCATAGCTATCAGATTAGTTTCAAGGTAGGTGTGTGTCATCATTGCAAACTTAATATTTTCTTGATCTTGAGCAGATTATCAAATATAATTACTCTTGTAATTATACCGCTAGCAGATAATCTCACTCTATCAAGGGGCCCAATGATACTATAGCTCATATAGAGATACGAGGGACAATAGTACTTTTGGTAAACCATCACTACCTCAGCTAAGCTATGTATACCGAAGAGCTACCGTTATGACTGCGTTTTACCAACAGCATTAGATAACAATCACACATACACATCTCTCAGTAGGAAAGATGAATACCTCATACTTTAGAACTTAACACTGAATGAAAACATTAATGACACGAACACAATTCCATTTAATGTTTCATTCGGGGTCTGTCAAATACCATGTTCCTGGAACATGTATCTATGTGATTAAAATGACATCTCTTGTCAAATGGTTTGTAAAACTTAACCATCTTTTAATCCACATATTAACCTTGTAACGGCTAATTAGTGTTTTTGCTAATTACCTTAGTCGGAGACTTTTAAGAATATTTATCATCTATATTATGAAGTTTCACAATTCCAGTTATTAACTCTAGTCAGTAAAAGAAATGATTCATAAATACAATAATACCCAGGGCAACAAAATGACAGTTTATTAATCACTCAATTCATGAACAAAGTTTTATAATAAATTATCGTATTATTGACTTCTAGATTATTACAAACTAACAGGTTACGGCAGGGAACGGTACGACACGCGTGCCAGTTATGTGCCGTGACTCGAGTGTCTCATGCCGTGACCATCTTTTGAAACTCTGGCACAGTACGGCACGTCACGTGAAATTATAGTCACGGCATAGCACGTAGTCACAAGAGTCACGTGTAATTAGGACCATTAATTAAATGGTGAATCTTGAATAAACTAACTTTGATTAAATGATCACGCGGGGCACATTTGATCATAGCATATTTGAGCACGGCGTGACTCGTGTGGTGTGACTATTTCTTGATATTTTAGTTATGGTATGTGAAAAATTAACTATTTACGACACAGTACGGTACAACAGGAGACTAAAATCACAGCATGTTAGTTATAACAGACACGTTTTTTTCTGCTCTAATTGGAGGTTTATAAATTTGGGTAGGTGGAAAGTTTTCCAGATTATTTTGTCTTATAGTGTGGGTTGAGGTGTGTCCACTCTCCATTATAATTTAAAAATGGAGAAAGTGGATTAATTGGGACAATAGAGGATTCTGAGAACTGCAGTCACGTGCTCAGATCTTGTGTTATGGCATGGCAGAAAAGTTAGGTGGGGGACAAAGCACTGCAGTCTGCCTAGCGTGCCTACTTTGTCTCCATTCAAAGTCGAATGATGAAATTTAAGGATATATCCATTCTCTCCTTAATTATATTACCTAAACTGATGCAGTGCCTTGGTAGTTGAATGGGTATCCATTCCATGCTTACACTGTTACACAGCCATTCGTATCTACTTGTATTATTCTAATTAGAAGAAGCTTTTTCCAACGGATCGGACGATTAAAAGAATCAACTTACTCCAGTCTAGTAAATTGAAAACGGGTCGGGTCCGGCGGGTCTAATTTGGAGGACTTAGCTCAAATCCGTGCTAGACTCATAGTCCAAAATTCACACGGGTCAGTTCGGATCGAGTCCTGGTTCAGATTAAAAAAAAAAAACCAGTGGACTGTTCTTAACCGAAACAGATTTGTTTATGTTTAGTCCGGTCCAGTCCGGGTCTAAGTGGGTCTCGGGTTAGTGCGAGGCGGGTTTGGACGGGTCTAGTGGAAAAATCCGGCTAAACCCTTGCTAGACCCGTCCCTTGGGTTAGTCCGATCTAGAAGTCTAGCAAGGATCTAATCCATTCAGTCCACGGTTCGGCTGATTCGAGTCTGGACCCCTCGAGTTTTTTCAATACACTACTCCAGTCCAGTCACAAAATTTATTATTCTGAATAAAGATTTTTTTTATGAACATTAATTGAAATTACGAAGACTGGATATTCATTTTTTTATCTCAAAAAAAAAATCATAAGACCAGGGGCAAATTTAGACGCTCTCATAGTTAACAAAAATTGTAATTTTAACTACTTTTAATAAAATTTGTAGTTTGGAAAATAGGCCGTTGATCTAGAATATTTTATAACACTTGACAGTTGCAATAAATCATATCATATGATCAATACTTTACTAGGGTTTTGTTCCGCTGCCAAGCGGGAACGAAAATGACCGAAACACAGTGTGCGTGAGACAAAAAAATTAATTTTGAGTGAATTTTATTTTATCATGGACAAAGTAACAGCCGAACAAGACCCAGATGAAAAGTGAATATATATATACGTTCTCAAAAGAAAATGTAGAGTATCCTCAACTTTAGCTTTCAACAGTATATTTTTTTTTATTGAACTAAGAAAAAGACTTTGCAGTGCAAGACACGAAAATAAATTTATTTTTAAAGAATTAAGTTGCTGGACGAGAACCTCATGTACTTCTGCTGTCATGATAAGTGTTTACTGTTAATAGATAAAAAGAGGGACAGAAGAGAGAGATGCTTCATCTTTCTTTTCAATACAATTCTATATAGAATATAGATAGCCATAGCCTGGTACGCTAGTAAACACTCAACAACTATACTCATGATGCAAATGATGATACCAATGTTGTATCAAGTCACAGAAAGGACCTTAGGGGTGAAAGGAAGGCATAATAATGCACAGAGAAAGAAATTAAAAAAAAAAGTATTTCAGTTCTTTGTTATCATAATAAATTATTATAATGATGATCACTTGAAAAATTGATTAGATATAGATTGTATTTAATTAAAAACTTTATTAGGAAGTCTCATTCGTCATATACATAGAGAGAGGATGAGAAATACTAGAGTTGGCTAGAAAAAAGTCATAGAGTTGTTGTACCTAAAGATCAAGAGTTTGATTCTCTTTCACGACTTCGCAGCTTTTGCAAAAGCTTTCAAAAAAAATAAATGACACTAATATCATTACTGAACCTAAAGTACTTTTGAACTTGCGATATCAAATTTATAATTTTTTACTAATTACAATATTAATTTGTTTGCTTGTGTCGAATACTACTGATCAAACCACATTTGTAATCCCCGTGATCTAAAGAGTGCAATGGGTGATATTTACCTCATGATCGGAGGCATAATTTCAAGTTATGAGAGTTAAACTTTGAAAATTTTGTATATATGAGGGTCAATCATACAAAGTTTTCACAAATGTATGCGGATTAATGTTATAGTTTTGTAGTGTTTATTCTAAATTGTATAGCAAAATTGTATCAAAGTATGAAAATTTTGAAAATGAATAGAGGTCAATTAATTTCCATTCACATAATTGAAGATCCTACTGTTAAATTCGCAACTCAAAATTTGCAAGACTTTGGGGTCTAGTTCAACTTTAATACCAACGGGTTAGCCGATAGTGTTTAGAAAATTGAATAAATTTAATGTAGTTTCTCAGTTTCGAGACGTCGATCAGTTCGTCTTCCACTGCAAGCCACACTCTCTCTATTGATTGGGGTTTCTATGTGCAATCATCTCTCACCTTTTTTGCCTTCTCTTCTTCACCATATCGATCCCCTTCCATAGTAGGAACCATGACTGGCTACATTAGTAATTTTCCCGACCCAGTACTTGTCATAATCTTAGGGATGCTGGCCACTTAAGAGACAGTGCGCACATGCGTACTTTGTAAGAGGTAGAACAACCTGTGGACCTCTTTAGCCGTTCTCAACATCAATGCCAGGGATTCTCAAACCCAATATTCCATGGTGGGCATCAATGCTTTACTCGAGAAGATCACAGATGTTCATACTCTGGAGTTACATCTCAAGTACGCTTTGCGCCTGGTATAATTAACTAATATCTCTAATTGATGAGTGTTTCTAATTATTAAGTGTTTACAATAAAATGTTGAGTACTGTGATGTCATAAATTGACCCCCAATCACATTATCAGATTCAATTTTATATGATTGACCCAGATTTATAGTTTTAATTAGGTCATAAATTGCAATGCATGGTGTGCTAATTTGCATTACACGATTGATCCACATAGCTAGATAATTTGAAGGTCCTGAATTAATTACATGCGTATGAATTGATGTAATTTTATATGATTGACCCACATAGTTTGAAGGCCCCCATCAATTGCATATGCATATTAATCGATTTGCTAATTAATTGCATGCATATGTGCATGAATGCAGGGTGTCCTGAATTGAATTTATATATAGTTCAATTAATTGTTATGACTCATGTTTATATATTATCATCTCTAATTACATGTGTGTGTGTGTGTGTATAAGAACTGCCAACAGTAGTTTTGCCGACAAGACTCCCACAATTTGATAACTTTAAGGTTTTCACTGTTTTCATTTGTACGTATTCTTTTTTACAAATGAAAACTTGGATTATAAAGAGCTGTCCAAACTTGACAAAACTGACAATAGTACAACGTGAGAATTGTGTAAGTACATGTATATTTTTCCAACTTGTATAATATATAGCTTCAATTCCATGCATCAATTAATTAATTGTTGTAAGTTAAAGTAAATTAAGATCTACTTATCTATTGATTAATTGATTAATTTGTTGCAGTACTGTGAGGTAGCAATGCCACTTGAGGATAGAGTTGTACATGTACATCCAACAATTCCAAGGAGGGTTCAAGCATCTCTAAAAAGAAATCTGGAGATGGTTGAGGTCAAGTACTGGAGGTTTGATACCATGGTGTGGCGTGTGATGCAACATCTGATACTTGGTACAGGAGAATTGAAATTTTTTAGGAACTATCGTGTAATGAATGGTCATTACGATCATACATATAGGACGTATGACAGAGGAAAAGATAGTTACAGTGCGTGGGATTGGGGAGTTTGTACAGTTGGAATGTGCAGGACTCGACACTGTATATGTCGAGAAGAGCTTATTGTTATACTAGGTAGCTAGATATGTTCAGGATCTAATTAATATATTTTGTATAGATAACACATGTTGCATGTACATGTATTTAATTTTTGCATGGATGTTGTGTATTTTGTATATGCACGTATGAATATATGTTACATGCATTAACATTAAATATTTCTAGCCTATATATATATATGAGAAGGGATCAAGTTACAATAAGTTACCACAATCATTTTCTACATTTTCAAAGTCCAAATCGTCAATCCAAACCGTTAGATGTGATATGTGCAATAAAATGTGTTTGGAGACCAAATTTTACATTTTTTGGAATTTTTTTACTATTTATAAAGATGGGTACAAAAACTAGTCAAATTCAGACCGTTTAATTTTGTACCCATCTTTATAAATAGTAAAAAAATTCCAAAAAAAGTAAAATTTGATTTGAAAGCACATTTTATTGTGGAGATCATGTTGAACAGTTTGGATCGACGATTTAGACTTTGAAAATATAGAAAATGGTTGTGGTAACTTGTTGTAACTCAAAAATTGTTGTAACTTGATCCCTCCTATATATATATATATATATATATATATATTCATGAATGTTATGTACAATTAATATTTTCCTGGAGTTTGGATGGGTACATGTATATATAGATATATGTTCCAGTATTTTTGAAATTATATCAATTAATGTTGAATCATGAATCTGAATTCATTACATGCATTTGTATATGCAGTGTGTTATATTATTGTTCTGTTAATGATTACAACACAAAAGATATTAATTAGGAGCAAGTTAATATTTAGTTAATTTTCTATTGAGTTGGTATATCATGTACATGATATTAAATAATTATCTCATTATTTACAATTGCGCCATATATTATATATCTCTGAATTAACTTAATAACACGATACACATAACCATCAGTACTTGAATACATGGAGAAGAAGTTTTTTACTTTTTGATCTAGCTATATATATATAGTTAATAATTAGCTCTAGGTACCAACAGTAATTACATATTACCCTTTAGAACATTCCCATCGATTCAAAAAGACATCAGGATTGGTATTGATCAAACTAATGCTGACAGCTCATCTACATCACGGATTGTAAAGATCACCACATCTACACCATCGGATTAATAGCCCAACCGAGTGGAAGAGTCAATCAAAACTAACGATTGGGTAAAAAACAACTGATGGAAAAGAGTAGGTCATCAACGCCATCAGTTTGTTAAATGCCAACCGATGATAAAAAGTTCAACATAATTACAGCGCTGCCACTCGTGATGAACACCATCTGTGCTGAAGCACATCTGATGGTAAAGAGGTGATGACAAAAATGTTTTTTTTTTTTTGTAGTAGTGTGACCAAACACCTTAGTAGATTAAAAACACTCTAGTTTTACTTTATCAATATATTTGTTGTTGGCATGTCAATAACCATAAAAAAAATCTCGTCTAAACCAACTCAAATTGCATTAATAGGAAATTTTTAGAAGATTCATGAAATCAATTTTACTAGGTTGATAGAAAATTTCTAAAAGAGTATTTTGAGTGAGCAATAAAATATAGTTTTATAAAGTATTATTTTCAACGGTATTGGCTATATTCTGAACAAATTTGTATGTTTGATGAATTTTGAAGATAATACATTCAGTCCCGAAATTTTTATTAATATTCAAAAAAATTAATAAATTTTAAATTTTACTCGAAAATTGTTCAAACCGGTCAAAATCACATCAGTTTCTCAAATTGGGACTGGTGAGATTCTCACAGGTTTTTTTTTTTACAAAACAATTTTTTTTTAAAATTTTTGTATTGAAATATTAGCAATGTTTAATATATTTCTTTGAAATAGATGAAATACAATATAATTATATTTATTAGAAAGTCTGAGACAAATAACCTGGATCAACATTTTTTGCGGCTGTAGAAAATTAATATATTTCTTTATGCGTTATTAGAAAAAAAAATATGCTTTGAATTTGAGTTATTGATCGTAGTTTAAAAGTCATTTCTAGATAATAAAGAAAATATTGTAATCTCTCTAGTACATTTAATTTTTTAAAAATTGTATCTATTTTAAAAATTCTTTTTAAATAACAATCATTAAATAATTTAAAGTTTTTGTTTTTTTAAAAAAAAATAGATACAACTTTTTAAAAATTAAATGTACTAGAAGGATGACAATATATTCTGTATTTACTTAAAAGTAATTTTTGAACAGGAATCAATAACTCAGAATCCAAACATTTTTTTTTCCAATAACACATAAATAAATATATTAATTTTTCTTACAGCCGCGAAAAAGCGAACCCGAAAAATGTTGATCCGGGTTATTTGTCTCAGTCTTTCTAATAAATCAAATTATATTGTATTCCATCTATTTTTAAAGAAATATATTAAATATTTCTAATATTTCAATACAAAAATAAATAAATTAAAAAATTGTTTTGTAAAAAAAAAAAAACGGTAAGGTTTCTTTTCTTGAAACCGGTCCCAATTCTTGAACTGGTGAGAAAATAACCGGAAAAAAGTTGGAAAATCGGTGAGATTCTCATTGGTTTGGACAATTTTCAAATTCCTTCTCAAAAGTGGGTAAAATATGAATTTTTTTTTTGGATATTAATAAAAAATTCGGCATTCAGTCAGTAATTATAAGACGTTATTTTTTTTTTGTCAATAGATGAATTTCACATGAATTTTAAATTTCATTTTTTTTTCCTATAATTTTGTACGAATGAAAGATCTCCAAATTAAATATGATACACGCAGTTATCTACAAGAACGTCCGTGCTAAACATTTATATATATATTGCAGATTTGCAGGTACTTGGACAGAGCAAGCATTTATTTCTTGCAGGCATTAAATCAACTAATCGGCACAATAAACAGCGCCATACTCGTATTAAACATCATTCAATTAAATCAAATTGAAAGGAATATATATATGGTCGGATATATAGGAATAAGTATTTTAAATAGCACGCTACAGTGATCTAATAGCGTTTTCGGACTTTAATAAATTTATTGAAGCCATTATCTAGCGGAAGTCCTTTTCTCTCGGAAATAAAAAAAAAATAGATTTACACTGGAGAAAATTATCAAAGAAAATAACAACTTAGGCTTCAGATATCCATTGCGAAAGGAGCGACCGCTCACCGTTTTTTTAAGTGGTGAAAACCATGGTGAAATTCCATGCAAAATACAAGAAAATAAAACCCTTGTTCTAAGCAATATACAACAAAAAAAAACCCAAGGATTTGTATATCGTTTCAAATGATCAACTCTCTCTTCTCCGTCAACGAGTGATAGCAGAGAGAGGTACTTCTACCTGTGGATTTGATTACTGTTTTATATGCTTCCGTCTAATAGATCTAGCCAATGTTCATTACTCTATCTTCATTAGAGCAGAGGCTTCTGTCTATGGGTTAGACGGGACCTTACCACCGTTTCTCGTTGCTTCTGTCTAGTTGATCTGGTCACCACGCTTTCCTTCGGCCTCGTGAGATTTTTATTCAACAAGCGGTTCACTTTTTCTTCTCTTCTCTCGAACTCTTTTTTCCTTCTTTGGTAATGGAAGAGGGGGTGGAACGAGCTGTACATATAGTTATTTACTTTCTATGTTGTTGTATGTTTTGGCTTGTGCTGGTGTTTGCGGTATGCTCTCTTTTTGTTGCTCCTCTTCTCTCTCTCTTCCTTTTGGCTCTTATACTGGCAGCTCTCTTTGAAACCTTTAAGTGATGACTATCTCTGTCCAGTTGATTTAGTTCATGGTCAGGTTTGATTCAGTGCCTCCATTGAGACTTCTGAGTGATGACTGTCCCAGTCTAGTTGATTCAATTATCAGCTCGGTTTGATTCAGTGCCTTCTATGATAAAGTCTGCCAACAGGACAAACTTTGCGCACAGAGGAAACAATATGTAGGCTCCTATCATTTTCATCAAGCAAGGATGATCAAATTTGTGTCCACAAGATATATATTTTTGTGCGTTTTTAATTTGTTTAGAGTTGTATGATTTTTAAGTGCACTTCTTATCTTATCTTGTGTAATAACTACTTTGTTACTCTTTAAATAAATAAAATTGCTTACGGGATTTAAATAAAATAAAAAAAATAATAAAATAATAACAACTTTATTTTGAAAGTTGTAAGCGGTTGCACCTTACCTCTCCATTTATTTATTAAAACGGAGAGAAGTGAAAGAGTTGTTCGTGAGTGGCTGTTAAATCATACGGGGACCACATGACCTTTTTAGATCAGAGCCATTATGTATTTATGTTATTGTTAGCCATCTCCCTTTTAAAATTTTATCATATTCTGAGCAGTAGTCAGTAGTACCACTGCCACATCAACTTCTTCTCTCCCACTCTGAGTTTCAGATTATCACGAGAACCTCAATTTATCGCGATAATCGTACGAACTGCAAAGTCGTGGGCAGACTGTGACCGTTGCTTTGTCTGCACTCTATTCGCTGTCGCTCTACAAAGTACGAACCCCTTGAAATTAGCAAAAACTTTTTTTATTTTTTATTTTTTTTATCCTCTCTTGAGTCTTGAGTTGAGAACTGTTATTATATATTTTACCTCGGTACCCCAGTAGCTGCATTCAGTAACGTCACCAGCATTTCTTTTTTCGACTTTTGTTTAACATTGTTAAAAAAAGAAAAGAAAAAAGTAGCATACAAATCTGAATATCTCGAAATAAATAATTCAAGTTCTGAATATTTGTCTCTTGAAACAGACGTGCTACTTTTGTATTTTTAATTTATATTAAATGTTACAAATAAAATTTTCAACATTTTTTTTACCTACTCGGCTACTCCGTTGTTCCTCGTTGCGAGAGTATTCAGAATTTTTTTTTTTCAATCTCAATACAGATCCTGCTGGAATTTAAAATTAGTACAAAATAATATTATTATGAATTACGTGTGGACCCCGTGGGCATTAATTTTCTCAAATAAAAAAATGCTCAGGCTTTGACTAAGCATAAAAAAAATACGTAAGTTATTTTTATTTAGTGGTGTCTTCAAGGTGTGATATGGGTTTAGGAGGTTAAAGAAAATAAAATAAAACAAAGGTAAAATAAACTCGTATCATCCTCATATATATTGACGTATAATTTTGTAAATTATAGAAGAAAATAATTAAAAAAGAAATAAAATAGTCAGTATATTTCTTTGAATGTTTATTCACAACAGCTTAAAAAGAAATATAGTACGATTGAATGAGACTCATTTTTACTATGTTACGTATCAATAGCGGTGTATTAATTAATGATAAAATTGAAATTGTGATTGAAAAGGTTGTATTTATAAGCAATGACAAATTTATAATGGATTATCATGTATGATGCTTAAAGCACGTCTCCAAAACATACATACACAATAAAATCACATGTTACAATATTCCAAATTATAGTGACATGATATACTGACAATAAGAGGTAATAAAATCATAGTTACTTTTCACGGTTTAAATAGAATATGTATCAAATGTAGTTCTATTTGAATATCAATTGATTATTAATCAAGCAATTGGAATAATTAATGGTATTTGCAGGCTCTTCATTGATAACCAAATCCCCAATCGCAATAATATATAGAATAATTATTTTAGTACCAGTACTTAGAAAAATAATGTATTATGGTCCCCACTAATTATATAATCTCAACTAATTCTAAAATTTTAGCAACATCATTTCTCTATGGTCCCCACTAATTATATAGTTTTCCTTTTACAATCCCGCACTTGTTCTCGTGTCAACCTTTCATTAACAAAAATAATTAACTTTATAGGAATAAATACTTCAGTGCATAGATATAAATATTTTCAGTACTTAGATATTAATACTTTCAGTGTCATATGTAAAAAAAAAATAGATATGTATACATTCGTAGTTATAAATACTTAGAAGATAAGATATTAACACTTAAAAAAAAATTAATACTTTGATGCGTGACTTGTTATGATTATTCTTTTTCGAATTCCTTAATCATCCCTGCATCAGCCTTCTTCTAACAAAAATAGTTGACCTTATACGTATAAATACTTCAGTTTATAAGTATAAATACTTTCAATACTTAGATATTAATACTTTCAGTGTCATATGTAAAAAATACTTGCAAGTATAGGTATAAATAGTTGTACAGCGAGGTATAAATACTTGTGCGACGACGAGTCTGAAAGAACATCATCATGGATCTCATTTGAAAGAAAAAATTACATAGGTATTAATAATATGAAGAAAAAAAAATTAAAATCGTAGATATTTTGCAGTCCCTGCAGGAAATTATCTTTCTGCATTTAATTTTCGGTGGTCCCCTGCGGGTACTATTATCTTCCCGCTACAGTATCTACACAATAAATAATTGTTCACCTCATAGCTATAAATACTTCTGTATATAGGTATAAATACTTCCATGCATAGATATTAATACTTTAGAAAAAAAAATTCGAATTGTGGAATTTTGCGATTCTCACAAAAAGTTTTTTTTTCACATTTAATTTTCGGTGGTCCCCTGCGGGTACTGTTATCAGCTTCCTAATATATATATATATATATATATATATATATATGAATATGCTAGCATGCTATGCATAGCATAGAACCCCTCCATGCAACGGCTCGGATTTTGAGTTTTCAAAATCCTAATGGTCGATCCGAACCGTTCATCTTGTTCTCCATATTAATATGTGTTTGGAGACCAAATTTTACATTTTTTGAAATTTTTTTACTATTTCTTTAGATTTATTGAAAATCACTGTTTTTTTATGGTCCAGATTTGCTGAAAACAGCGATTTTCAATAAATCTAAAGAAATAGTAAACAAATTCAAAAAAATGTAAAATTTGGTCTCCAAACACATATTAATATGGAGAACAAGATGAACGGTTCGGATCGACCATTAGGATTTTGAAAACTCGAAATCCGAGCCGTTGCATGGAGGGGTTCTATGCTATGCATAGCATGCTAGCATATTCCTATATATGTGTGTGTGTGAAAGATAGCAAGTAGTATCTCGTGTCGTATGATAACACTCAATCCGTATATAAAGAAGAAAAAAAATAGGAAAAAAGATGATGCCAGAGATGTAAAGGAAACTTCAATGAAAGTTACAATAGGTAAAAGTCTTTATTAATTTAATTATTCCTTTATATATATATATATATATATATATATATATATATATATATATATATATATATATAAACAAAGAAGTACAATGTTTGGTCAGGAAATAATTTGATATGTAAAATATATTTACTTGAAATATTAGGTGGTGGAAGGTTGGAAGGGCATCTTGCATGGATTTCTCTGCCTACTAATACACAATGCGGCAATACCTATCATTCCTATAATGCAATCCAACTAAGATAACTATATATAGAGTGTGTAATGTGCATTCGAATGTAAATGAGCCGAAATACATATGGTCAAAATTTAACTTTTTATAATCTAAATGGTCAATCCGAACTGTTCATCTTGTTCTCCATATTAATATGTGTTTGAAGACCTAATTTTACATTTTTTGGAATTTTTTTACTATTTCTTTAGATTTATTGAAAATCACTGTTTTCAGCAAATCTGGACCATAAAAAACAGCGATTTTCAATAAATCTAAAGAAATAGTAAACAAATTCCAAAAAATGTAAAATTTGGTCTCCAAACACATATTAATATGGAGAACAAGATGAACGGTTCGGATCGACCGTTAGGATTTTGAAAACTCGAAATTTGAGCCGTTGCATGGAGGGGCTCTATGCTATGCATATTCCATATATATATATATATAGAGAGAGAGAGAGAGAGAGAGAGAGAGAGAGAGGCTAATAAACTATTGATTGTTCCTAGCCTTCTGTGCAACCATGTCGTTTTCCAATTTTTAAAGTCCAAATGATCGATCTAAATAGTTAGATGTGATCTCCATATTAAAATGTGTTAGGAGACCAAATTTTATATTTTTTGGAATTTTTTTACTATTTATTAAGTCACTTTGAAAATCACTGATCCAACGGTGGCTTAACCAAATAGTAAAATTAGAAGCTACCGTTGGATCAGCGATTTTCAGCGATATTCGTATTCGGTTAGAATTCGAATAGAAAATGAGTATTCGGTATAATATTCGGCCGCATATTTTTTTTCGCATATTATCTATTCGGTCGAATTTTTTCGAATAGAGAATAAGAATCCAAATAAGAACCGAATAAGAACCGAATAAGTTATAATTTAATTTATTTAAGTTTGAACTTATGTTTTATTTATGCTTATTTGTAGTTTTGTAATTTGTACTGTGGGTTAACTTGTTCTAACTTATGTTATGTTTTATTTATGTTTATTTGTAATGTTTATTAATGTTAATGTCTAAGATTTTTCATTTGAAAATCCGAATAAAAATCTGAATATGCGTCCGCATACCGTAAATGTGGTATTCGGTGACTTTCCGAATACTGAATAAGAACCGATTATTAAAACACTGGACTGAAGTATATAGCTAATAAAAAAGAAGTGAGTGCTAGCTGATGCGTAGCTAAGATCACTCATTAGCGTCTGATTATGTGTAATGGAATTTCATCTAAATCGGTTGGCACACATATATATATCCACTCTGCAGCATTTGCCTTGAGCTCCTCTCTTCTTCAACCTATACCTACCTGTCCAATATGAGACAATCAATCATTAAATAGTATGTCTTAAAACAACAATCACTGCGATGTTTCCAGATCCCCAAAATAATAGCGGTGCGGTTATGTGTTGTTTAGTAAGAGCACAAGCAAAAGAAATAATGTCAGATTTAGTAAGAGCTGGCAATTAATAGTCAGCCCAATTTACTTAGTCCAGTAACTCACAAAGCCCAAATACATAGTCAGCCCAATTTACTTAAAGTTAGATATATAGGTACCAAGTTACAAACAATACACAGCACCATTAGGTATTTAGGTTTCATCACCTCCAAAAATCAAAGCCCTAATCATAATTTTAAGCTCTCATAGTCATAGATAGGCAGGTCGCAGGTATAAGAGTTAAGAGATGATGAAAAATCACACAATTCTACCAAAGAGAAGCTACATCTTGTACTTTAATTTCGTGGGATGTATAATGAATGACCGTAGGATAATAATGTTCTATTAATCTATCGACTCTTCATATTAATTTGTCCACGCAGTAATATAATATATATATAAATACTTATTTCTTCTTTTTTAAAAACAACATCTAAAAGAACTGCTAGCTGTATCTAACACAGAGACCTATACAAGATTACAAAAAGATGAACAAGCCTATACCAAGCAATGGACCACTATTTTAACTATGCTATATTAATTAGCAACAAGTTTTTGTTAACTATTACAAAAATTAATAAACGTATATTGTGTCCCCACATATGCACTCAATTACAACTAGTCAGCATGCATCAATCACCATTATTGGCACTTCTTGCTACACCTCCACTGTTCCTATTTAATCTTCTCTCTTCCATCCGGCTTCTACTAGTGAGCTAGAGGTACTGAATCATTGATGTCAGTCCGAAATCAACGCTTCAATTCCATCTATTTTTTTTTTAAAGATAAAATGTTATGATCCACAGACTTTTGTTCACTATTTGTCCACAAATGTTTGGATATGCTTTTTAACTGCTTTTAACTGTCGATCTTCAAATTTCACCTATTTAAGAATCTTCCTCCGTATTCAATTCCAAATCTCCTTCTCTCTAACACACATTATCTATTCTTCTCTAAAATTTTAGCACCGTCACTACTTCAGTGTCCATTTCCTCCTCACCAAAACCGATCATCATCGTCAGATCAGTCAACGCTCCAGTCAGGCCATCTCTGGCCGGTTCGGCCATCGTCGTCAACGTCCTCCTCGACAGTTCGACAAAATAAATTAATTCTTGTGCCTGCATTCTCTCTGGTAATCGATGGTTGGATTCGAATCCATCATTTCGGTGTTGAGACCGATTCTAAGTCATCATGCTAATCAATCCAACGAAGACGAAAGTGGTCATCCTCTCCCACGCCCGACGCGTGCGGATCTTTGCTATGAATTTGGAGAAACTTTTGAGGTAGAATTAGTACGAATTGAAATCATTTACGGGTGGGATCTGAGTTGGACGCTTCGTGTGCTGGAGGTGATTTCAACTTGTGTGAAAAAAAAGCTGCTCACTGGCCATTGGCCCCTGACTTTAGATCTAGACTTTTTTGCATTGATTTGACTGATGCGAATTCAGATCCATCATTCAATGCATTTTTTCTTGAAAGCCTTGGTAGCATCCATCATTAAATGCAATAGGGTGTAGAATCCTAGAATGAGATTTGAGTCGTTAGTTGCAGTCTTGAGACAAATTTCACAATGAACCTTTATATTTTAAATAGGCTTCAATTGGTTTTGGTTTTGATGCACTCATCTATGAGTTTTTCTGATATTCACCTTGTTCTTCTCTAAATTTGATATTTGAATTCAAAATTACATAGATAGTTCTCGTAATGTCGTCGATTTGAATTTTTGATTTAAGAACTTACAGGATTCGATATTTTGTTTTACAGTATTTGATTTCACTTTCGAAAGAAGAACACGACGAATCATCTCTGATCTTCATCATTTGCTCTCATCTCTCTTAGATTCTAATGGAGAGAGATGAGAGCGAGGCGATCTAGAGCATAATCGGGTTATTTTACAGTATTCACTTTGTAGTTCTACAATATGCATCTTGTGGTTTTTACAGTATTCAAAACAACTTGTTTATTTACTAATATATTTAAGTTTTGTTCCTTCTATTGATTTGAATTGATAATCATGATTTCCTTGCTTCTATTGAAGTTTCATTTGAATTGATGTAGTCTCAGGCGTGTATGCATTATATAAACATTGATTTGAATTTGAATTGTATCATTTACTGTTCAATAACAGATCTCTCATTATCTGATGGTCTGATTTGAAATGCATAGTTTGTTTTCTTTATGTTGTTGTTTTGAATTGTCTGATGTACAAAATTACATGATTCTATATTTTGTTTTATAGTATTCGATTTCACATTCGAAAGAAGAACACGACGGGATTTTGTCATTTTTGAAGTAGTCAATTAACATATACCACTTCAGATCTGGTGAAATATGTAGGGTATTTTTACAGGATATAGTTCACATTTTTACATGATATATACACTATTTTATAGTATATATTATTATTGATGTTTACAGGTTTACAGTATATAGTTCACAATTTTACATGATATAGTTCACTGTTTTACATGATACATAGAGTGTTTTATAAGATATAGTTCATAGTTTTACAGTACCTATATGTAATAAATTCAATTTGTTACATTGTTTATTTTATTTGTATGCAGGATGATATCTCGAAAGAATGTGTGGTTCTTGTGATGAGGCTTCTTACTCATCCCAACAATGTTTACAGGAGGTTGTTAATGTAGAAATTTATTTTTCCATAGTTTGTTTGATGCTATTTTGGATGTTGAATGATATACTTATGTTTGGTATTGTGTGGTGAATATTATGGATGTGTTGAACAGATGCTGTTGAACTGATGCTGTTGAACTGATGTGTTTTGTTGAGCAATTGTGTATTACAGTTTGGAATTGTTATATTTGTAGTTAAGATGTGTCATTATACAATATTGAGCTATTGTTGTTTTTATTTTTTGACTTTTTATTTTGAATGTTCTAGATGTTGTATATATGCAATTGATTTATAGTTTAGATATAGCAATTTTATAGTATTAGTTTTTGTAGGTTGTATGTTTTATTTTTAATTTTTTATAGTTTAAGTTGACAATTTTATAGTATTAAGTTTTGTATTTTTTACATTTTGTTTTATTGTTTTCATCTGCTTATTTTATATTATTGAAATTTTATAGTTTTTACGTTTGGTTTTCACAGTTTAAGTTGACAATTTTACAGTATTGAAAATTGATACTTTTTAAATTTTATTTAATCATTTTCATATGCTAATTTTACATTGTTAAAAATTTATAGTTTTTACGTGTTGTTTTTATAGTATAATTTTATATTTTTACAGTATTGAAAATTGATATTTTTTTAACATTATATTTTATCGTTTTTGTCACACCCCGAGACAACCCGCCACGTAATGATACGTAAGGCATGTGCACATCATATACATTATCAATAATAAATACTCATGCAATATGTAAAAGTCAAACGAAGTCTTTTAACACCACAAGTAGTTCAAACACACAACATAAATTCAACATGAGATCAAGACAAACATGACAAACAAACCGATAATTGCCATGTCAGTCAATGTATCCACTTCTAAAGAGAGAATTTAAAGTTTAACTAAAGAAATTAAAAAGATACTTGAGCAGTCAGCTCATTGCCTTCCTGATCCGCATCCCTCCTATTCGTGCTCCTCGCCGACTTCATCATTTTCTAGAACCCACATAAGTGGAAACGGGTGAGAGATCGAACAGTCTCTCAGTACGGGATTTAGTTCCAGTCCCGGAATTTGTCAAATTTACTTATTATTACAAATATGATATAATTATTATATCCTCACATGTCATGCAATATTTAAAAAACACACACACACACACACACACATACACTTCTTTAATTATCTTTCAAGTTTTCCATTAATCCATTTATTTGCCAATCCAGTGGGAAATCCATCCAACACCGGAAGACCGCCACTCCGCTGGGAAATCCATCCAACAACGGAAGACTTCTCACCAGACGGGGAATCCACCCTACGCTAGATATTGGCTGTCTCACTAGAAAGGGAATCCACCCTACGCTAGGTCTTGACCCGTGACGGGAAATCCATCCAACGCCACGTTGACGAGGGGTCTAGTCGAACCTAGACCCAATGTATACATTCCAACATGCATTCAACACATGTTGGCCCCTTTCCTTTAACATATCCGTTACCTTTTTCGTTCGTCATTTAACACTACACGATATCATGCTCAACACACCCTACTTACAAGTCTTATGATCGATATGAAATAATCCTATTGTAATTCTAAACAAGCCAAAGGGATCGTTCGATTCAACATGCACAATTTCAAACAATTAAATAAATAATATGCATACAAAACGGTAAGTACAATTTGATAAGGTCCAGGAAACCCGTACCTGATTTCTGAGTAAGTTCCTGATCGTCTCTTACATCTCCTAAATCTTTAAATATCGAACCTAGTGAATAAACATACTTCTAATTAGAAATATTTACTTGTTCTCATATCCTAATATTCCTTAATACTAAGTATTATTATTTCGCATGTTATTAATCTCAACTCTTATAATATTGTGTATCATATACTTGGCATAGAATAATTTTATATGAAATTAATGAGAACGTATCTCAGTTATTTTTACTCTATTAATATTTATTTCTAACTTTAGATATAAGGAGATATCAAAACCTTAGTATCGCAAAATATTTCTATATAATAAAATTTCCATAATTTATTATAATAATTTATGTATCAAATTATATTATATGATCAGGAATGAATGTTACTTTAAAAAGACATTTACTAATAAAGAATATTTTCATATTTTGATAAACCCAAAGATATACTTTATTAGTGATTTATATTTTCAAATTTTGATATCATAGAAGGAAGTAATTGTTAAATAAGGAATTTTCCAGATTTTGTAACGTAAGAAAAATACTAATCTCTAATATTAAATATCAGGTATTATTAAAATAGATACTAAAAATCATAAGGTAATTTTAAAATTCTAAATTTTTTTATATCCTGGCTTATAACTAGTATCTACTAACAATATGTACTTGAATAATATCAAATTAGATATATTAAAAGGAAAATTTCAGATTCAAGTTATAGTTTAGAAATTCTTGATAATAAATAAACTTCAAATTATAATTAAAGATATAATTATTCATGTTTTCATACAAGTAATAACAAAATCTATTCTAACTAAATATAACAATATAACGTATTCTAATTAATTACTTTATGCACCAAAATAATGAGATCTTTTAATACCTTCGGTGCAGAAATTAAGTTTCCAACCAAATAGAAGACTTCAAAGGGTGCGGTTTGGGAGAGTCTTTTTGGGCTGCTGTGAAAGGAAGAAGATATGGCAGGGAGGAGGGTTGGTTTGATTTATAGGAAGGGCGGGATTATAGGAGACAGAAGTTAGAGGGAAAGACACGGCTGTTTGAAAGGGTGCATAGTTGGTTATATTTTGAGTTGGTTATTTTGCTAGAGGGAGATATATATATATATATGGACTGCTGAAATCATTATTTTAATTTGAAGCTTTGCATATTCGGATGACCTATAATTAGAATTATATGGTGTTCTAATCCCTGCTGAATTTCGGACTACACAAATTATATTCAAGCAGGTGTCTATTTGGTATTCTTATTTAATTAAGGAAAGAAGAAAGATATTTAAATCATTTTAATCGTACCTTAATATTGTATTTTAATTTAACGTGGCGTTACGTAATTTATTGTTTTTAAAACTAAAATTTTCAATTAGATCGTACGTACCTAAAATTACATGACGTTACAGTTTTCATCTGTGAATTTTGCATGACTGCAATTTTATAGTTTGTACATTTTATTTTTATGGTTAAAGTGGTCAATTTTACAGTATTCATTATTTTGTTGATTTATTTGTATGTTCATTAAATTGAGAAAAAAGAATAAAAAAAATTAATCGGAAAATTTAATTTTGTTTTTTTATCACGTTTTTTGTCAAAATAACTGCTAATAACTAATACTAACTGCCAATAACTTCCTATAACTGCAATTTCTGAAAGTACAGTTTGAAAGTACATTTTTTTGTCCTGTTGTACAAGTTGCAATATGTTTCTAACTGTTGAGGCATTTTTGTCGGCATGTTATTTTGGTGTAGACCGGCGCGAACGTCTCTGCAGATACACTCCCTCTCTTGAGTAGGTAAAGGGAGGAAGCTTATTATTTGATTGTGGGGATTCTTTTCCTTCCGACAGGCACAAGCCCCTGCCGTTAATTACCCTGGATAATACCCAGGAACCTCCGATTAAGGGGCTAGACGAAAGGACATGATTAGGGTAAGGTATCAAAAGTGCAATTAAGAAGATAGGGTGATACTGAATCAGAGGGGTGGTACTGATTCAACCCTCGAGAAGCATACTAATGGTGTATGCCTAGGATTTTCTATGACTTTTGTTTGATTTGGGTTTGCCTAGGATTTTCTAGGGCTTGCGTGGTCGGTGGTTGTGCTTCCTCCTCAGTCGCCTTCCCTATCGCCTGTCTTGTCTCCCATTTCCCTTCTTTCCAATCTTTTATCATCGGCTGAGTGATATGTGGAATCACTCGTTCTATTTATATATTTCTTTTTTGATCATTTGTTTAGTTTGCACTAACTCTTCCAGTAGCATTTCTATAATATTTTTCTTTTATCACTTATATTTAAGCTGCACATTCTTTTTCTGTTCCTTTGAAATTTCGGCAGCATATCGGTTCAACTTGATTCATTTGAATATTATTTTTCATGTCTAATTAAGAGGGAATTTCGACAGCATTTCCGCCTCATTCGCACTCGTCATTAGTATGATTGTGGTATCCTACACGCACAGAGTGCTTCGGATCCTTTTTTTATTGTTGGCACCCTACACGCACGGAGTGCTTCGAGCCCATTGAATCACCCCACCGGCACACTACACGCACCAAGTGCTTCGAGTCCGATGGTAGCGAGTGTTTGTGTGGTTTTGCCCAACCAGCCTACGCGCACCGAGTGCTTCGAGTCCGGAAGTAGCGAATGTTTGTGTGGTTTTGCCCAACCGGCATCCTACGCGCACCGAGTGCTTCGAGTCCGGAAGTAGCGATGAGTTATTTCGAATATGCCGTGACTTTCGATTCAAATTGATCTTTTTGTTTAGTTGTTTATAAGATATGAGAAAAGAAGTGGGATGAGAAAATCAAAGGTCTAAGTATTCAACTCATGAATAATGCAAAATCTCCTTTTTTTACCTTTTCTTTCTTATTCAACGAAGGAAGTTGTATCTGTTTTTTTTTATCTTTCGTATTATTTTCACTCAATCTATCTGTCAAAATTTCAGTATAGTTTTGGCTATATCTCCTGATTTCTTCCTTCTCGTCTGTATATCTGGTCGTTCTTTTATAGCATAGGAGGAAGGCGCTTTTGTTGCCAACAATCTTGCTACGTTATCTTTCTGATTAATTCTGCCGAGCGTGCAATTCTTTTAATTAATTTCCAAATATCTTGCAATTATTGTATCATTATGTAGGATATATTGCACCGTTACAGCTATAGCAGTGGACATACTTGATTTTCTTTTGTTAACAATGTTGAAATAAATAAAAATTGTGCTGATGACAGACTTCTTAGTTGTCACCATTAGAACACGTACAGTGGATTCAATGTTCAAGAATGATTGATATATATATATATATAATTTCATACACTGTTATGACGGAGTGCCCTTTTCTTTTTGTTTTTACTTCAATGATTTGACGACCATATATATTGCTTTTATGACATAAATTTATATTTTTATGACTTAATTAGATATGTACTTCAATGATGTGCACCGCCCTTTCTGTGTGGTTGACAGTATATATTAACAAAAAAAGCGGGGATCTGGCCGGTTATCAAACTTTGTGAGAAGGATTTGTCGCTCACATTAATCTTAAAACTTAAAAGAGTGATTTCGGCAGCATTCTCGGGCAGTGATTTTGGCTCGTAAGGGATCAATTTCTTTTATTGACGGTAATTAATAAATGTTGGTAAGGACAATAAACTCAACATTAATTTCTTTGTTAGAGCGGTTTCAGTACAAAGCTTAATGGGTTGAAGCCCCTTTTTTGTTGTTAACAGGCTAAAGATAATTATAGAAATTAGTAGCTTCATGATGCGGTCCACCTTGAACCGGGCGGGCTCGTACGACCCATTTCAAAAATGTCAGCCTATAGCTTTTAATTGAAATAATATGAATGAAAGCCTTGATCCGAGAGGGACTGAATTAGCACAAAGAAAGGCTTTCATATATTTAATGATTACTCTTCACTCTTAAACATTTTTTTTTATTTATTCTTGTACTTTTTTTTTTGCTATTAATAAAGGTAGGTTGGTGGCAGTTTTGTATGTTTGAAATAAATGTTATGACCGATCCATTTATGTTGGGTTTGCATCATCATCATATCTTGCCGTATTTTTAGACTAAAACACTAATTATCATGGGACCACTTTAAATAGTTGCTGGATGTTTTGTAATTAACTGCTATATTTTATGTGATATATTGTATAATTATACAGCATGTAGAAGTAATTTTACAGTATTCATGCAAGTTAAATCTGTAAACAAATGGTGAACAAAAATCTATGAACAATTAGACGCTTTCTTTTTTAAAACCCAATGGTTCCTTCCCAATAATAGTTGATAAAATCATGGATCTGTTAATTTTGACTCAATTGTTCCTTACAAAGCAGACTTCATTATATTCCTATGTGTTATAATACACCAACAAAGTGCACTCATCATAATAAATTTTGATATTTTGACCGTCCAAAACCATATTTTGATACGTTTCGACGAGGTAAAGGATATATATATATATATATATATATATATATATATATATATATAGAGAGAGAGAGAGAGAGAGATGGGCTATGGTGCATTGCAATGCATGAAGGAGTTTGTGCATTGCAATACATGGTGTAGAGAGCTTCTTTAATATTCATGTAAATTAATTATGATCGTACAGTCTAATATCTAAACAAAAATATTATGATCGGACAGTCTTAGGTGATAGGAATTCCATAAATTCCCAAGCTAACCTTGGACATTTTTTCATCTTTAGCGATCTCGTTCCTTCTTTATCCAATCTATATGGAATTCAGATCCAGTGAAGTAACTCAATTATTGGATTTTAAATTGGGAATGTCTGATTCAAATCCGTAATAATTCATCAGAAGTGAAGCGCACACATCCTGAACAACGAATCCAAATCCCGAAACAATCTCGAACGACGAATTTGAATCGGATGATCTCAATTCAAAATCCAAAAATTGAATTACTTAAGGGGATCCGAACTCACCTATATGATAGAGAATTCGAGTTGCATAAAGTAACTCAAATTTTGAGTTTGAATCCAAACTATTCAATTAAAATTCACACGATTACTAAAGGAATCACATAAATTTCAACTCAAAATCAGATTGGTCCGGATAATCTGATGGTCCGAATTCAAACTCAAAATTTGAGTTACTTTAGGGGATCCAGACCCTGTGACATTGACGGCTTAGGACATAATTTTCGCAAGTTACAGTATGTTTTTACCACATAAAATTCAAAAACTATTGAGATCGAACTATCAATTCATTCTCAATAGAGAATGCGATTCGCAAACTTTCTACTCTCCTTACCTTTTCTCTCTTCCATCCGGTTTCTACTAGTAAGAGGTTAATAGAACTGAATCATTGATGTCGGTCCCAAAAATCTGCATGAAATCAATGGTTCAATTCCATCTATTTTTTGAAAAAACAAACAAATTATTCTAATTTGATTTTGTTAACTTTTAAAAATAAAAATTGGAAACCGTGTGCAAAATTAAGTTCTGGTAAAGATAGAATTGTCCGATTTGAGAATTGAGAGCTCGCTATCCCACCATGTCCATGTCATTCTCACGCAGGTTACAATCAAAAAATGCATAATTCAAGTCAAACTTACGTACTCTCTAAAATATCTAGGCGGCTGTCAAAATTGAAATCGATCTTTGTTTCGTTTATATATACTCCTTGCTTCATACAATTGGATAATGTTTTATTATATTAAAAATTTAGACGGTTCATAATTATAATTCTTAAAATAAAATAAATACATTTTATTTAATTAAGCAAAACCGCTCAAATTCTTGTTGATTCTTTATTCGTATATATTTTTTAAATCATTGTAGTTGTTGAGCTCGCGGCTCATGCATTTAACTAACTAACAACGGATGACAAGGCCTTGTTTTCTTTTTTATTTTCTATTATATTCAAATTTTTGCTCTTTTTTTCATATATTCAATCCTTCAAATTTTTATTTTCTATCTTTTATATATTCAATCCTTATTTTTTTTTTATAGAAATAACAAGTTAGCCTATTTGAATTATCAAAATTATGTATTTCTTAATTCTTATAATCAAAATAATATTTACACTATTTCAAATAACATGAGATAAACACTCCTTTCACATTATTTACAGTGGCATAAGTCACATTGAATCATGGTAGGCAGTTGTCTACTTATAAATTTTGAAAATCAAATATATATCTGTATGTATAATCAAGTTATTGTTTATTTTTAAAGAAAATTGTATCCACTCGTAAGACAAAACACAATTTGAATTAATTAAATCACGACAATATATATCTCATTAGTCGTATTAATATATTTTTTTGCTTACATTTGATAAAAATCCTGACTACAACTATTTAGATTAACATATATTCTTTCTTACAATTTTCACACACCATTCCGAGTAACAATATTATTTTTATATTACATTAATGATCCAAATGCATCCTATATAAACATCCCAATTATACACATAATGTATTACCGTTTTATATTTATTTCTGCCAAAACAACCATATTAAACCATATTAGTCTCTAATTTATAGAGTTAATAATCTTTGTAGCTAGATATGCCAAAACAACTAGAATCACTGATCATATGGCAATCTTTTTTTACCTACAACACTTTCATTCTTAAAATATACGCATTATTCTAGATTAATCGATTTCATAGGGGTGTCAATGAGTACAATAAGAGTCGGATAGAAGTATTTTCATATCCGTATCTGTACTCTATCTTTATTTGTTATAAATTATCTTATTCATACCCTATCTTTATCTGTTATGATTATCGGATAATGAATCGGTAGCAGGTAAATAACGGATAATATTAATACAATAATTATTTTTATTATTTATTAAATAAAATATTAAAATATATACATTCATTTCACACATGTATAGAACATTATTGAAAAAAATTCGGATCATGCTAAGCGCAAGTAAACCAACTAAAGTACTATTTTCAATGCTTATATATATTAATAAGTGTATAATAATTTTTTTATAATTACCCAATCGGATAATGGATACGAAATAGGCCTTACCAGTTCCCTTATATGTTTAGATAACATAATTGTTTTTTGAGAAAATGTAACATCCCCGGGCTACAGTTCCTCGAAAATCCCCGTGTATAAAAACCTTCACTTTTTAGCTTAGTTCCGACGTGCTTTCAACCGCCGGTAACGGAAGAAGTACTTTTTTCGGCCACGCGCTTTCAACTGCCATAATCGGCAACGACGCGGTCCCCACTACTACAGCCGCCATTTTTCCTATTTAAGCCCTTCCTTTTTTTACCGCTTTTATTTTTTTTTGAAAATTGAATCGTTTTTTGAACCTTCTTTCCTTTTCTGATCTGATTTTTTTTCTTCTTTGTTTCAATCGAGTATTGAGTCACAGAATCGAAGAGCAGCGTCTCCTCTTGTTGTAATTTTAGTGCCGTTTGTCCATTTAATATCATCGTTGAGGAGCATCAGTATTGACGAACAACATCGAAGTTTTGAAAGCTACATGTCATTTTTGTCATTCAATATTACTTTTTAGATCAATTTTGTTCATTATATACTGGTATTGATGTAATTTTTCAATTTCGTATAATTTTGAAACTTCTTTCCTTTTCTGATATGATTTTTTTCCTTTTATTTTTCTTCTTTGTTTCAATCAAGTATTGAGTCGCAGAATCGAAGAGCAGCGTCTCCTCCAGTTGTTTGAATCAAGCATTGACGAACAACATCGAAGTTTTGAAAGCTACAAGTCATTTTTCTCATTTAATATTACTTTGTAGATTAATTTTGTTCATTATATGCTGGTATCGAAGTTTTAAAAGTTACATAGATCGTTTAATTTTGAACGATTAATTGCTGATTAATTGACTTAACTATGATGTGAACATGATTCAATGATTATTAATTGTTGTTTGCAGGATTCAATAATTTTGTTAATAGGATTGATTACATTAGATTGTCATGTTTATGTTTCAATTACATATTCATAATGTGGTAGTTTTTTACAAGAACGGAATTAATAAATTAGCTTACATTGTGATTTTTATGTGTACTATATACATAAACTGAAGTTTCAAACTTTGTTATGCATTGGTTGATGAAGTATAAATTGATAAATTGTGATTATTTGGTAATAGGATTGGTTGCTTCCATATGATATGTATTATGTTATATTTATAGAATTAAACACATGTTCTTATAGGTTTATATGTGCTTGTGTAAATGCATGTTTATATAATGGATTTTGACCCGAATGAAGAAAGTGTGGATGACACAGTTTCCCGCTCATGTATGGATGAATGAGATATGTACAAGGATGCTTCTGAATTTTCTGATGAGAAGTCGATTGAGAATGTGAATTTTGGTGAAAATCAGAATAGGGCTGAGAATGAGGGGGAACAAGTTGTTAATGTTGGCCATTAGTTAGAAAGTGAACCTGATCCTGATAAGATCTGATTCATCAGTCCACCTACAGTAGGTGATAAGTTTGACTCTGTTGCAGAAGCTTACTTATACTGGCAGATGTATGGGTACCAAAGTGGTTTTAGAGTAAACAAGAGAACCTTTCACAAGAATGGTGATGTTTTTGTAGATTATAAATTTGCATGCAATAAATTCAAAGAAGTAAAGGATTCTATACCTGATATTGCACCTTTTCCAAAGAGACGGAGACCTTTAGTACACACAAAATGCCCGGTGTATATGAGGATGATGTATTGCTCTATTACTGATAGATGGGAAGTGAGTGACATGGAGCTAACTCATAACCATGATCTCAATCCGGAGTCATCTTTTCTTATCCATTGTTATCAGTTTATTCCACCGAGATATAAAGCAATGATGGAATATAATGCAGACCAAGGTATGAAAGCAGCTGATAGTATAAATATTGTAACACAGATAGCTAGTGGTTATTTGAAGTGTACTTTTACACGAAAATATGCTAAAAACCACTTAGATCAGTACAAGAGAAGTAAATTGAGGTCATTAGGTGGACATGATGCTGAGTTTCTCTCTGATTATTTTGATGAAAGGAAGAAGTATAATTTGGATTTCTGGTACACATACAAGCATAGCAAGGAAGGGCATTTGTGTAATATTTTCTGGGCTGATGGTCGTGGCCATGCTGCCTACAGATATTTTCATGATGTTGTTGTCATAGATGCGACCTAACTTACAAATAGGTAATATTTTTGTGTTACTTTACAAATGATATTTATGTAACATGGTTCATATTCTTAATTCAGGTTATTTTTTGTGCAGAATTAGGAAGTTGAACTTAAAGATTAATTTTATTGAATTGTCTTACTATTATAACTTACAGGTATCATATGCCACTTGTTCTTTTTGTTGGTGTGAACCATCATTGGCAATCAGTTATTTTTGCTTGTACTCTTCTTTCAAGAGAAATTGAGGCCGACTATAAATGGTGTATGAAGAAGTTTCTTGCTTGTATGAAAGGTGTTAAGCCAGGTGGCATATTGACAGATCAGTGCCCGAGTATTCAAGCAGGGATTAGTCATGTGTTTGGTGCTGACACAGTGCATAGGTATTGTGCATGACACATTTTACGTAAATTGCCTGAAAAATTGGGTGGTACTGATAACAAGGACGGTATAATTCTGCTTGTTAAAGATGTTGTATACTATGCGAAAACACCTATACAATTTGAAGAATCTTGGTTAACATTAATGTCAGAAATTGGTTATGAAGATACATCGTGGTTTAGAAGTATGTTTGCACAGAGGCATAAATGAGTTCCAATTTATTTAAATGATCGATTCTGGGCTGGAATGAATACTACCTAACGTGTGGAGGGTATGAATCATTTTCTTGATAAATATCTCAGAGCTAAGGCTACTCTAGCTGAATTTTTTGGTAGTTTTGATAGTGCTTTGAACAGAATATGGTAGAAAGAAAATGACATGGATTTTGAATCAAAGACAAAAACAACTGCCATGTACTCAGAGTTCCTTTTTGAGAAGCAGTTTTCCAAGGTGTATACTCTTACCATATTCTACAGGTTTCAACATGAGCTCAGAACCTCTGTGAATATGACTTGTGTTTTTAAATTGGAACTACCTGACTCTACGAGAATTTATGAAGTTGAAGATATCAGGGGTCAGATTTTTGAGGTTCAGTACAACAAGGAGTATAAAGAATTTTCTTGCATTTGCAAATTGTTTGAGGTTTCTGGTATAGTTTGCTCACATGCTCTGATGGTTTTAAAGCATGAAAAACAAAATTGTATTAATGATAAGTACATACTTGATCGATGGAGGAAGGACCAGAATCAATTAGGTTTGGTTTTGGCTGGATGTGACACTACTAACAGTGTTAAGAATAACAGGTATTTTTGCCTTATTTTTACTGATTTTGTATATTTTTTTATGGAATTAATATATTGTGGTTACCAGATATTATTTATTTATTTTCATTTGTTTACTTTATATTGTTTGTAGAAGGTATGATTTGACAAGGTCAATTCATCCAATAATTGATGACCTGATAAGCTTTGGGTCTGCCAGTGATGAGTAGTAGAATATTGTTTTCAACGGGTTTGAAGCTTTTAGAAACCTATTAAGAGGTTTGTCTTTTTTTTAATTAATACTGCTTTATTTTAGTAATTTGAAGATTTGGTAAAGTTGTTTCTGTGTTTTAGTGTACTTTTTTTATAATTTTTTACAATTAATATCAGGAAATATTGTTTCTGGTTCTGGAGATGAAGAGGTTGTGGATGCAACTAACAGGAATAATAATGTTCTCAAAGAAGGGTTTCTAGATTGAAGGGTAGTTCGACTAATCCAAAGAAAAGGTCCGGACGTAAAGTAAAAGGTAATATATCACTGAATTTGCACAATTAATATTGATGAAAAAAATAATGAAGCTATGGGTACTTCAACAGTTCAAAGAAAAAAACCTACAGGAAGAGGAAAGGGTAATGCAGTAATGACTTTCATCGATTTAATTCATTTCTTTATATTCTGTACCTAACTTGTGCCAAAATATTTTCAGGTAAGGCTGTTAATAATTCTACAGGCAAAAGATCAAGTATGTATAATAGTCAATTGTAACATATATGTACCAGTAGATAATTTTTTCTTAAAGAATGATATTTATGATGCTATTTTCCACCAGATATAACAGGTGACACATTAAATTGTGATTGGGATGCTATTTTTTGAACAGTAGCCATGTTGACTACACGTACAACAGGAGGTAACTCCTTAATGTTATTTGCATCCTTTTTTTTAGTTGTTTTTGTTTAATTATTTATAATTATTCTTGTTTTGCTGATTTTCACAGTTGATGAAATTGTTATAAAAGGGAAGTTCAAAGGAACACAGAATGAGAACCAATATTCCTCAAGTAGTGAGAATGAAGTTTTGAATTCTGCACCAACCAAAAAAATCTTTCCTCCACTTGCATCTATTTCAAATGGTCGGCCACGACAATCAGCTTATAAAAACCCCATGGACAAGAAGAATTAAAGCCATTATTTTTTTTCTCAAATGACAACAAATCTTTAATACATGTTATTGTATTTGGAGTTTTGTTTTAGCAAATAAGATATGTACTATTGCAGAATTTATATCTTATGTTTATAGAATTTAATACATGTTCTCATAGCTTTTTATATGTTTCTTTGCTGTTGATTTATCTTACCATGTCACATATATATGATTGTAGGAATTATATTGTTTGTTAAATGAATTTTATAAAATGAGTACATTTAAAAAAGAATGAACCAAATACAAAAATATAATTTCAAATATAATATGTATGTTCACCGGATAATATTTGTATGTTCACAAGATTCATCACACTAACTTATAGTTTTTAACATATTAAATATTAAATTACAAATTATAAAATTCGGAAAATTGGTAAACAAACTAAGCGTCGTTTCGACTTCGAAAGGATTATTCCTGAATATATTTAATTTTTAAAAAATTTAAATTGTACTCTCCAGCGTCGTTTGGCCTTTCTCTTTATTAAAAATAAAAAAATAACTGCTTCCGGTGAAATGTTATATATTATCGAAATGTCGCCCCCTCCGCACGAAGAACTCTGTCAGTAAGTTTTGAAATAAGATTTTTTTTCGTTTATAGAATATCAATCATTACTTTCTAGAATCTTTTGAATTTTTTTTATTGATATCATCAATTTGTTGTTTGTGTCATAGTAGTTTTATTCTCTAATCATTTTCGTCTTTCTCAAGTAGGTTTTACGCTGTTGAACTTTCGCTATTGATCAGAAGGTTGTAATCTACTTCATCTACAGTTTGTTCAATGTAAGTTTTTTATTTTAGTAGTTATTTATAGGATTTGTCTTACTTTTCTATAGAATTAATGATTTAGTGAACCCTTAAAAATAAGCTTAGTTAAATTTATCAGCAATCTACCAGATGATTTCCATTTATTTTTAAATTTATATAATAACTTTATTTTCCATTTATATTTTAAAGAATCAACAAAATTGCAATTCTACTGGCTTTTAGAACTGACCTGACCCAACTGTTGCCTCTTGAAATTCTTGAAAAAATTTCATCATTTTTAACAACCAAAGAAGTTGTTCAGAATTGTTTGATATCAAAGCGTTGGTTAGCAGTATGGAAGAGGTTGCCTCGTCTGATCTTTGACCAGAGTGAGTTCTATCATGGGAATGACAATGAATGTGATGAAGATTTCCATAATTTTGGTGACCGTGTGTTTGAGAAGTTCTTGATGTCTTCAATTGATTTATTTTATATTGAACTTGACAGTTTTCATTTGTACCATCTTGTTGAAAGATGGATACCTCATATTAGGAATCTTAACCCTAAAGTTTTATCCTTTGAAGCTACCCTTGTCTTTACTTTTTACCTTGGCAAGTTGTTTGATTGTCCGTCAGTAAAGGAGTTATCTGTTTGCATTCATGAAAGCCCTGGGTAGTATTTTTCTTTTGATTTTGTTGAGATAAACCTCCCTCAATTAAGGAAGTTGTATCTGAGTTATGCTAGTTTTGATAAGAAAACTATTAGCTATATTTTCAACCAGTGCCATTTCCTTAAAGATCTAACTCTTGTTAATTGCCGTAGAGATTTTTTCTCAGTTTTCAATCAGAGAGTCATTTCTTTATGTCTATTTGAATGTACACTGAGTTTGATAGATGTTATACCAGAGGTTATAAGTCTCCCTTCTATTCGAAAGTTCAGTTTACGTTCTTTTTTTATTGATGATTCTAGCACCCAGAAAATTATCAAAGGTTCTCCTCTCCTTCAAGATGTCTTGTTTGAAAATTATCATGGTACGTTTTCTACTGTCATTAGGAACAAGTTGAAATCTGTTTCGCTTAAAAGGTGTGTATTTGCAACAACTGAGGGTCGCCAAGATTTTTGGAAAGTTGAAAGGGCAACCATTAGAAGAAACAACTTCACCCTAAAATCTGTTGTTTTTGTTGAGGCGACATTTCATTATAACATCGAATTTAATCCTTATTTCATTGGCTGCGTTCCTAATGATGACGACAGTTTTTTGAAAATCATTGACCATTATTCAATGGAATATGAACTTGATTTGAGTACCTTCTATTATTTTTCTATGCTCTTATCTGGTGTTGAAGTTCTTGACTTTTATGCCCCTCAAGAAGCGGTATGTTTTTCAATCTTTAACACTATAATTATGTTTCTTATGATATAATAATTCTCATTTTTAGTTTGTATTTTTTTATTTGTGTATGTAGATTGATGTGAAGGAGGAGTTGGAAAAGATTGGATGTTTTCCAAATTTGAAGAAATTGTATTTTGAACTTAGGGTTTGGAGCATGGAAACATCTTGGTCAGAAAATTCTTATGAACGTGATATTGTCAGGTGGTTTCTTATAAATTCACCAAATATTGATGATCTTACTGTCTTCAATCCATTTGACAATGTTAGGAACTTCAAAGGTGCTCCAATCTCTGAAGAGAATTACTATAGATATTTGGTTGAATACATAACAGTTCATCACAAGTTGAAGTTGACAATAAAATTTTCAAAGGATCCTTTAGGTAAGTTGAAGTTTGATCTCAAACATGGAATGAAAAATTCAGAAAATGTAAAACTTGTTATTTCAGAAGTTGATGTGTAAATATTATTTTAGAAGTGTTTGGGCAGTTGAAAAAGTTTGAACTCAGTTTGTGTATTATGTTATCGTTTGGTAATAGTTATTGTTATTATGAATGTTATGTATGTTTGTATAATGAAATTTGTTTGAATGAATTGAATGTCTTTATCTCTATTTTGTTATTGTATTTGGAGATTTGTTTTAGTAAATAAGATATGTACTATTGCAGAATTTATATCTATTGTTTATAGAATTTAACACATGTTCTTATAGATTTGTATATTTTTCATTGCGGTTCTTTTATTTTACAACGTCAAATATCTATGATTGTCTGAAATATATTTGTATGTAAACAAAATTTTTATAAAATGAGTACATTTCAACAAGGATGAACCAAATACAAAAATATAATTTCAAATACAATATGTATGTTCACAGAATAATATTTGTATGTTCACAGGATAATATGTGTATGTTCACAGGTTAATACTTGTATAATTTTTTTTTATATTATAGATTTTAAATATATAAAATAAAATATGATCAAAATATTTTATGTTCAAGTATAATCCACTCTTTTCGTATTATAATTAAAAAATGAGTTTATTATTATTTTACATATTGTTATAGAATTAATGTGTGCTGATTATAAGATAACTACTCTTTTGTTCTTACATAATTAACTTATATTTTAATTGTAATTATATAAATTTATTTAATCACTAAATTCTAAATTAATTTTTTTTATATGTAAAACTTTTTAAACTGGATAAGAAAACTTGATATTTTTTGTTGTTGTTGTAATATATATATTTTGTAATTATTTATTTACTTATTTGTTAAATATAGTATCGCTCCTTTATTTATTTTTGGTTTTGTTTTTTTAATATTTTATTGGTGCGCAACTCTCCATTCGTCGTTTCGTTAAAAAAAAGAAAAAAAAAATTTTAATATCTTCTCCAAGTCCCGACCTTTTCGACTTAGGTTTTATTCCGCCGTTTTTCTATAAACTCGCGACCTTTTCGAAGTTAGGTTTTACTCCACTGTTGTTCTATAAACAGAGATCATATGTCGGATATATTCGAGTGATATATTTGTGTCTTAGGAACTTCAAGTAAAATGAAGAAACCAGATGATCCTCCTTATGTAGCCTCTGCTGATACTGAATCTGATAGTTCTAGCGATACTAAATCTGTCGAGAAAGTGGAGACTGTTTCGAAAGGTAACTTACTGATTCAATATAAAATGTAAATTATGTAGTTCGATTTTGAATGGACACTGTAAGTTTGTTTTGTTTTGACTTAGATTTAAATGTTATTGTTATTGTCTATTTCGAATGGAATTAAATCAATGAGTTTGCATGTTTGGTTTCTTGCAATTTATAGTTTTATTGTTTTGTTTTTCAGAAAATTTTCCATAGGGATTATACAATTTTTTTTTCAGATAAAAACCCGCAAAAATATGGACCTTTAAAGTACACGGCTCTTTCTCACAGATGTTTTGTCGATATTGTGATGAATTTCATTAATTTGTAAGTTTTAAATCGCCTATCTGTTGACCATATCAAACTCTTACTAAGGACTCCTTTTATCCACCTTCTGGTTATTCCTAAGGGAGTTGTTGTCAGTATTGGCATACTAAAGGAAATTCTTCTTTTATGGGATAGCAATTCTTCCTATTTTAATTACCGTGGGAAAAAAATTGAAATTCACTGCGAAGGAGGTATCATTGGTGATGTCCCTCCCAAATTCTGGGATTTATGTTTCTCATAAGAAGATAGTGACAAAGAAATATGTGCTGAGAAACTAACATTTCCCCAATAAGACAACAATTAAGAGAGCCGCTCTTGGGTCTGTCATTCTTTTTGCACTAGATGATACTGGTTGCCCACCGGAAGAAGTAGTATGATTGATAATTATGTACCTTTTCACTACCGTACTGTTCCCTCAGATTGCTGGCAATGTCCCCATGCAGTTATTCTTTTATGTGGATAATGTGCTTGACCTTAGGTTATACAACTGGGGGCAGGCGGTGTTTGATTTATTGATGCTCCATATCCCAACTGTTTCTAAGTGGTGCATAGAAAAAAAAGGCTACAGAAGGAAAGAAACAAGAGATTATAGAAACAAAAGGTGCGAAGAGAAAGATGTCTGATAAAACAGAGAAGGGAGAGAAGTATGTATCTGGTTATCTACCAGGGTGCGCATTGGCAGTCATTGTAAGTTAGTGTACAAAGTATAAACAATAATGTATTTAATCATATGTTGTTTATTGTAGTATTTATTTGAAGGATTATTTATTTTTGTTTTGTTTTGTAGGTGTGGTTCCTTGAACATGCTCAAATGACAGTATCTTTACGGCCTACCCTTGGAAGGGTACTGAGATACCTGAGTTGGTTGAATACGATAAGTTACAATTTCTAGAGGAGAGGTTTCAACAAAGAACTAAAGAAACACAATGTAGCGCTGGTGAATGAAGGCACACTTGAACCTAGTAATAAAGAGAAGAAAATGATCAAAAAAGAATTGCAAGCTTCGAATTTCATGTTTATCATCTGTAATGAAGAGGAAATGAATAAAAAAAGTGAAAAGTTAATTTATGAATTGCTTTTGGAAATGGTACCTATATACATGAAATTCGGGGTAAAGCCATGCGAATTTCTAGTAGAGAAATTTGAACTGGCCATCAGTAATTACGTTTACGTTGACGAAGATATTCCATTGCGTAATTTCTTGTCATCAGAGGAAATACAAAGTATGATTGTAGAATTCTCCAACTTCGCAATTGCTGTCACATAAAAGTTCACCACATAAATCCCGTGTTACATTGAAGAAGAAGTCTGAAATAAAACCAAGTAAGATGTTTTATGTATTATTCAAGTCTGAAATAAAACTAAGTAAGAAATCTGAAATAAATTACTGGTATTTTTTTGTATTATTGAGATTGTATTCTTACAATATTTATCATTTACGTTAACAGGAATTTTAGTCAATTCTCCAAATAATGAGTTGTCGTAATGTGATGCAGGTTACTTATTTATATTATAAATATTTAAAATGCTTAATTTTTATAACTTAAGAATAATTTTTACTGTTTTCAGCTGTTATTCATTTAGAACTTCACGGCGGGAAATTTGCAAGCAATCAAAGAGAGCAAAGTACTCCGATAATGCCATGTTTTACAGAATAGATTTGTAAATGTTGTAGATGTTTGCAGAATTGTTATCCTATGTTTATTTCATTAAAATGCTAATGTTACAGGATCAGAAGAATAAGTCTCCATTGTTATTTTTTTTTTTGAGGATTCAACAAATGCTCTAATAGGATTTATATGTTTTGTTTATAGGATAAGAAAAAAAAGTTTCTAATGATAAAAACATCAATTTGGCATCTTTGAAGCGCGAGTGTAAAACAACAAGGAAAGGTGTGGCTAAAAAGAGAAAGATAGATGACGAAGAGAACATGGGTACATGAGCAGAAGAGGAGGTACCAGAAGAGAGTTATCATACAGCAGAAGAGGAGGAGGGTACAGGATCAGAAAAGAAGAAGGGTACAGGACCAGATGAGAAGAGTAGTACAGAAGAAGGGTACAGAAGAAGAGAAGGATGGTAGGGGAGCAGAAAATAAAGGAGGAGATAAAGATGAAATAACAGAAGGTGCACACATATTTGAAGGTAACCAAGATGTTACAACAGAGATGACAAGTAAAGATGTAAATGATAAAGAAGTACCACGTGTGGTGTCTGACGAAGCCATTTTGTCTACCATTGAGATTGCTGAAGCAGATAACAAAAAGGGTACACCAGAAGATATGGTTGGTACATGATCAATAGAGGAAGGAGGAGGGAAAGAGAGTACAGTAGAAGGTGGATGCAGAACTCAAGCTCACCTGAATGTGGATGGTTCTGTGCAGCACACCGAGATGACAGGTAAAATTTTAAATGATAAAGAAATACCACCTACTGTGCATACTGATGAAGGAGCTTCATTGACCATGGAGTTTTCAGGAGTTGCTGAAAAAATAGGAGAAAAAGAGGGTATCAAATCAAAAGGAAAAAATGATAAAGAAGTACCAGCTGATGAGATTGAGAAAACAAGTTTGAATATCACATCTGTACTCAATGATATTAGAATGGATGAAACTCTAACGGGAGATGGGACTGAGGATTCTGAGGTACCTAAAGATATTGAGGGGAATGGTAAACCAATATACCAGGCTATGGAAGTTGTTGATAAATCAGGAGCATTGAGTTGTGTTTTGAGTGGAGTTGTTTATAAATCAGTAGCATTGACAATAAAAGTACTAATGAGGGAACGAGTGATAACAGAGATAAAGGGGACAACAACAATGAAGCTGTAAAGGACAAGCAGGATTTGAAAGGAAATGATGAGAAAGAGAATAACAAAGACAAACGAGAAGAAATTGGAGGGAACCAAGGTGGTACCGAGAATGAGGATAACAACAAAACAAAAACTAATGAAGAACAGAAAGGGAAAAAGGTTTATCGTTCAAGAAAGAAAGTTCAGAAAATCTCGGCAAGAAAGAAGTCAGACCAAGGTGTATGCGATTCTAATTGTGAAATATTACCAAAAGAATATCACAACCTATCTTTGCCACCGGGTTGGAAACCGAAAATCTCTAATATTGATTGGCTGACTTTTAAAGAAGTACTGAAGGAAAGCAAAAAAATTGACAAATTTCCTGAAGCAATTAAATTCAAAGAATTTGAAGGTGAACCTAAGGATATTAAACCTGAAGACAGTTTATTTTATACTCCTAAAGGCCCAACAAACATTGAGATGCCTAAAAAACCTGGTCCAGGATGCAGCTATAAAAGTAGAAGGTTGTTAAGTCCTGAAGTTGCAACTGTTCTTGATCAATGGAGCAAGAATTGGGCGAATCGTAAGTTGTCTGGTGAAATGTATTGTTTTCATCACAAAGTAGAAGACCACTAACACTGTGAAACAACTCAGAGATGTGTTCTTATCAGAGACTAAAATTTCTAGTGAGGTAAGAATTTCAGATTAAAATACATGTACAATTTTTGTTCTTATTAAATTTATTTGGTCAGTTTAGAGGATTAAGTTTACAAATTAACGGGATTTTGAATATTAATTCAATCATATCATTTCTTATAGTATCTATCATTTTTTTTAATTGTAGATTGTTGATCTTGTATTAAGGATTATGCAAATAGACACACCTGTTCCGGATTACTGGTTTTTCGTCCCTCAATTGTGGCTGTAAGTTATCATGTATTTATATTAAAAATGTTATTTTGTATTCTGTTAAAAATGCCTGTTATATGTTGTGCTAATATTTCAAAGATATTATATGAAGTTATGCTTAATGTATTTTTTTTGTTATGCAGAGTAATATACAACATATGGAGTTGGTCGATATTGTTCGTAATGTACCATATTTGTTTACCAAACATATCAAAGTTTGTAGATGGATATTTTTTCCAATTTGTGTTCGTGACCACTGGGCTCTTTATGCTGTAGACAAAAACGAGACAACAATTAAGTATTACAACTCGCTTTTACCACTAGATAATAAGGATAGGTTCAGAGATGCGTTGAGTGATACTTTTTATTGAATTAAATCATTCATGGCTTGGCATTTCGGTTAGAATTGAGTTTTACATATTGTTAGTTGTTTAGAAATGTTATTTTGACAGAAGATCATTTATTTAGAGCTCGTTATTAATACATTTTTGAACACATAGAATGATTCTTGGCTAAAATCTCCGAAGATTGAGGTATGTCCTCAGCAAAATGGTAATGGTAATGATTGTGCAATTTTTATGTTGCGCTATGTCTACTGCCTGATAACCAAACAACAATTCTTTTTCAATCATGTAGCCTACATTTTTAAATTGTTTTTCTTAGGTTTATATTGTAAATTTTATTTTTAATTGTTAACTTTTTTTTCAGGACGATATAAGGAACGTCTTAATCTGGTGTATAGGTTGTTAACTCATCCTGATAACAAATGTAGTAGAACTGCGAGTACTTCTAATTAAGTTGATAGTTCAAAGACGTGTTGTGTTTGATTAGTTTTGTATGTTTGAACTGAATGTATTGTTTTTATCTAGTTATTGTGATATTTCTATTTGTTTTGTTTTGGTGAAGGTAGTATTGTTGAACTAGTTGTGTTGTTTGTTTTGAATATATGTTATACTTGTATTTGGTCGTATGTTTCTTCTTGTATGTTTGAATTGTGAAAAATAGTTTATCATTGGAACTTAGGGGCTATTTAGAGAATTATGGTGATATGTTAATAAATATGAAGTGATATATTTGAAGAATTATGGTGATATGTTAATAGATATGGAGTGGTATGTTCACAGAATATGACAAACATATTATAGAATTTAGGAGTTGTTCTTATAGAATTTATGGTACTTTATTGAAGTTTATAGAATTGAATGTTTTTTGTTAGAGGATAACGGTTGATTTGGATAATGTCAAATATGTACATAAATACTAACGAATTACATAATTTAAAATGTTGACAATGTAATCAATTATAAATGTACATTTTTATTTTCAAATTGTAGCAATTTTTTTAAAAAAAAAACTACAAGTTTTATTATTTTTTACATTTTGCTGTACTCATAGAGTTATATGTGGGCCATCAATAAATATTTTTTTTTATTAATGAGTGCAGTCCAATTTGTATGTTAAGTAAATGAAATGGAGAGCTAAGTAACTGGAGACTATCTTCTAATTAGGGGACCCTCGTATAAGAAGCGGGAATTGAATTGTTTCAACATTTGCGCCATTTCACTCTAGATCGAGTTGCTCTTCTCTCTCTCGTTTCTTACCGCACTGCTACCTTCTCTCTTCTCTTATCCTCCTTGATCACTCTTTTCAATGAAGAAAGCGAAAGCTCATTCCATCAGAGGTGTAAGTCGAATTGGCATAGAACCTTCTGACGACATTTCTTAGAGAAGTGATTCGCCAGGTTTGTTCAGAACTTTTCATTTCTAAGCGAGTTTATTCGCCAGTATTGTATTTATTCGCTGTGATTGATCTAATCTTGATTCGCCAAAATCAATCTAAATGTTATTCTTCATAATTTGAAATTGTTTTATCAAAGTTTATTGAGAACTTTGTGATTGATTGATTCGACAGGATCGATTTAATGTTTGCTTACAGCATCATCCGTGTTTATTTAGATAATTTTTGTCTAATGCACACTTGATTTATCTAATGTCTGTATCATTCAATTTTTTTTTGAATTTTTTTAGAACTGACCGGATTAGATTCAGTAATTTTTTTCGTAGAACCTATTTAGTTCATTTTTCCCAAATTTATACTCTAATTAAATGATTTACAGGATTCTTCACAAACTGTTACTTGATTTATATGCATATTACACAATATCTATACTGTAGCTCGATTCAGTGTTCACAGAATCTATTTCCTGATCTATACATTTTGTTTGGAGGATTTGAAACATATAAATTTTGTTTTTCATTTTTAAAATTTTTTTGCAACTGATAGGATCAGATTTTTTTCATTTACAGGATCCTACATAAACACTTAATTAATTTGTATATTTAGAACACAGGATCAGATCTATCTTATAATCTTATGTTCATTATGTAGTGGAAATGTATTGTTCATTTTATAGAACACATGATCTATCTTATAGTCTTGTAGTCTTATATTTATTTTATAGAATTAATTAGCATATGATCACAGAATATATGATGTATTATTGCAAGATCTCTATATGATGTTTTACAATTTTGAAGTAGCAGATTACCATTTTCATTAATATTTGTGTGATTTTTTTTGCAGCGAATGTGAAAGCTAAGAAGCCAGCAAAGTACACAATAATCAACAACAAATATAAAGTTGATGTAGCGATGAAGTGGTTCCACACAAAAGTCATGCACCTACTAAATGTCGAGTATCGCAAGTTGTTGATAAAAACACCCCTTCCTTCATCTGTTTGTTATTCCAAGGGGAGTTACCGCCCCTAATGCTATTCTGCACCACATTTTGTGTCTCTGGGACAGTGAGAGGAGCTTCTTTCGATTTCATCACAGGAATTTAATGCTCAACTCAAAGGAAATTTTCACGATTATGTGCCTTCCAAGTACAAGAGATATGGTAAATATAACTAATGTTAGGTCGACTCCAACAAGGCTACGTCAGAAATTTTATCCAGGGATGAGAACCATCACAAGAATTCAACTGGAAAAAGTTATCGAGGCTGCTTTAGATAAGGATTGCCCAGAAATGAATTGCCCAAAAAATGAAGTTGTGAGCTTGTTGGTGTTGTATATATTCACTACCATTATGTTCCCTAACACGAGTGGGTCTGTCCCGATCCATTTATTTGGTTATGTTGAAAATATGGATAGATTGAACTCTTATAATTGGGGAGGTGTTGTGTTTGATATGATGCATATTCCAAATGCTGCACTATGGTGTTAGCTACAAGAAACTGACGAGTCAGTAGAATCCGAAGGGACAGAGTTGGGTTACCTTTCAGGATGTGCTCTCGCACTTATTGTAAGCTTCTTGGCTCAGTTATTTTTTTTAATTTTCATTTCCAAACTTAACTGCATATTTTAGTAGAATTATGGTAGTTGAGTTGCAACCTTTATGTTTTGCCCTAAACTGAACTGAGCTGAACTTAGCAGAATTGATTTTTTTTGTAATGTATGTTTGTGGAATGGATGATATGTATGTTTGTAGAATGAAACTGGTGTTAATTAATGGAAAGTATTTATCTCTATTTTGTTTTAGTAAATCACATTGTATTTTATTTACAGAATTTATATGTGTTGTTTATAGGATTTAAGACATATTGTTATAGGTTTGTACATGTTTCTTTGTTGTATGTTTTGAACTGAGCTGAATTGAATTGTATTGATTTTTTGGAATGTTTGTTTGTACAATGGATGGTACATATGTTTTTAGAATTAAACTGGTTTGATTCAATGGGAATTTTTTTATCTCTATTTTGTTATTGTATTTCGAGATTTTTCTTTTTGCAGGATTTATCTGTTATGTTTATATGATTCAACACATAGTATTATAGGTTTGCATAGGTATTGCAGTTGTATGTTTTGAACTGAACTGAACTGAATTGTCCTTTATGTTTTGAATATAACTAGATAGCAGTATAGTATCATTCTCAAAATCTTACTCAATTTTCATTTTACAGGTGTGATTTTTTGAGAGAATCCAATTCTAGAATCTACGATGTTACACTGGCCACGTAGCCCGCTATTTAGACTGGGTAACCACTCTAGCAAAGAAATGGTTCAGGAGCAACTTCGAAGACGAATTAGTTGGCTGTGCAGTCTCTAGAGCTATGGATTATTTGGATCTTCAACCGTACGATTCTTTGTATCAGATGGAAGGGTTCAAAGCTGGACAATATGAAGTTATTAGGTGATAAGGATAATCTGAGAAAATATCGAAATCAGCCACTCTCCAAGTTTATGCTAGAAATGTGTCCGATATATATGAAATTTGGTGTGGTTCCCTATGCGTATCTGAAAGATTAGATAGCAGATATCAGTTCGTATGTCTGGAACGTGCACTTCCATGTCATGGATAGAATAATTGAAGAAGTGGATCAAATAGAGTTACAGTTTACTGCAAGAAAGAAGAAACAATTGATCAAAACACGTAAGATTTACATTGCATGCTTTGATAAAAAAACCTAATATTTATATTTACATCTTTTTGCTCGTATTATGTTTAGCTGAGAATGTGAAAACCATGTTGTATGAAATTTGCAGCAGAAAAAAAGTTCCAAATAGGGAAATTGGATCCTCTTAGACAAACTACCAATGTCATGGTCAAAACTCTTGTTTCTTTTCTACGAAAGAAGAAGTTGGAATTTAGTAGTACTAAACCGGAAGATTGTAAGAAATTTACCAAGCGTCAGAAGGAAGCTGTTGATGCATTGCAACCATCATTTAGTTTGGGTCTTACACAAAGCTCACCAGAGTTAGAAGATGAGAAAGAGAATGAGGATTTTGTAACAGCAATGGAAGAACAAGATGTACCAGTTGAAGAGAAATATGATTTTCCGAAAGATGTTTATCAGGAAAAAAATTTAGTGAAAACTGTTGAGCTGAATGATAAGGTATTGTGTTCTATTTGATATAGGTTTCTTCTTTTCTCTGTGAGTATTAGTTTTAATTTTATATTACATAATTGTTGGCTTTTCTTCACAGAATCTAATAGTTATATTTATAGAACTGTTTGATGAATTTCAGGATAGTGATATTGAAGAGATAATTGTGAAAAAAAAAGTTGACAAAGGAAAAAGCCCAGAAGTAGTAGAAGTCATTGTGGAGGTAAAGAATACTGCAATTCTTAGAATTTCAAATTGTTGTATGAGTGTTTGCATAATGTAATTTATATTTTTTAGGGCAAGGAAGTGTTGGAAAAGGGTGGGAAAAAGGCAGTGCGAAAAAAGAAGGTAACAACAGTTGTTTAAAGAAAGAACCAGGCAAAGGGAAATGATGTTCATGATGATGGACTACCAGCTGAATATTATAATATCGTTGTCTCAGAACATTACACACCACCTCGTCCAAAGTTGCGATGGTTGCAATTTAAAGATCAGTATGTTAGCCCAAGAAGACTTAGACCATTTTGGTTCAGAAAATTCAAAGCTGACTGGACTTTCTCAAATTCGTTATTTTGTGATCGAAGGTGACAGACAATGAAACCGCTTTCGAGCACAGGGTTGACCAGCACATTTATTGTAGGGTTCAATTCATGAAGGATTTGTTGATGCCTGAGGTAGATCTTTCGAGCGAGGTATCTGTTATTTTGTATTGTTTTCTATTTGTTCAAATTAAATGTTAACTTGATTATTGTCAGTTCAATCATTCTTTTCTATTTCATGAAGCTTGTTGACGTTGTGCTGAATGTTATGCAAATGGAAACGCCGGTCAGAGACCATGGTTCTTCATATCACCTTATATTGTTGTAAGTTGTTTATTTATTTATTTTAGATACAGAACTTAATTGCATGGGTTTGTAGAGTTATATTCATTTATGTTTATGTTTGTAGAAAGAAACTGAACTGAACTGAACTATTGGAATGAATGATGTGTATGTTTGTAAAATGAAATTGGTGTGAATTAATGGAATGTATTTAGCTCTATTTTGTTACTGTATTTGGAGATTGCTTTTACCAAATCACATGTGTGTTAGTTTGAAGAATTTATATGTTATGTTTATAGAATTAACTATATATTTTTATAGATTTGTATATGTTTATTGAAATTCTCAGATAGGTTGTTATAGCCCTGTTATAATTATTGTTGTGTTTTTCTGTTGTTATGCAGAGTATCATGCATGCGTATGATCATGAGACAGCTCTGAAAAACCTTCCACAACTATTCTCAGAACAACTTGAGAAGGTTAGGTGGCTTTTTGTCCCAGTGTGTGCAAAGAACCATTGGGTACTTTTTGCATATGACTTGAAACGGAAACAAGTCCTCTACTTCACTTCTGCTGGGGAAACTAATGGAGCATACTTAAATTGCGCATGGCATACAACAATGTGGACTGATTCTTTTGTTGCATGGCGTCTTCGTGAGTGTTTTTTATAAATTATTTCTTTTTTCTATGGATAAAAAGTTATCTGACTAGTGGACTGTTGAACTGTGTTTATAGAGTTATTGCTTAATAATTCTAGAAATTGCCAAATCATACAAATATAAATTACTGTTTTGTATGATAAGTATAGAAAATTGCAACCCAGTATATCTTATGATGTTAGTTTACATAATTATTGTTCTATTTGTATAGATATATCAGTTATGTTTAAAGAACTTTAGATTGACTACTATATGTTTTTTTTTCTTTGTATCAGGTGACTCTTCATGGAAGACACATCTTTATGATTTTCAGGCATGCTCGAAATAGAATCGTTCACATGACTGTTCAATATTCGTGTTGCGTTACATCTACTGCCTTATAATAGATACTCAAATAAATTTTACTCAGGTAAATTTTATTATCTATTTATATTTGTTTTCTTATTGTAATTTAATTTTTGTAAATAATAAAACCCTTTTTTTATATGTTTTTGCAGGAGGACATAACTTGGGAGAGGGTTATTCTTGCAATGAGACTTCTGTCTCATTCGCAGAATATTTTTCAGAGAGTACGCAAGTAAAAAAATGTCTGTTGTAAAATTGTTTTTAAAAAATATATATATTTTCTATGTTTCGACAGAATTGATGAACAGATCTTACTAGCTTATAGAAATATGGCGTTTTGTTTAGAGGATTATTTTGATTATGTTATAGGATTTGGGTTACTATTGTGATGAGAGTTTTGACACACTTGCATAATAATTTTTAGAGAGTATGTAAGTAGTGATTTGTCTGATATAAAATTGTTGTATTTTTTTTCAGTGTTACGTTGTATATGTTGACATAATTGTTGAAAGAATTTAATTTTTTTTTAAATTTACAGAATTGTTCACTATTATTTACAGAAGTATCACTCAAATAAAACAAAATTAGAAAGTGGATAGAACGTACAAACTGTTGAACAAAGACCTTCTAGAAGTTGCCAAAAAAAAATTATTGAATAATTAAAATAAAAAGATAATTTAAAAAAAAAATTATGGTTATATTTGTAGAATTTAAATTTGGTCCTGGTTCAATAGATACATTCTAGAAGGTGGTCCCCAGTTTAACTGCCGATTGTACTTCAATTGTATTTTATTCATTGACCACGCGGTTTGCAGAACATCCATTGAACTTGTTTATAGAATTGTTTTCATAGTATTATAGGATCTAATGAACTTGTTTATATTATTAGTGTAAAAAGTCCGTGAAATTTTCGGGAGACTGAGGGTCGGAGACTGTTAGCTGCTTCCTTTATTTTATTCATATCTGATAAATTTATGAATATTTTTTTTTATCTTATAAGATACGATATAGATAAGATAAACAAATAAAATAGTGCTATTTACAATCCTAGTTGTACATGCTATCTCCGATTTTTGAAAAACCCTTCAGCACGAACAAATTATAGTGTGAAAGTACCATTCGAGGTATAATATCTGGCTGTAAATATAACATCAACAAATTAATTTAATAATGGATAAAGTAAGAGCAATTTGACCTTCAATTGCGCCGCCTGATACGAAAAGAGAACAAGTCAAACTTCTCTTCTTAATTTCTTATTAATGTAATTAAATAGATAGTTTTCGCTTTCATGGAAGACCAAAAAAATATCGGAAATAAATTGATTCAAACATTTCAAAATTTTGGAACTAACCTCTCAAATTGAATTAATTGCTGGATAATTACACAAGTCTGAGTCTATTCCTTGATTAAACACGATAAAATTTGCAATAAAAATCTCAATTTTTGTGTCACATCAAAAGATCAATTTATTAGAAAATGAAGGTATCAACAAACCAACAAAATAATTAAAAAAAATGAACAAAATTGAAAAGTTGCCTTTCTGATATCCATTCCCTGATCCGTTTCTTTATTCCTCACCAAATAATCCTTTTGACATGAAAAGGCCTAATGGATCTCCCTCCAACTCTCTAAAACAAGGGAATATATCATCCCACTGATCAATTTCACCTATAATTGGATCAACACTGATGTTTCCAAACACTTGATCTAGATCATCACCATCATTTTTCGGATTCGTGATTACCTTCTCCATGCCGATTATTCTTTCTTGATTTACTACAAAATCAATTGTAGGAGCAGCAATATCAGTAGTAGTAGCAGCAGCTTTTACGGCATTAGGGGTACCAGTTTCAGTAGCGCCACTACCAGTGGTATATATGGTTTCTTCAGGCGAAGATACCGGGTTGGATAGCAGTTTTTTCTTTGAAGGATTGGAGGATTTTTGGGCGGGGCACGGATGGTTGTGCTCTGATATGTAGGTGACGACAATCGTGTTGGGATCAGCCTGGCTACGTTCGACCTGTTTTTGTGCGGTGCAATTCTTCGCACCACTGCATTTGTAATATCCCCTGAAATGCCCACAAAATTCATATATGAATATGAGAGGTTGAAGCAATGGTTCTGTTAAGATCCATCGATTTATATGTACTTATAAATCTTGTTGAGATAGTAACCTCATGCTATTCAAATGCAGAATCTCAGATCTAATATAGAAGGAACATTTTAGATCTATACCAATGATTACTTTGCTATTTTTTTATTAGCAGTGCAATTTATGTGCATTAATCTGTTGCTTTCTTATGGTTATATATATATGTTTGGAGACTTTTTATGGATTTCTGAATGAACAAATGTGTTGAATCAAATAGTAAAACATTTATGCATATATATAGAGGGTAGGTACCTTGGATGAGGAGAACCCTTGATAGGTTTTTGGCCATATTTCCTCCAAGACCAAGCATCAGATGGCACTATAAACTCGGTACTTGATGCTTCTTCCGGTACCGGTACTCTTACTATCTTTCTTTCTTCCATTTTCCTTCACACATACATACATCCATACCAAACATTCAGTTTTTCATCAAAAAGAAAAAGAAAAAAAAATGATTTGACATGTTTAGATATCAAGATATAAATTGTAGATGTGCATGATAGATTGATATATATATATATATATATACCTTCTTTTGACTCGTGGAGCGGGAGACTGCTCGTCACCATGGATCTGGTTTATTGAAGCATTTGGTAGTTTATCATCACCCGGATTCACAAAAGGGTCTCCGAAATCATCAACCAGTGCATAGAAGGAATCCGGAAAAGTCACCGGATCTGCAGCGTGAAGCGCAAATTCAGTCGTTCTCATTCTTTCGATCTTTCTTCCTTTCCCCTTGTGCAAGAGTTGTAATAGAGGTCTAAAGATAAGAGGGAAAGAAAGGCAGTTCAAGTTTTGCTCGTGAAACTCAACCGAATGATAAAGCCAAGTACCTTTATTCTTTTTAAAAAAAAAAAAAATATATATATATATATATATATATATATTTTGAGGATGACTTAATTTGTCTAGGGATGGAGGCTTCAAAATAATAGTTGAGGGGAGTTCTATAGGAATGGGGGGTCCATGTGAGAGTTAACTTAAGCTAACAAGTTGATTGATTGATCTTAGATTAAATAATTAATTAGTTATGGGGGTTTGACTTTTTAACCCAGAAATTAATGCTTCGTTATGTGTTATTTATTATATGGTTACATACCTAATTGTTTTTGTTTTTTTTTTCAAAGAATGCCTTGTCATCACCTAACAGTGATGCAACGAATGTGAGAGATAGAGAGGTTGGGTACAGAGATAATATATCATTTATATATATGTTAAAAAAAAAAAGATTGTTGACATGCATCCCATAAACAGTACAAAAATTTGATCTTACACTTTTGATTTTGATTGGATTTGCAAAAAGGTCCCACATTGAACTCCCCTTGTAAGACCCTAGCGGAGTTATCTATTCTGTCCGTTTCAGATTAAGCAGATTCGATTTGAATAAAAGGACTTCTATTCAGAGATGGAACCATGTCAAAAAGTTACAAATTGAAAGTAAAAATTAACTAAATTGATGCCGACATATACAGTCACAGTGGCAAACAAATCGTTCGGGTTCGGTTCGGTGGAATCAAAGTTTGTGATTCGAATATAATTTGAGAATAATTCGGTACAACAAGGAAGAAAAAAAAAACCCAACAAAACTCTATTTTTTTTGCTTTTTCGCATTTTTATCGCAAATAATTTGTGATTCGCGTTTTATTCACAAATAAAACGTATTATACGTTTTTTTTGCATTTTATTTGAAATTCTGGTCGAAAACATAAAAAAAACAAATTATTTGTGAATTTATCGCGTAAATTGTTATTATGATTATTATCAAATTTGATTAGATTTTCCAGACAGCTCTGGTCTAATTTTCTGCTCGGTCAGAAAAATGGACCTAAAAATTGAGACTTATAACAGTTCAGCTGAAATTCGTTCTGTCTATTTGTCACATATATGTAAATAAGGAGGCGTCTAATTATCCACAGACTTTTGTCCACCATTTGTCCACAGATTTAATTTGTGCGAATACTGTAAAACTACCTCTACATGCTGTATAATTATACAATATATCACATAAAATATATCAGTCAATCACAAAACATCCAGCAATTATTTGAAGTGGTCCCATGATAGTTAGAAACATATTGCAACTTTCACAATAGGACAAAAAAATGTACTTTCAAACTATACTTTCGGAAGTTGCAGTTATAGGAAATTATTGGCAATTAATATAAGTTATTACATAAAACTACTTGTGCGAATACTGTAAAACTACTTCTACATGCTGTATAATTATACAATATATCACATAAAATATATCAGTTAATCACAAAACATCCAACAACTATTTGAAGTGATCCCATGATAGTTAGAAACAGATTGCAACTTTCACAACAAGACAAAAAAAATGTACTTTCAAACTGTACTTTCGGAAGTTGCAATTATAGGAAGTTATTGGCAGTTAATGTTAGTTATTAGCAGTTATTTTGACAAAAAAACGTGATAAAAAGGCAAAATAATGAATACTGTAAAATTATCATGTTAAACTGTGAAAACAAAAGACAAAAACTATATATTTACCAAATTGTAAAATTAGCAGATGAAAACGATAAAATAAAATGTTAAAAAATAAAAATTTCAATACTGTAAAATTATCAAGTTCAACTGTGAAAACAAAAGTTAAAAACTATAAATTTACCAAATTATAAAAATAGCAGATGAAAAAGATAAAATAAATATTAAAAAATATTAATTTTCAATACTGTAAATTTATCAAGTTAAACTGTAAAAACAAAAGGTAAAAACTATAAATGTACCAAATTGTAAAATTAGCAGATGAAAGCGATTAAATTGTATTTAAAAAATATGCATTTTCAATACTGTAAAATAGTCGACCAAAACTGTCAAAACAAAAACCAATACTATAAAATTACTATATCTAAACTATAAATTCAGAACATTCAGAATAAAAACACAAAAGACTTGAATTTAACCCGTTCGATTCAATCATTAGCGAGTGGAAGAATGGAAGAAGCAAAGGAAGGGATAAAGATTGATTTCTTCTTCGAGTCATCTAAGCTCACCCAGAGTTCGAACAAGTGGAAAAAAGATAGAATGGGATGCGTTTGCTTTTTGACCATTGTTTTTTTTTTCTCTTGATTGGCTCCTACTAGTTGGATTGGTCCCTGCCGCCTTCTCTGGCCATTGCGAGCTGAGTCTAATCGCTTTCCGGATCCGATTGACGCTACTACATGAATAAATGACTAACAGAAATCCAACCCGAAAGGTGGAGAATGGAGTGGGAAATGTCCAAGTATCTAGATGCGTCGTCCCCTTCCCGAAACAACTTTCTAAATAGAGCTTGAAGGAGAAGAAAGAGAGAGAATAGCGGAGCACCAGAATTGAAATTTGGGAAATGAAATTCGGAAGGTTCCGTCGTCAGGCGACATGTTTAAATACGAGCAGACGAGACCATTAGAAAGTGGAGAATGGATAACGCTGTGAACAGACGGTGGACAAAACATGATGAACAAGAATTTTTTTTCTTATGAAATAAGAACTCTTTCTTACTTTATATCCTTACTTCCTTTTTTAAGTTTAAAAAAGTTGATTGGAAATGCTTAATATGGTCTCCATATAAACATGTTCTTTGAAACCATTTTTGAAACTTATTACTATCTTTTTAGATATATACAAAAATGATATTTTAGATGATTTTTTTTTTCGAAAAACACAGTGATTATCTACATGTATAAAAGTTAATAAAAAATTCAAAAAAAATATAAATTGGAACTTGAAATAAATTTTTATATGAAAATTATATTGAACAATTTAAATCGATTATTTATATTTTGAAATTGGAGATATAAATATGATTCATATGAAGTAAAAAAGAGCTCGTACTTCATAAAGCGATAGCAATAGAGATAGAGATTTGAATTAAAACGAGAGAGAGTGGCAGATCGAAGAGGCACACTGAAGATCAGAGGTGCGTGTTGTAGATATATAGAGTTTATTAAATTAAGTATATAATGGAAGTATCTTAACTGAATACTAATATTATATATAATAAAATATAATTATAAATAATTAAATGAACAGATCGAAGTATTGTGAGGCTTCATATCGGTGATATCCTAGATTATAAAATCTTTGAATGAAATCTGCTCATATTCTCAAAGAATAAGAGGACCCTTCTCTTCTCAAAGAATAGGAGGACCCTCCTCCTCTTTTTGTGTCCAACTCTCTCTTCTTTTTATTTTCTCTCTTTTTCAAGAGAGAGATAGACACAAAATGAGAAGAGGAGGGCCTCCTATTATTTGAAAATAGAAACAGATTTTGATCCAAAACCTTTAACCCCTCATTTCATGTTAAGTTTATGTTAGATACTTGATTACTAGATAGCTCCAACTCCCAATTGAAATAATTAATCGTTTTGATTCTTTTAGAAAGACAAGCGTTTTTAAGTAAACTAAGAATTATTAAAAACAAAAATTGATTTTTAAATTGTGAAAAATATTATCAAATATAATATTACATCAAAAAATAATTAGAAATTTTGGGACATGATAATTAATTTTGTACATTGAATTAGGTATACCCCAGTTCGAGTATCTCTCGCGACTTCGCAGCATCTGCGAAGCTTTAAAAAAAAAAAAGAGAATTAGGTATACCCCACTTATTAATGAATATATAGTAAGAATATAATAATTTTTTCAATCATATTTGATGGCCTTAAAGCTCAACTATATTTACAAAAATACCAGTTGAAAATGAAAATACATTTGCTAGAGCGTCAAAACGAAATATATAGATCAACAACAATTTCTGAATGCTATCAGCAATCTACATTTTTTACAACAATACGCTTATGATTTAATTTACTTGCTGTCAACATTTACGATTTACCCTTTTATTGTCTTTTGTTTTATTTGTTGTATTTGGGTGGTTCCGGAGACTTATCACTTGATTTATTTAATAATTTTCCCATTTATATTATGAAGCTAATAGAGACATGCCGGTTAGTAATTAATTACAGAGACGTGGTTGCTTTCTAATTGGCAGATCTTGGTTGAATTTTGACTTGAATTAAATTATTATTATTCTTCTTCTTCTTTTATTTTCCATGTGCTTTTAACAATTGACAACAAAGGTGGTTGCTTGAAACCGTTTACATTGAACTCAGCTCATTGCTTGAAGCCTAGATAAGATCAGTAGATCTAACGAATCTCTTAACCATTTCGTTGCACGTGCTTTTTAGTTCTAGACTCAAAGAGTCAAGAGGTGCTACCTTGCTACTGGCTGGGATCAGGAACGAAATAGATACCACCGCCTTAAATTATTCAGTAATTTGCTGGGTAAAATAAAAAATAAAAAATAAAAAATAAAAAATAAAGAGACCCATGCATTCCATCTCGGATCTGGATTATGATCAAATGGTCTAAGATGTTTACTCAAATTTTAAGTTACTTCACAGTTGAGAGACATGTAATTTGTAATTCCAAGATAGACAATGGTCTAGACAATTAAATATTAAAAATAGGTCCAAGTCCTTGGGTTCCTTTCTTCCAAAGCTTAGGAAGGGCGGAAGGGCGGAAGGGATGCTTTTGTACTGAGAAAGGGAAATATAGTTCTAAGTTCAATCGACCTTTTATTTCAACATCAACACGCCATAAACAGTGTTTGATTGATGGATCATAATTTGTCCTTTAAACCTATTCTACTCTAATTGGTTTAATTTATGAACAATAGTGACACCCAGCCTAAATAGTTGACATCAGAAACATACAATTTCGTTAAATATACAACCTAAACTGTTGGATTTGTAACAAATCACAAAAGCAGCCAGGCTATTTACTTTAAATAGAGCCCATAATCTTTCTTCCTTTAGGGTCTGTTCGGCTGCTAGGTAAAAACGAGAATGGACTTGAGTTTGAGTCCAATTTGAATGGCCGAAACACAATGCGCATAGGAAACAGTGTTCTGGTCCAATTTGAATGGCCAAAACACTGAATTTTTTTTTTTCCACAAACACAGTGGCAGCCAAAGAGGCCCTTTCATTTCAGTTCTTCACTTCAGCTCCTTTTGTCATTTCTCCAGGGTCTACTATTTCCGGGTAAAGCTATTGACAACATTGTTTTGGCCATACAACACACAAACAATAGAGTCAAAATAAAAAATTTGTGCGCTGTCAATATATTTACCCCTATTTCTTATGCTTGGTTAGCTGTTACAACTTGCCACCCATAAAAAGACCAAAATAAACAAGTTAAAATATCAAGCAACATATTGGGCCAACTAAAGTGAATTGCAGAATCAAATTCTTAATGTATAGTTACCATAAAAGTCTACATGCTAAAATTTACTACATTTGTACCACACAGAAAGAAGTAAATACTAGAAAGAAATTAAACTATAAAAAAAAAGGCATTAAAGTGAAACAAGATAATCTTAGCAGAGGGAAAAAGAGAATTATAAGCACAAATTGGTGTGGAAGCAACACCCAGTCATTCTACCATAGAATCAACCTCTTGTGCCAGTGCCTTGGATTTTCTTTCTTTCCTTTGAGCTAAATACATATCAAACATTTCATATAATCATAAATTTGAACTAAATAATATAAAATATGAAAAAATCATGTTGAACCCACATACACTCCTTGATTTCGGTCAAGTCAGTACATTAAAGCATGGATACATTATAATTTTAGGTGCTTCATTATCCCCAGAAATCAGTCATAGAAACCACAACGAAAAAAAGATGAAATTTTAAGAAACAAACAAAAACAAGAAAGATTAAACTTGCCTTTCTCTCTTAGACGTTTGATTTGTAGCTTAGAACTCTTTTTAATCAGAAGCTTCATTTGCTTCCCACCTTTGGAAGAACTCTCTGCAAGTATATGATCACACAACATAAGCTAGATAGTTATAATCACCCCCAGACAAAATAAGATCACAAGTTAAAAATAATTTCAAGCTAACAGTACAGAAAACTAAATCCTTCATATAGAAGACAGATTTTAAACATGTATAAAGTTGCCTACTGGTACAGTTATTTAAAAAAATAACAACCAAAATTGCCTCCTTTCATTAAATAAAAGCACCATTTTACACAAAATTATATCAGAAAAAGGAAAAAAGCTAAGGAATCAACCAGATTTATATCCCCTCACACACCTATGCTCCCTGTGTCAGGACACAGAATAAAACCTACTGGTATAGTAAGACTTGCATGTACCAATTCTTTAGTTATCTCTAAAGAACACGATAAAAGAAAGTCCATAATGATAAATTAAGGGCTTTTTCAGATTGGATTGGGTCAAACCTAGACCCAACCAGACCAACCCGACTGCAGCACTACCAGAAGTGTATACTGTAACTTTTCATATGGAAATTAGATAAATGGACAAAATTTTGACAAGCTCTACATGATAAACCCCATCTTTCATAATGCTGCCGGATAGATGATTTCTAAAATTCAAACTTGAAGGTATAATCGATTAACATCACAAATTAATAGAAAAACTGAACAAGATACCTTCCGCAGATGCCATCTCAACATCGGCCATGGTTACCAGACCCTTTTCCACTGCGTCCTTTTGCTCCTGCAATGCAGTAAAACAAGATATGAGATAGAGAAGGTGGGGAGGGAGGAAGAGAGGGAGAGAGAGAGAGAGGATGCATAGCTTACACGGCGCAGTTTACGGATGAGCTTCTGCTTACGCTTGCCAGAGAGAGAGGAGGGATGCTTGCTGAGCTCCTTGAGCTTCTTTGTTTTAGGGTCACCATGGATAGCACGCTTTCTCTCTTGCGTCTTCTCCCTCTTCCATTTCATCACAACATTGTACTTGGCCATTGGCGCCTCCCCTCGACCTTGACCTCGACCTCGACTCGGTGGAAAGAGAGAAAGAAAACCCTAATCGAAGGGTTTTGTTTCTTTTCAGGTCGAAGCAAACAAGGGTTCGACTCGAATATGTGGACCCGTCTAATCCGAGCTCGGCTCCCCTCGAATTCGGATCCACTAAAGTAACTCAAATTTTGAGATTGAATCCGGACTGTTCAATCCGAATCTGCCCGAATTTTAAAGTAGTCCCGGGAATGCTATGGATTGGCTCGAATTTTAATCACATGGTCTGGATACAAACTCAAATTTTGAGTTACTTTAGGGGATCCTGCGCTTCACTGGTGTTGCTGATTGTTTTTATTTGAAAGTCAGCTTCAAACTGACAATTCCATTGATAAAAAGTTATTTACAAAATCAGCCCTAATTACAGTTTATTTATCTAATTACATGTCCGCGTCATTTTACCTAATTAATTTGCACTCAGCATAGTCCTAACGGACCTAGCCCGACCCTTAAATGCTCCAATTCGAAATGTCCTGTTTTGCTTGGTCCTGTAGACATTCCACTGTTTTACTCTTCCCGCGAACAGTCTTCTATTGCGCTTCTTCCATAATGCCCATAATGTTGTTGATTGTTGAATGATATTCCGAATCCGTGTATAAATTTTAAAAATTAAAAATTATTTTACTTATTGATTTTTTTTTTTTTTTTTGCTTATTCTCAAGTTACATGTAAAACATGTCCGATATAAAATAAAGGGTAAATGTTTTACTTATCTTAAAGACTTGTTTGATTTTTTTTTATAGTTAGTGATTAAAATTATCACTAACAAATATATTGATAAGAAAAAATTATTTATAAAATCCTAAATTTTATCTCCTTTTATAATATAAAATTAAATATTTACATTCATACTCAATTTTACAATTTAATCTCCATCTCGCTTCACGACAGGATCTGCTTCTTCAACCGCTGCCGCGTTCCGATGATAATTGGATTTACTCATCATGCTCAATTGAGAGGGAAACTCTACGCTCTGAGCTCCGATGATATTGTATTATCGGGTCCAATTAGCTCCGCTCGGCTTTGATCCCTCCCCTCTCGTTCCACGACCGGATCCACTTCTTCAATCGTCACGATCTACTCACCATCGTGCTTTGATCGAGATGTGACTCTACACTCCGAGCTCCGACAATACCGCACTCTCAGCTCCGGTCCCTTCCCTCTTTCTTATTCTCCTCTCCACTTGAAGATGCAGTACCGAGATAAAAAAATGGAGATGTTGTGTTGAAAATGAGACTTTTTTTTTTGAAAACTTGGTAGTAGCTACCAAGGTTCGTGAGGGGAAATTGAACTCTCGACCTTTGGGTATAACAACTCTAGAACATTTTCCTAGTCAATTGTACTACCTCCCCTTTCTCGTTGAAAATGAGACTTACAAGAAGTGAAAAAACGAAGTTAGATAGAGAAACGTGGAGGGATGGAGTGGGATGGGAGTGACGGCTGACCTAAATCACTCAAAGACTACTTGTCCTCTACACCTTATTTAATTTATTATTTATTCTTTTATTTTCTATTATATTTAATATACACGCGAACTATTTTTACCTTTTTTTTTAATGAACTAGTTTTACTTTTTTTTTTTATTTATCTATAGAGTTTTTTTTTTTTGAAAAAAAAAACACATAGTCCATTTGCATTACGCAGATAACAGAGAGTTGTAATTACCAAAGGTTTAAATAGCGTTTATCGCGTCATGGCGTGCCGGCTGAAAAAACAGTGTTATTTTCAAATAACGCCGCTATAGCGCCATAGCTTTTATGGTCCGAAAACGCTATAACGCCGCTATAGCGCGCTATTTAGAACCCTAGTAATTAGAGACAAGCAACAAGTATGTCCAAACTAAAACTGACACGTAACAAAAACAAAAACAAAAACATATATAGTGAATGAAACTAACACTAAAAAATGTTGTTATAGAACAGCAACTCAGAGCAAATGAGAGTACTACTGATTAGATTAGTATGAACTACAGTATCGTAAGCAAAATATCACGAGCCCTCTTAATTTCTCATTAGATTGTCTCCCCCTCTGTACCACCGATCGATCATGTCATCCTCAAATTAACTCAATGATTGGAGATTTGGAGTCGCATCCGCCCATTCAATTTTAGAGTTAGAGGAATAATCTCCATGCTCTCTGGCAAATTAGAAAGATATATGAGTGAGTCTATGGTACTATGCATATCATGGGTTGTTACCGTGCTATGGCTCTATATTCGAGTTTTGAAATCCTAACGGTCGATCCGAACCGTTCATCTTGTTCTCCATATTAATATGTGTTTGGAGACTAAATTTTACATTTTTTGAAATTTTTTTACTATTTTTTTAGATATTTAGAAAATCACTTGATCTGAAAATTCTGGACCATCCAAAAACAGTGATTTTCAATAAATCTAAATAAATAGTAAAACAATTTCAAAAAATGTAAAATTTGGTCTCCAAACACATATTAATATGGAGAACAAGATGAACGGTTCGGATCGACCGTTAGAATTTGAAAACTCGAATATAGAACCGTAGCACGGTGCCAAATCGTAATATGCATAGTACCATAGACTCACTCAAGATATATAATTAAAGATCTATTAGAAGTTGCCTGCTCAATAAATGAGGAATTAATTAATATTCTCCATTCTCTATTTCATTTTTGAAGCTTGTTGCCTGCTCAATATTGAATCAAAGAGCAAATTAAAATACCCATTATATCCTCATTTATTTCTCTTAATTTGTTTGATTTCACTCTTCCTCAAGGCCAACTAACCTCTTTCTCCTAAAGACTTGTGTTGACTTGTCTAGCTTTTCGACCATGCCCATTTGGTTTTTCTCAAGTTAAATTATTGTTTGCATTATTTCATGCTAATTGGTTCATTAGCTTAATGAGTTTGCATCATATTATTTGTTCTTGCTTTCTCATTTCCGTTGATACGATACAATATTAATGACACAAGGTACTAGTTCAAGTAATATCAATTACTTCAGTTTTGATTTTGTATTCTGCTTTTTGTGACTTGGGCTTAGAGAAGAGCCACGGCGAGAGAAGAAAAGAGGTAGGACTTAAAGCAGTGTATTAATATTAGGTAATATGCGGCGCATATGCGGTCGCATATGCGTATGCGGTTCCGAACCGCATAGAAAATTAATATGCGGTTCCGCATATGCGGCCGCATATTAGGCCGCATATGTTTTAACAGGCCGCATATAATCCTTGAACCTGTTATTTGTTCTAACTATTTGTATTTGTATTTGTATTACTATGTATTATTATGTATTTGTACTGTTACAGAACTTGTTGGTTTTTACCTGACCAAACTGATAATAAATCAGCTGTTATTCCTTGAACCTGTTATTTAGATCTCAACCATTGGACTTCATTGATGTTGGAATCGGAATAACAGTAACAGGTTACTGTAATTCTCAAGGAAATGTATTACTATTTGCATTACTCTGTATTACTAATTTACTATTACTGATGATATTGGCATGTTGTCATTACTATGTATTTCTATTTGTATTACTATGTATTTCAATTTTCAAATATATATGAATTCTTATTTTAAAATCCGCATAGAAATCCGCATATGCGGCCGCATACCGTATATGCGGTATGTGGTGCCCTTCCGCATACCGCATAGAAACCTAATATTACTACACTGACTTAAAGTAAGCAGGGCGGAACTACAAAATTTAAATAAGGAGATTAATCTGTAAAATGTTTAATATGTGAAAAAAGACAAAAAAAAAAAATTTATTAGTGAGAATTCTCACCACTAGACTAGAAATGCATAATTGTCATTTTATAAGAAGAACTAAACTATATAAAAGTTAAAAAAAAAAAATTTAATATACATAATTAAAAAATTAAAATATTTGGGGTGAATACATATATGTAGATAAGTAAGGGTTTTAAGGGAGGCTTACTGGAAAAGCAAATAAGAGTAAAGAGTAGTTTTCGTCTTTTTAAATTTTTTTATCATAGGTGAACCGCGTATTTAGTACAATAGTACGAGCTCTCATCTCTTTTTGAAGAGACACATTTAATTTTCAAAAATATCTTTAATATATTTTTTTATCATAGGCAAACTACTGTATTTTAGTAATTTAACAAGAATCAACTTGAGAGTTGAGACTACTACTTATACGATGAATAAATAAGAAAATATTATAAGAATTTAGAGATAAATAAGATAAATTTAAATCTTAAAAAAAAAAAAAAAAAAAAAAAAAAAACTACACAAGTTGTCAAGGATACATAAAAAAATATTTCTAAAATGAAATTTATCATTGTGATTTCATTGAAGTATTTTTCGCAATGATTATATAACATACTTTTCATTAACAAGAACCTGCAACTTCTCGTCAAAAACCTACAAGTGGTTAGCAAAGAAAAATTTTGGGCCAATATTTTGAAATCCTACTCGGTTTGGGCCGGATAAGGACCCAAAATTGTATTCATAAGAAGTAAAAAAAAAAAAGGAGGCTGATAATTAACCCCGCACCTCCCACTCCGCAATTAACCCCGCACAAAATGCCAAAAAACTCCAGCTGTCATTTTTTTTCATAAGGTATTAATACTTACGTACAGAAGTATTTATCTCTAAGAACGAAAGTATTTATCTCTAAGTACGAAAGTATTTAAGGGACCATGCACATTTTTTTCATGGAGGGTGGGGGGAATCTCAAATCACATGGGGGGACCATGCACGTTTTTAGAGGTGGGTTTTTTTATCTCATTTCAATCTCGTCCACATTTCTCACAATCTATGAAAAATTTTGCGAATCTAAAACCACGAATGTTTTCTACGTAATTTTCTCTTTCAAATGAGATCCATGATGACATACTTTCGAGCAAGTCGTTACAGAAGTATTTACCCCTCATCGTGTAAGTATTTATATCTATACTTGAAAGTATTTTTTTGCATATAATACTTATAATACATGATATTAATACTTTCATATATCAGTATAAAAACTTATAATACATGATATTAATACTTTCATATGTCAGTATAAATACTTATAATAATTGATATTAATACTTTCATATGTCAGTATAAATACTTATAATAATTGATAGTAATACTTTCATGTGTCAGTATAAATACTTATAATACATGATATTAATACTTTCATATGTCAGTATAAATACTTATAATACATGATATTAATACTTTCATATGTCAGTATAAATACTTATAATAATTGATAGTAATATTTTCATATGTCTGTATAGATATAAATACTTGCATGATGAGGGATAAATACTTCTGTAACGAGTTGTCCGAAAGTATGTCATCATGGATCTCATTTGAAAGAGAAAATTACGTAGAAAACGTTCGTGATTTTAGATTCGCAAAATTTTTCATAAATCGTGAGAAATACGAACGAGATCGAAATGAGATCAAACTAATTTGGAGAGAGATAGAGTGGGGGGATGGTGGGGGGATGAAATGGGGGGGAGTAATATAATTGTTCAAAAAAAAATACTGTGTAATTCTAAAAATAAGAAGGCAACCTCATAATTTGAAATTCTACGTACCCGTTGTCACCCGTAACTCTGGTTCTGTAAAAAATTATCGAGTCTAAAAATAATATTAAATCACAGCCTTTAGAATTCTAAATTTCACCTACTTTTTCACTCAAAAAATTTTGATTTATTCTTTTCTTAAATAAAAATCAGGAAATATTTATACTCGTTGATAAATTGTCTATTTTTTTTCATGTCTTTTGTTCTAAAAAATTTCACAGATTTTGTTTGTTTGATTTACTCCCCCCCCCCAAAAAAAATAAAAAAAATAAAATAATAAAAATTTATCTTCTCCGAAGTTTTAAATTTCATTATTTTCAATCAGTTTGGTTAGTTATTTTTAAATAATATGACTCTCTATGTTATTGTGAACAAGAACAGAGAACAGTCATATTAAATAGAATTTACTTCCACGTAGTACTTTCTTATTTTTGTAATAAATATTTGGGGAATAGTCAGTTCTTCATATCACTTCAATGATATAAACTTAAAATTATTAGTTATGTACAGAAACTCTAATAACCTTGAAATAAATCTTAGTTCTTCAAATATGTTTTTTTTTTTATCACTTTCACGGTTTAACCCCATTCTCTCAGTCCGGATCCACTAAAGTAACTTCAAATTGGAGTTTAGATTCATACCGTTCGATCAAAATATGAGCCAATCCGGTCTAAGGTATAATTCACCGGTTTTTTTCTCTTTAATTTTGTGCATATTCTAATCTATATCCCCTGCGGTACTGCAGGGGATATGATGAGCTGCTAACCAAGTGATTGAAAATTCAGACCAATTTGAATTATAGGAGTCCGTTTTAAGATTTGTATTTAGATTTAAAATAACAGTTGAGATCTCGTTCATCCATATGGTATCTCTATGGATCTAAATCCGATCAGATGGTCCAAATTCAAACTCAAATTTCGAGTTACTTGAGGATCCAAAATTTTTTTTCTCTGCATTCTTAATTGTTATCCGTCATGCTGAACATTAAAATAGATTGTGTGGATCCTTTGAGTTAACTCAAACTTTGAGTTTGGATCAGATTGTCGGATCCAAATCCGAACCAAACTGGCCTCAAGTGAAAAGCACGAAGTCCTTTAATATTCATACCAAAGTAGATCAGATGGTCAGGATCTAAACTCAAAAGTTTGAGAGGTGAAACGCAGGATCCAAACTCAAAATTGGAGATATGAATTCAGAAATAAAGGCAGTTGATAATTAACAAAGAACATTTTTGTATGAAATTCCAAAGAGACATAAATTTAGAATGTCATGTACCGTACAATCTTCATACCACGCGATGCAGCGCATTAGGGCGTGATACTATTCACGTGGGAAAAAGAAAATTCACTCATAATGAATTATTTTTTCCGACGTGAACAGTAATTTTTCAGTTCAAACTTTTCATTTTCTATTCCTATTCCTATTCCAACTGAGAACGCCGAACACGCTCTTATGGATTACGATTTACGAACCGACTGTTTCTCTCCTTGATCTAACAACTGCATCACTCTAATGGCCGACACATAATACCTCAACTTATAATGACAATTATAGTTCCATGTTTCCGGTCAAGTCCGTTGCTTTTATTTTAATTTAGTCCCAAATAGGTTGTTATTGTCTATTTTTTTTTTTATAAAAATTGAAAGTCAATTCATTTAATTATTTAATATTCACAAAAAAAATTTCTATTTGAATTTCAAATTGTCTTTTTAAAAAAAAAAAAAACTTAATAGTCCTTCTCTGGTACATTAGAACAATGAATGATAACAATTCACACTACATTAGAACCCCGATTATCCGTGTGACTAATTGACTTATAGTCCTTCTCTGGTCTGATACACCCCTCTACTCTGGTACCAGTTGTTTGCACCTTTTCCACAAAAATGCATCCTCCATTAATTGCTCTACTTGCTACTTGCCAAGTTGGTTATTTCACACCACAGAATATTGCCTCATTCCGCTGTCTCCACAGGAACCAAACACCAAAGTACTGCCATGAATGTAGTGACACCTACACATACTTGTCTGTTGCCCTGTTGCTTGACAGTAATATCGGATGAAATCTTCTCAAATTTGTTCTACCATGTCGGCACCTTGCAGTAACATCGGATTTCAAATTATATATGTCGGAGACCATTACACTTGATTCTCATTAATAATTTAGTTATATTTATCATTGTCATAATTAGTAAGAGCATGCTCATTACAATTGGAAAATAATCGGCGATAGATAGCTGGTGTCACAATTGTATCATAATTAATTGGTAATTTAATCAAATTACTTATATCTATTGCAGGGATGTAGGATCCAAAAATGATAAAGTTGCTTTTGAAATGCATACTAGAATCAATTTAGGAGTAAAGATGATTGATATTATTTGAAAAATAATTATTAAAATGCTTTTGTAACAGAGGATACTGCATTTTGAATTGCAGATCGAGATAAACATGCATGCTCTAACAGAAGTTCATTTATATTGGAAAAATATATTACAAAAATCAAGTCAAAAATTAATTGCAACAAATTGTTAAATTTGTACCTCTTTATCTTACAAAAGTTCAAATTTTTGTTTTAAAATTATTGATATGAATACACTAGTTTAGACAGAGAAGATAATCAAAATCAAAATCAATTGGTTTAAAATAAATAATTTGAATTTAATATTAAGATACAGGTGCACATTGATGCCTTCTCGTTATAAATTAATATGAGTAGGTGTGGAGTTACACTAATACATGATAATCATAGCGATAATATATAATTGTGTAGAAAAATATATTTTACTAACATGATTATAAATAAATCTGGTTAAGATCTATTATCAATGATTGAAATTGAAGATTATCAAAAATAAAAAAAAGGTAATATTGGAGGCCCCAAACGAGATAATTAAGTTACGATTTATTCAAGCAATGAACTACATAATATATACCGAATTTTTTATTAATATCCAAATTTAATATTAAATTTCAAAAAATAACCGGGTCAGTAACGTTTTTCGAAATCTACCCTTTCCGGAAATTTTTTTTCCGGAAATAGGCTAAATCCGGAAAAAAATTTTCCGGAAATAGGATTTTTTTATTTTTTTTTCCGGAAAAATTTTATCCGGAAATAGGATTTTTTTTTTTTTTTTAGAAATTTTTTTTTCCGAAATTTTTTTTTTATAGGAATTTTTTTTTTCAGTTTTTATTTATAATTTATTTATTTTTTGTATTTAAGTATTACAAATATTTAATATAGTTTTTAAAAAAATAGATGGAATACTATATAATTTGATTTATTCGAAGGACTGCTACAAATAATCCGGATCAACATTTTTCATGCCGGATTTTTTATGACCGTAAAAAAATATAATATAATATAATATATGCATATGTATATGTATATGTATAGGTATATATAATATAATATATATGTTAAAATGTGCTTGCATATCAAATTTTATTTTTTTTTGAATTTTTTTACTATTTATTAAGTATTTAACAAAATCGCTATCTATATTCAGACCATTGAATTTTTGTACCCATCTTAATAAATAGTAAAAAATATTAGAAAAATGTAAAATTTGATCTGCAAGCACATTTTAAAATATCCATCATGTTGAACGGTTTGGATCGACTGTTTGGACTTTGAAAACTTTGAAAATACCGATCGTTGAATGCCTACCGTTGAACGAAAACTTCAACTGAATTTTTGAGGCACTAAACGAGGGTTCCAATACCTCATATTTTTTATACCTCATCATACCTCATATTTTATATCTTCATTTTCATATATATTATATTATATATACATATATTATATTATATATACATATACATATATTATATTATATATACATATACATATGCATATATTATATTATATTATTTTTTTTTACGGCCGTAAAAAATCCGGCATGAAAAATGTTGATCCGGATTATTTGTAGCAGTCCTTCGAATAAATCAAATTATATAGTATTCCATCTATTTTTTAAAAAACTATATTAAATATTTGTAATACTTAAATACAAAAAATAAATAAATTATAAATAAAAACTGAAAAAAAAAAATTCCTATAAAAAAAATTTTCGAAAAAAAAAAAAAAAATTCTATTTCCGGAATTTTTTTTTCCGGATTTAGCCTATTTCCGGAAATTTTTTTTCCGGAAGTAGCTACCGTTTCTGGAAATTTTTTTTTCCGGAAAGGATAGATTTCGAAAAACGTTACTGACCCGGTTATTTTTTTAAATTTAATATTAAATTTGGATATTAATAAAAAATTCGGTAATATATACGATATATAAATTACATAAATTTATTAAATATGCTATCTAAATATTCAACAATACATTAATACACTTAATGTTTTATTTTTGTAAGATTTAGTAAATCAATGCAAGATTGTCAAACAAATTAATTATCAAGGAACCGTTGTAGGTAAATAATATAACTGTAAAGGTGATACATAATATCTCATTAAATATAGAGATATATACTAGCAATCTTTCTTAGACAAATGTGAAGTACATGATCTTCATTTTTCAATGTATATTTATAAAATAATCAAGGATTCTCTCCTCAATAACTTCGCACTGCAGTCTACAATAAAATAGTTAAAATAAAATTTCTATAAATAATAAAAATATATTGTATTATGTATATATCGCCTAACGTTCCAACGTTCTAAATGGTAAGTAAAAATAAGGAGAAATTTCATATATACCACTCAAAAACTGGAAAATTACGTATTTATCATCCAAATTTCTATAATTATAATTATATATTTATCAACTAAAAATATAATAACTCACATATTTACTCAATTAATCAAAAAATGAGATTAATTAAGTTTAAGATTATATAAAATATAATTAATAAGTCATTCAGTCTCTTCTTCTTCTCTGCCACGATCTTTTGCGCACAAATTTCCTTCCCGTCTTTTTTGACGTAACTTTCCATTTTCGCTTAAACTCTCTCCTCATCTCATCTCTCCCGCTTAAACTCGGAGAGAAGGGACATCAAACTCGATTTAAGGATTCCAATTCTAGCTTGATCGTCTAAAAACAAGATAACCACTTCAACTTTTCTAACAAAATAATTCATACTGAATTCGATGATGATATCGCAACCCGTTATCAAAGTAGTAATTGAGTTTGAGAATTTGTGTTTTGTTACTGACTCGGTTTAGAATATTTGTTTTTGGGTATAAATGAGAACTGTTATGAGGAAAATTGAAAAGCTAAAGAAAAGGAGAAGGAACTATTAAGGGTGCATGTTGGGTACGCATAAAGTTAAGTGAGGGGGGGATAAATCATAAAGCGCACCATGTCGTGGTTACCTCAACTTGCTGATTTATTTCTTAATTAATATGCGAAATCGGATTAACAATCATAACTAATTATTTCATTCCCAAATTCTCCTCTTTTCATTTCTTTCTTTGTTTTTCTCTCTCTCTGAAATCCATTCCTGCACAAACCAATTTCAATTTCGCATGCTCACGTAGAGGTAGAGGAAGAAACCCATTTTACTGTTGACCGCAAGCATTTCGCCATTTCTAAAAAATTTCCCCTCGAAATCGATTAATTTGCTTGATTTTTGAGGAGAATTTGGAGGTAGTTTGTGAGTGTGTTTTGATTTTGATCTGATGGGGGTAGATTACTATAATGTGTTGAAAGTGCATCGAACTGCGACAGAGGAGGATCTGAAAAAGTCTTATAGGCGATTAGCTATGAAATGGCATCCAGACAAGAACCCTAAAGAGGATATTAAAATAGCGGAGGCCAAATTCAAGAGGATTTCAGAGGCTTATGAGGTAAAATTTTAAGCTTTGCTTCCAGTCCAAATTTTGACAAATGCACTGCTGATAATTGTTACTGGATATATGCTATTCTTAATCCATGCCTCAATACAATTTCCATACAATTTTTTGAGATTTCATTTAAACCCTATTTTGTGATTTACTGTTGGATCTTGTTTCAAAGATCCTTCTGGCTTCTGCCATTTATACAAATGTGAGAAATTAGCATGCAAGTTCTTAATTTAGTCTTGGTTTTGTTGTGATCCATGTTTGCTAAACAAAACTCTACAGCATCACTGGTATAATATAAACCATACCATAAATGTACTAAATAGGTTAATAACCCTAAAAAAAAAATACTTGTGATATTTAGGTGTTGAGCGACCCTCAAAAGAGGGCCATATACGACCAATATGGTGAAGAGGGACTCAAAGGAATGCCCCCGCCTGAATCGCACTCAAGTTCCTCCTCCAATTCTAACGGACCAAATTATCGATATAACCCTCGAAATGCCGAGGACGTGTTCAGTGAGTTCTTCAATAGCACCAAGCCTTTTGGGTTTGAGTCAATGGGCCGTGCCAAGTCAATGCGGTTCCAAACCGAAGGAGCTGGTACATTTGGTGGGTTTGGGGAGGGAAAATTTAAGCAGTACAATGAAGGGATTAGTGGTGGTGGTGGTGGGGCTGCGAATGGTGCGGGATCCACTGCACACTTGAAGAAACCACCAGCTGTTGAATCAAAATTGCCGTGTAGTCTCGAGGAATTGTATTCTGGGTCCCAGAGGAAGATGAAGATATCTAGGACTGTTGTCAGACATAACGGGTACCCTCTCCCTCTCCCCCCTCTCTCTCTCTCTCTAAGGCTTAACAATATGTTATGTATGCATTAATTTATAATTTATATGTTGAATCACTTATGTTTACTGCTATCATGCCAAGTCTGCTGCTTATCATATTCCTGGTGCATGTTTTTTTTTCTCTCAAGTTCTTAGGCTTTCAGAACCAAATTTGCAGATAAGCATTAACAGTTTATAAGTAATTTACAGATAGATATTAATTATTTGAGTGCATAGTTTAAAGAAAATGTGATTTCTACTGAAGTGAAAAATTTATGTGTTTTGACATTGTGGGCTCATAGTCTTTATCATCCAAGTACTTCTCCCGGAAGTCAAGTCTAATAAATGCATCTCTCAATCACCCTATTCCACACTTATGATGTGTCTATTTAGATTGAATGATTGATAGAAGATTTTTAATGGGTCAATGCATGAACAATAGTAATTTTAATTGGTTATATGCATATGAATATCAACTAGGCAACTAGCAACTGAATCGGAGATTCTAACAATAGATGTGAAGCCTGGATGGAAGAGGGGGACGAAGATAACCTTCCCTGACAAGGGCAATGAGCAACCTCAACAACTCCCTGCCGATCTTGTTTTTGTAATTGACGAAAAACCTCATGACATATATACCCGTGAGGGCAATGATTTAATAATCCACCAAACAATTCCATTGGTTGATGCGCTGACAGGTACCACCGTCAATCTGAAAACACTTGATGGACGTGATTTGGTGATTAAATTGACAGATGTGGTCACTCCTGGGTATGAATTGGTAGTAGCAAAGGAGGGCATGCCTGTTGTCAAGGAGCATGGTAAGAGAGGTAACTTGAGAATCAAATTTGATGTTGGCTTTCCCTCTAGGCTTAATTCCGAGCAGAGGGCTAGTATAAGGCGGGTTTTTGGTGGGTCCCATACATAAAACCGTATATTATCAATGTGGGATCTGAGATGAGAAAATTGGAGAGTATTTACACAGCATTATTTGGTAGTTTCTTTTATGAGATATGGTACTAATTTGAAATGCTTTGTTTTTTTTTTTTATTAATTATTGGTTGTCTTGTTAGGTTTTTGTTGTTCTTGTAATAATTTCTCTTTAACTTTTTTCTTTTTCTCTTTTGATTGTTGTGTCAAGAGTGGATTTTATTTTAACTGATAACATATTGTGAGTAGCATAAAAGCAGGTTGTTAACTCTTGTCAAGACACTGTACATTTCAAAATTTTCCAGACCTCACAATTTTGTTGTTTACATTTTCCTTTTTTTCCTCGTCTGGTGTTGCAATTAATTTTTTTTTTTTCTACTTGACACAGTGATTTGATAATCAATCTCACATTTCATTTCCTAAAAATAAGATGTGTGAAGTTAACATTTCAAATTGCATTTCATTTCCTAAAAAAAAAGTGCTTTTCATGTTATACATATAATTGTAGAAATAGGAACCATCCTAATACAGATGTTAATGATTTAATAAACAAATGGGAAAAAGGAAGAAAAATGAATTGAGTTTTTAGAAGCAAATCAAAAGCTGCAGGCCATTGTCTTAAAATAAAATGAGCAAATGTATCTTTTTGTGTTTCTTCCATTTGCAATTTCCTTTTTGCTTAGATGCCTTTTAAGATCAAAACTACATGGATAAAAGCATTATTGTTCATTCTTGTCCTCTGAAGTACATGTAGATCCTCTGGAAAGAAGAAAAGAACAAAACTCAAAGAATGTTTCACATTAGAGGTAGTTCTCTTTTCTCAAAGCACTACCTCAAAAAATTATGAGAAAAAGAGAAATAGAAGCACATACCTGAATAACCCACACACTTAAAAGAGATTCGAGAGTAAATGATGCAAACCCTATTATGTAAAAGACCTACAATACCACAAAAAGGGTCATGACTTAACTTAATATCAAATCTTTAAGACTTAATATATTGACTAGTTTTAGGCTAAAGTTTAAACAAGTCACTTACTCCCACAAGTGCGCTATCGGATAACGTATCAATTGCTGCAAGTATTCCCCTGTTTATCCCAAATAAATTAAAATAGGACATATTATGAGATAATTCTGTTTGTGTATGTTGTGTGTGAATGCCTGTGTGATCTTTCTTTGTGTAATTGTGTGAGAGAGAAGCTAATTACGTTAGTGATTTCCCTTTGAAAACAATAGGAGGAGCAATTGCCGCAAGAACACAAAAACCAATGTGAACCTACACGCGCGTTAAAAATAAAAAAAGGGGTAAAGTGAAATATCATTAAAAAAGTCTAATAATTTACCTGAATATTTGCAATCAAGAAAAATTACCATATAAAAAAGAAAAAACCAACCGAACTTGAGTGCACTGTCCGTTCTGCCATATTAAAAGAGAATCGAAATATAACAGTCATTACTAATATCAGAAGAAGTGACTTACTGATTCCTAAAATACAGTAGAATAACTAGAAAATTGTTATCACCTCATAGCACGGTAGAGAGGCCGGTACCATAGAATGTAAGAAAGAGGACAGCCGCTCAATGCATAGATAATGGCCAAGAGAAAAATTGTTATTCCTGCTTATAAAAAAATAAAAGAAAGTTAAGGAACTTGTTATTTGAATAGAGATGCTTTATATTTGCAATTTTCCTTTGTAATATTGCTATTGGACAAACGGTTGACAATACTTGGAAGGTATAATCTATTACACAAATTGAACAGAAAAAGAAAACAAATAAATACATAAATAATCCAAAAGTAAAAAAATATGCAAAAATAGAAAACAAATAGAGATAGAAATTGAACAGCAAACACTACCTCCACCTTGAAGCGAGCAAACAAGCACAGCTATGATATTAAATACAAGACATAGAACAAGCCCTAAAAAAGTTAAAATGTATCTGTTAACAGAGTCAAAGGCAGAATTTTGAATTATGAGAGTCAACATATATTATTTTTGTTTTTTTGAAAAGATATGGAGGTCGACTTAATAATATTTATAAAATTTACGAGAGTAAAATAAACATATTTATAGTATTTTATATCTAAAACATTCACCTTGATGTCATTAACTCTATCTGCTCTTGTATCTGTAGTAGCTATCTTATATACAAACTAGATATAATTATCAAAAAATGGCTTGAATTGAAATACCTAACCAGCTCGCAAAAGCAAGGTATTGCAACTTCTGAGCATGAAGTGGTATTTCCTTGGCAATGTCATGATGAATTATCGGAAAAAATGGGGGCCAATTTTTCTCTTCTACTACTACTCCAGCTGCACATGTTTCCACAAACCCCTCAAACAATTAAAATTATGGCTCCCACGAAGTATTTCAATTTTGTTTATAATTGAGCCAATACAAAATTTGCATGCGATCTAGAAATGCAGTACCTCTTGTTAAAGCATCTTCTCTTATCTTTATATCCTACAAAACAAATGCAGAACCAAAAGAAATTTAAGAACTCAACACATGAAGAGATACAGAGAGAGAGAGAGTGGGGGGGGGGGGGGGGGGGGGGGGGGGGGGGGGGGGGTACCTTTTCCCTTTTCTTCAACTCTTCTTCCCATTTGGCAAGCTCCTTTTCCGAGGGATCCTATAAATTCAGATAAAAAAAAAAATGCTAATGAGAACACTAAAAATTTAAAACCCATGAAATTGCAGTAGACTAAAGAATAATATCATAGACCCAGGTTTATTTAGATTCCCTTTGGAAAATATTTCTGAATAGCAGTGCTATAGTGGAACTACAAATATTAAAGAGGAGAATCTCAGATACATAGAATTACACCAAATTATCAAGTTTAACAATTGTGTTGTGCCAAATTAAATACAATAATTTTACGTAAATAAAAGAAGTACCTTAACCCCACTAAATGGGCAATTATTGAATCAAAACTTTAAATATGCAAAATCCAATAGATCGAGAGTCATAGTGTGTTTATAAATTTAATCTGCTAAAGCACCACTATTATGCACTTATGATGGCTATTTAAACCTATGGTCATACAATAACAATGGAACAATAGTCACCGTGGTGTCTAAAGGTATTGTGGCGATTGCGGCATTCTTTCCTCCAATCACATCAGCAGGGGGGACCTTTGAATCAGGCCCCACGCCACTCTGCTAGATAAATATCATCATTTTGTCAGTTTTACAGGGAAAAAAGGCATTTATATTTTGAACTTGGGCACATGCTTGCTCTTTATAGTTTGGCTTATATATTCTATCCAGATGATTAGCTTTAGAAATACAAATACACATTACAAAATAAATAACAACAACAACAACAACAACAACAACAACAATAAAAAAAAAAAAAATAATAATAATTATAATACTAATTCTACTAATAATAACAATAACTGCAAGAATATTAATAATGATAATGATGATGACAACAATAATTCTAATATTAATAATAAGAATATATACAACTACAGTCTGCTTGCATCAGTGCCAATAGCTAAGAATAAGATGAGAAACTAAAACACCAACTTTTGAATACCGGACATTGCACCCAATGTGAAATTACACAACTCTTTTGTCACATTACATTTTATACACATCAAATTCATAAATAAGCAAATTGACATCCAGATTGTTTTCGGATCAGAGAATCTGATCAGAACTAGCAAAGATGTCACAACGCTATTTAAAATTGTAACCTTTCAATAAAAATTTGATGTGCAATATTACACACAGTTTTCTTCTTCTTCTTCTTCTTCTTCTTACAGTTACAAAAATGAGAAAAATGAAATTGAGAAAATCTGTAATACATATCATCAGCCCTTACGCATGCAGCATTTTCATTAGAAACGAGAAAATCGAAAGTAAGTAGGAATGAAAATGTGAGAGATTACAGCGAAAGGATTGACGTCTTCGGCTGCAAATGGATTAGTCTCCATCGGAATTGTAATTTTGTGAGTTTCGATCTCTCTCAAATCTCAATCTCTCTTCCTATTCCTACGTCGAAGCAAAAGAGTCGGGACTCAAGTTCGGATCGGATCGTTGGTTACAACTTAAGAAATCCGACAACATAATTAATCGTATGGGTTTTATACGGGCGGGAGGTAGTACCGGGCCTATTGCAATTGGATTTATCAAGGATCCGTAAACCCAATTAGCAGCAGGAAATCTAATCCGGAAATGGACTTCGCACTAAATTATACAACTCTATTTTTTTCTCTTTTCTTTTCTTGAAATATGCAATATTCATAAGCTCATCTAGATTTACTAAGACGGGGGTAGGATTTTCATGTTAGATTTTTTTTATCTAGATATTGTAAGCCCCTTGTTACACAGTTATACAAATGGGATTATGCTTTTAAAAGGCACAAGTTAAAATTTCCAAAATTATAGATATCAAACGTGATAACAGCCTTAAAGTGCCTATTATGAATTAGACATCTTCCTAATTATTGTAGACTGTAGTTTGTTATTTTACATTAGCTTACAATGGGTAATGGTTTAAATCAAGTCTGAAGAACAAAAAAAATATACTGATACTTCTACAAAAAGATACATGAACTTTGTAAAATGACCTTAAATATTTGAAGCTAACAAAAAGTAGCTGGGAACATTAAAAAAGATAACCAGCTTCTTCTGATGTGTAACGTTAATTACTGTGTTCATACATTATTTTAAGAAAGAAGGAGAGGCTGCAAACTTTGCATCAAACAATATAAACAACAAGAAAAACAAAATCTATGAAACACTTCAGCAATATATGAATTCCATATTCGTAAAAATTATTAGACACCAACTAGAAAAGTTTGGGCCAACTGACAATACAACATCAGAATAAGCACATAAACCAAATTAAACATCACATGAGATGTTCTATCTGCAATTATATGAAATTTCCCGAAATGTTTCTCAGTGATGGTGGTCTTGGTAGAAACGAAGGCCGCAATATTTGCACACGGCCGGCTCATCCCGATCAAGGCATATAAACTCAATTGGATGACCAAGAGCTGGATTGATATCTGCACAATAAAACATATACATAAACTACAAAGTTCAGATATTGTCATGAAACAGGTAGGCTTCATATAAAACACTCCAACTCATATGGTTTGATGCAACAGTAGTACTGGTAAGTACCCACTGAATCCAGCTGGTGCACTGGTACTTTACCACTAAATGTTTAGTGAAACGACAAACAAAACACAATAAAGTGATGAAAAATAATAATTAATAAAGGGCTGAAGAAGAGCAGTAAAAAAAAAAAAAAAACCTCCTTCACAAGCAACAATGCGGCCATCAACTTTGATAGGTGGAACTTCATTTATCAATTCCATTGGTGATTTCTTGCTAGTATCCTATTTAAGATAAAAATTTAACAAAAATGGCACAGTTAAGATCTATTTTCCAACCCTAAAAAAATATGATCTATTTTCCAATTTTTTTAACGAAAACAGGGATGCTGAATAAAACTATATGTTTCACACCATCTGCAAATAATACCCACATGTTTCTCATAATTGTCAGCAATTTTAACTCGTAAAATGAATTGACTAAAAAATTAAGCAAAGCAAGTAATCTGGTCGATCAAAGGATGGGTGAATTAGTCATTCGTAGCTTAATCTGACTTCCAAATTGGTGGCTGATGTTATTTGCAAATAATTTGAAGATGGGAATTGATAGCAAACATAGATACGTTAGGTGCTTTACTGTACAGTGAACCCATTCACCAAAAATACTATAAACAAAGGTAGCCTTTTGTTTGTTGAGAAAAACTAAGAAAGAAAGAGTGTATTTAATATAAAGATATCCCAAATCAAGAATTCACATATTATTACTATCTCAGCATTTACATCAGCAACCAGAGCTTGAAACAAGCACACTATTCTCTTTCTTCTTTAGATCAATTTGTGCTAAACTGGGATTTTATGGTTAACAGTATCACTTACATCTAAAATACATAGTAAAAAACAAAGCAGGAAAAAACAAAACATTAGGTAAGTTAAGGAACTAGAATGAATAATCTGAGAATTGCATGCCTTTTCCAAGTCATGTGGAAGATTTTCCTATGCAGGTACAAGGGGAGGACATTGCACCAGTAGAGGAGGCTTTTAGATGAAGAGAGGGAAGATTGGGCCCATGCTTGGGTATGAAGAAGTTAGTCTTACTGCTCTTACAGCAGTGACAAGTTGAGCGTGGTTGCTGGATTCTGTTGGCTTTTTAATGTATCTGAACTGGTTATTGATGCAAGTTATGTTTTTCTGATGCATGCCATGAATGGAACATGTAGGTATTCAGGGGATAGGAGTTGTGTTGAATAGACTATGGGGGTATTTTGGGATTCAGGCTAGCTTTGGTTAGTTAGTTCGCACTTCTTGGTACCACTTACTGGTACCAATTTACTGTAATAGACTACTACTCTACTAGTAGTAACTTAATGAAACTGGTGGACTTGTCAAAGTGCAATCATTGACTCTCCCATATTTTCCTTATTTCTACACTAAAATTCCTCAACAAATAACATAGCAATACAATAGAATTAGCTTTCAAACGATTAACCAAAGACGCATGTTTCAAGAGACTGTAAATCAGATTAGGAGTGAATGTAATATCTAACTTCATTCGAGGAAGACTAAGATGAGATAACACAAATTCCAAGGATAAAGATTTGAAATGACAGCAAAACGAGAAGAAATAGATCTAAGAGAGAGAGAGAGAGAGAGGGAGATCGGACCTGCATCCATTTGGCGGTGTGGTCGCCGATGACGGAGCTGATGGCCTTCTCCGTGGAGAGAGAACGCGCTGGTGCGCCTAAACTTAGGGTTTTGAGCACTTGCGGAAGCCTTCTCATCGCCATGACTACGAACGAGCTCAGGCCTCAGGGAGGAAGAGGAAGAGGAAGAGGAAGAGGATCCAACAAAACCAAAACAGAAAACAGAGAAGAGAATGGGAATTCCAATCAGTAATGAATCCGCGTGTTAAATAAAACCCGGCCCAAAACAAGAAGGCCGGGTTTTAATCCATTTTAAACCCGGACTGGGCTTAGAAGTATACCCTCAAGGCCTCAACCTACACGTCCTTGCTGTTTTAAATACAAGTCATTGTTCATGTTTTTAATCAAATTAAGTTGTCTTTCAAATTCGTATAAATCTATTCATCCTAAATCAAATTGATCAATTATGAATTTCGGATTGAATGCATTTCTTATGCATAATATTTGTCTAGAATGCTTAACAGTGCATTGTGTGTGATTGTTGATGTTTTAAATCAATTTGTGCAAGTTTTATTATCTGAAGATCACCAAAATTGACATATAACTCCAATTTATGTGTTTTGTGATATAATTCTGCTGTAAATACATTCTAACAGATTTGAGTATATAACATTTTATCCATCCTTTTGATTTAGCGCAAAATTTTTACGAGGATGCAAGGAAATATATTAAATGGATATTGTTGATGCAAAAAAATCACGAGCATATAAATGATAATATTTAGGATAAATAATAATATTTAGGATAAATATATGCCAATTTTGATTATTATATGACTTGAAATGTGGTACCTATTAATTTTCGCTTGAATTAACACATGCAATATACGGTAAATGTATTTTAACAAATTTGTTTTAATGTAGAAAAATTCATCAGCATGTAAATGATAATGTGGGGAGGATATCTGTCGGTATTGATTATTATATGATTTGAATTTTGCCAGAATGGATTCTTATAGAAAAAAAAGAAAAAAAAGACTGTAAATACTGACAGGTAATATGGCACAGGTGAAAACCTGGATATATAGGATCATCACTACAATTTGTTAGCCTTAGTTAGAAAACCCAACATCAGAAAAAGTTACATACATAAAAAGAAAAAAAGGCATAGTAACCCCTAATTAACCAGCATGCTATGTCTAAAGACTGAGAAAATAAAATGAAGCAAAATGATAGGATCAGTGAGGTGGTTTCTTGGAGTATTGAAGATTATGACCTGTTTTTCCTTTTTGATGGATTTCTCATTTTAGCCTGCTTATCCGTTTCCTTCCGTTTCAATGCATTTTCAACAGAGTTGTATAAAGTCCACTGAGCAAACACATTCTGCACAAACAATAGCATCTAAAGGTCATCTAATATGGTTTTTGTGTCTCATATCAATATTGGGTTCAGGTTGGTCATTTCTCTATTACGACATCTGAGATTATTAACTGACAAAACCATTTGGAGTATTCAGTTTTTAGGTGAAATTAAATTATTCAGTCAGTTCAAATTTAGCCAGCTCTACCAGTTCAAATTAAAGCAGCGGCTGCCAAAGTTTAAGAGAGAGAGAGTGAACCAGGGAATTCAGATAAAGATCAACATTGGGAATGCATGCATCAAAGTCAGTGTCATATTTTGCACATATCTCCACTGCTTTGTTCAAATCTTCTACTGACAGTTTAACCATGCTATCCATTAGCATTAATTTCTCCTCTCTGTTTGTTTTCCTGTTTTGAACAAATTAGCTTAAAATCCATATGTATGTACTATTAATCAAATCAAATATTCTAGCATCATAAAAGAACCATATTCGATCTACCTGCATCTCTTCTTGAGCTCTTCCCGAAGCTCCTCAAGTTGCATACTCAGCTCCACAAGCTTAAACAATTAATTAATTTTTAAAAAAGTACAACTATGACATTAGTGCTCAGGTTTTCTATTGACCCACCAATTGTCTCCATAAAAAAATAATGGCCTTGGCCCACAAAAGACGACATGTATTTTTACTGCATATATAGCTCCTAACAATTTCTTTTGTTGATTTACTAATTCCAATATTCAGAGTAACAACACATAATATTATTCAAGTTACTTGAACCGTACTTGCAAATAAGATGGTATGATATTTTAGATGGACTCCATTAGATATGGCAATTTCAACCTTACATTTTAGAATTAATATTTTTATTTTCCAAAGCCCAGATTGAAGAACACAAAGCAAAGAAAATTTTGAATGCCGGATATCAACTTAATTTATGTGAGTTTATTTTAATATATTGATTTAGTAAGAGAGTTTAGGCAGTTTAGTCACTTTTGCTAGACTAAATGGTTGTATTATTTGTAAAACACCATAAAAAATTAATGGCGGTGTTGTGAATACATTATGTTTGACGGTATTCAAATACAGTATGGAAAAAAAGCTTGAAATGAAATGTAGGTTACCTCCTCCTCAGTATCTCGGGCCAATTTCTCAATTGCGGCTTCTTGTCTCATTTCCTATTTAATTATGCAACTCATGGTTAATTAAGTAGAAAATAAGGTACTTAATTAAGGGTAACAATATTAATTGATTTGAAATAAAATCTGAATACATACTTGTGCGGCAAATTGAAGGCTGAGCGGGTACCACAGTTCCTCAAACACAGAGCTCAATTTCTGGGCCATAATATGCACATGAGAACCGGGATCATTGTATTTCATGGCATTTGTGAAAACCAATCTGACATCGGAACATATGTCATACACATTCTTGTATCTGCGACTCTCTTCCTTTTCCTCCATGCGGTTCAGTATTGTGCCCAAGTCCATCGGTTCTTTTATAACCTAGAGAGAGAGAGAGAGAGAGAGAGAGTATGTATTGAACATAGAGATAGATAAAGGGGGAAATATTATGGGAATATAAAATCACCTCGTGATAATCATATAGCCCTAAAGCTTTGGCATCAACCGGTTTATTGAATGGGAAAGCCCAGCTGTGGTTCATAATCTACACATAATAAGAGAGTATCAAGAGTTGTGTTGTGATGTGTTGAGAAGCATGCACAGAGGCTCTCACTTTTTTCTATACATAAAAAAATGATCCAAGCCATTAAAGTATATATGGTCACAAAACTAAGATATTTTAAACACCCTAGAACAATAATTTTTTTTGTAAATTTATGACACTAAAATCAATTAATCCACTTGTATGTAACTTACAGTATATATAGTAATCTTCAGCATTTAGTTTAAATTACACCCAATTTACAATTTACCATTTACCTTGCAGAGAATTGAGTGAAACCGCCGCATTGATTCATCACTGGCCCCATCTGTCAGTTCCTCATTATTCTCATAGTACTGAACCACTGTCTTCACTCTTTTCTCCAACTGCAACACAAATGTACACAAAATTTATGATTTCTGTGAGAAAATTAACACCCTAAATTTATGATTGTAAATGATTCTATTAACAGTAGTGGTGCATAAAGAAGTGATAGTTTGAAATAAAATAATTGAATATTAGGTCACTTGTTCATTAACAACTCTTTCTAGAGTTTGAAGCATACTCTTCCAATAGTAATAATGCAAAAATCCCAATGACCAGCAAGAAACAGGGTACTGCCCATTTTTAGAATGATTTTCAGGGATTAGTGTTCAAAGTTAACAATTTTGAGGGTATGTAACAATTTACAATTTCAATATTAATTATAAATTTACAGCGCAGCGGGAGAAGAGAGGGAAAGAGAGAAACCTCATCGGTACGACGATCTAAAACCTCGGCCTCTAGATTCGGGTTAAATTTCTTCTTTGATGATTCTGCCATAGATACCTTTTTCGATTCCCCCTTTAGTCTTCTTGATTTTACAAAGAAGTTTCTTGGCTGCTGTTGGAGATAAAAAGGTAAAAGGGTCAAGGCAGGATAAATGACGGTCGATTAAATATTAGCTCTTTTATATTTACTTCTGAAATAATATAAATCATAATGTAATTCTTGATATTTCCGCTTGACGACTAAACAAATATATATTTTTAGGCAAATTAGAAAAACATATTACTCAAGCCCAAAAATAGCACGCCATATAATCAAATAACTCAAGCCCAAAAAAATATTCAAAGTCTCAATTATTTAAAATTTGTGAAGTCCCACCAAAGATAACATATCAAGCATCAATGTAGGTAGCTTTCAAATGCAACGAAGTACTCGATTATATATAAAAAAAGAAATTCTAAATAGCGATCGTCATTGCAGAAAGACTAAAAAATAACTATAGTATTAAAATAGTTAATAGCTGTCACACTCCGAGACAATCCGCCACGTATTTACACGTAAGGCGTGTGCACATCACATACATTATCAATAACAATATAAATAAAACCACATTTATTTCATAAGCAAAATAATTAAACAAATGATCACGGTCGACATGGCCAGTAACACAAACACTGCCATACCGACTCAATGTATCAATTATTGAATCATGAAAACAAAACAAACAACATGTGGCAGTTTATCAATTCTTATATCTTCCCGCTTAGTCTTACTCTTGTCCTTGCTCGAATCATTCCTCTTCATTACCTGTAACCCACATAAAAGTGGAACGGGTGAGAGATCGAACCTTCTCTCAGTGCGGGATTTAGTTTCAGCCCAGAGTTTATAAAACCTTTACCTTTTTCTCACAAATATGAAAAGATAAATAAAATGCATATACTTTTTCTAATGCAATGCAATCCTACCATTACTTATCAACTTAACCATTCTTTCTTTTCTTTTCTTTTCTCTTTTTTTTTTCTTGTTTCTCTGACCGCGGAACTCCCGCCCGACGCCGGAAGAAATCACTTAATTTCCTTGTTTCTTTGGCCGCGGAACTCTCGTCCGACGCCGAAAGAAACTGCCAACCCAACCGCGGAACTCTCGCCTGACGCTGGGAGGCTGTCGCCCTAACCGCAGAACTCCCACCAGACGCTAGGGTTAGACCCGTGACAGGACCGTTTTCGCCTACAGTCACGTTAACGAGGGGCCCAGTCGAACACTAGACCCAATGTATACATCCCAATATGCAAGTATATCGGCCCCTGTTTAGTTTCCTTATTTGTTATTTTCAAAACACATTTACTCAATCACACAATTCATGTCATGCTCAACACATCATATCCATGCAAGTCCATTAGTCAATATATGAATCATATTATTTCATGCAATTTATTTATGTCTACTCAAGTTATACGAATGGTTCAAAAACAACATGTATAAATCTAACTAATGCAATAATAATAAACAGTTGAATGACAATAGGAAAGTAAAATAGTTTCATAAAGTCTAGAAAACCCGCACCTGATATCTGATTAAGTTATTGGCCGTCTCTTACATCTCTTAAATCTTCAAACGTCTAACCCAGTGAATAAACATATCTCTATTTAGAAATGTTTACTTACTCTCGTATCTTAACATTTCTTAACATTTCTTATATTTATATTAACATGTTATTATTTCTAATTCTTACTTTCAGTTAATTTATTCACCAATAATAAATTTGGGATTCTAATATAGTAATATAACTTTATTTGGACAACTTAGTATAAACTATTTGCTGGAATTTATTTTTTTTAAATAAAGAATTAATTTCTTTAGTTTATATTTTCTGAAATTTATTTTTAAACCAAGATTTCTACATTTTATATTTGCTAAAAAAAATAGTTTCTAAGTCTATAAGAAAATAGTAGTGAATAATTATAGGTATTAATTACTATATATTGACTTCAAAATTTTAATAAGAAGATATCTCTACTTTAAACATCGCCATGTATATAAATATATACCAAAGTATCTTATTTGTTTCCTTCCAATAAACAAAGCAACTTTTAAATTATTATAATGCTAATAATAATAATTAGTGGGTTTAGACAAATTTCTACTTAGGGTTATCAAATACAAAAAATATACAAAAATATACATCATAATCCGATCGACTTTGAAATCAAATCTTGATAACTTGATGAAAGGAACACGTTATAATAACTAATGTGTCAAACTATATGATTAGAAGTAAATATTAAATTAAAGAGAATAATTCTAGATTTTATTATAATAAATATATTATTACTATTATTATTAATTAAATAAAAATATTTCAGATTATATTAGAGACATACAAATCATAAATTCCTACAATCTAAGAACTATAATCTACTCTAATTAATATCTATTTATCATGTCCTAATCGATAAAATTTACCTTAAAGCATGAAGTTTAGACCATAGAACTTCAATCAATTTTGCAAGAGTAAGGTTTCTTTGGATTTTTCTTGAGTTGGCGGCTGTGAAGAAATGAGGAAGGAGAAATATGACAGGAGGAGGGGGTGAGAGATCTAATTAAGTATGATAAAATGAAGAATGAGTCTTTCCTTTCTCCAGAGTTCAAAATATAAATTTGGATGGTTTCTTATCTTAATCAGGTTAAAATGGAATGAAATCAATTCTTCAATCCAGCTGTCCATGCGTGAGACGTTGTAATTTACGTTTAATCGCTAAATTAATTAGAGATTTAGAAAAATAGTTAGCTGCATGGAATTAAGGAATGAAAAAAAAAACTTTTGAATCCTGTGCTTAATGGATAAATACATACATATACTTGCCGATTAATTTCCTTAATTGAGTTGCACAAATCTCTCTTCAAATATATTCAAATATAAGAATTCTACTATTTCATTATTTTCTTTATATTAATAATTATATTGGTTTAGAAACATTTTTTTTTTCAAGAGCCATACTAGTCATATCAATATTAATATAACATGTCATGAAAAGACACATAATCTTTATTATATTATAAAAATATTGTAACCATAATTAATAATGACTCAATTTTTTTGTTTTTAACGTGACGAATCGTTACAATAGCACTATAGTTTTTAAAGTTCAAAAAAAATTATAACGCATCTATAGCTTTTAAAGTTCAAAAAAAGTTATAACGCAATTCTAACTAATTATTTAAAACTCTGTGAAAGATAAAATAAACAGAAAATAAATAAAGAGAAGTATATATGGTATGAGACAAATGACAAATGAGAGTTTGAACTAGATCTCTCGTGATTATAGGCCGTATACACGCAAGTTTAACTAAATGAGATTATCAACTAAAAGTAAAAGAAAAAATGTGACGTTTTTTTTTTTTTTAAAAACTTTTCTACATGCTTGAAATAATCAATTAGGGTGTTTGATTCGTTGTTTGAAAGGTGATTTTCTGTCATTACAATTTCATTACCGTATTTAGTAAAATTGATAAAGAAATAATAGATATGTTAATGTGTGATTGTAATTACAATTCTATAGTTTATGCTTTTATGGCTGTTTTTTTTTATTCCCGCTCGACGGAAATCACTTATGTAGATTTGAAGATGATTCATATGTCTTTATTTTTTGTGCCTTCATTATATATATATTTTAGACATTAATAATTAAAAATTTAAAACTCAATCAAAATAAAACTGTTATATTTGATCTATACCATTTTTTCTATGCACATATAAAAGAATGTGATATTTTGACTTTGTTTTGACCAGTATCAAGAGCTTGGAGAAAAACATTGGTGTGGATAAATTCTGAAGTTTGATTTTTCAACTTATTGATTCATATAAAAACAAAACTGAAAAATGATAAAAGAAAATAATATAAATTAGATCTAACGGTTTTATTTTGATATAAAAGTTTTAAGATTTATATTATTAGAAAATTAAAAATTGGAAGCGTAATGGAGGCACATAAAATGAAAGTATTGAAAGCTTCCTCAACAGTAATTATTTAGATAAATCTAGTTTAATATGTTTTTTCAAAATATTAAGTTGAAATTTAACGATCGTAGTCATTCATTTTTAAATCACTCATATACAATGGTTTAAATAGCGTTTATCGCGAAATAGCGTACAGGTTAAAAAAATCGCGCTATGCTCAAATAGCGGCGCTATAGCGCGGAATAGCGCGCTATAGCGGCGCTATTTGGGCATAGCGCCATAGCTTTTTTGGTTGGAAAACGCTATAGCGGCGCTATAGCGCCGCTATAGCGCGCTATTTAAAACACTGCTCATATACCATAAGTTTGATATATATTAACTAGAATTGATATATTAATTTAAGGAAAATTGAGTGCATATTCATTAAAATGATTGTAATCCGAAATTTCCCCATAATCTGATACAGCAAATGCTCTGCTTGTTCGCCTATTGCAAGAAACATGTATGCATATAAAACATTTCAGTGAAAATACGTGAATATAAACCTCACATTTATCTAATTTTACACAAATTATACTACATATTATTAAAAATACATTATACTACATAACACTAAATTACACAAATTTATACTACATATATGCTAAATTACACTAAATTACCATCAAATAAACTCTAAATTAATACTACATTAACACTATCTGATCATTAATTTTTATGCAATTGCTTAGGTTTGGAATAAGGTAGCATTCCCTTACCAATCCTACTCAATTAGAACATGATTAAAAAACGTAACAATGACTAACACTAGAACATGATTAACAACTCTCAGATTGCATTTGATACCAGTAGAGGGCGTGTACCGTTCCGACCAAACCGTGTGCGATTCCGGCTGGAGTGAAAACCAGCCGTGTACAATTTACACAGTAGTATGCAGATGGTGACAGAACCGCATGCGATTGCTCACTTAACCAGAAACTAGATTAAATGAATATAAACGACAGATAGCCTGATCCCTAGAACCCTTTATTACCTTTAATCCTTTACTAAGTTGATTGATCACCTTAAACAAAACACTACTCAACCAATCAACCAAACACAACCAAACAAACCTAGAATTAGTGAACAATTTAACCTGAATACACTATCCTACGAGAGATTCATACGCTTGTGAATTAATAAGTAAAGTAGACAGTTAGAGTTATAAATATTATTAGCTCTGAATTTTAAACCATCAATATATAATGGGATTTTCTATGGCGATAGCATGGCTGGATTAGAAAATAGCTAGATAGAAAATATTTTTTGTCGTTTTTTATAACTTCAATAAGAATAATGCTTGTTTCGTAAAAAAAATATTAAAAACAATTATGTTTAAAAAAAATTCCACCAAGTGTGCATCTACTATTGGAGAGAGCCGAACCAGGCAAGATGGGTTCTATACTTCTATTACAGTGTAAGCTAGGTGAGGAGCCCAAAATGCGAAACAACTAGTCTAAACTAGGCCCAATTGTAAAACAAAAAAATAACCAAAAGGAATGTTATTGAGAAAATGAGAATTGATTGGAATGTCATTGAGAATTAGCAGCACAAGTGAAGTGAATGAAATGTTATTGAGAAAAAGTTAATGGTCCCCAGGCAAAGATGCCATTTCACTTGAGCACGTCAGGCGACACGGCTATTGCAACTGGGACACGGTGCAGACACTCAGTGTAAGAGTTGTCATTCAAGGTGGATGAACCATTTGAAATCAAATCTCAGGAAGGACATTTGAAAACCGCTTCTATGTCAGTAATTATAAAATTTTTAACTGAAAAATACAAACTTAAAAGAAACATTAATTAATCATTGAAAGAGCTTATCAGCACAAAGTGAAAATAACTAGCTATATGTAGCTGTAAGCTGCCTATCGCTACATAACAGGTACAATAAGAAAGTTATTTATATGAAAAAAAAAAAAAAAAAATAGACTCAAATCTACAGTACTGTATTTCTCCTAGCTATCAACTCCTCTATCAAATTGTCAAGGTCAGAATAAGACGATCCTCCCTCTTGCACTGCTGCCTTTGCTCTCTCTTTTAGTTCCTTGGCTCGTTTCCTCGTCGCTTCACTTTCAACGCCTGCACCAACAACACTCTCAATCACATTCTTTATTGTCTCTGTTTCAATCAATTGCTGGCTATCCTTTACCCCAATCGCTGCTCCTACTTGTAGCATCTCCACGATCAGCTTTTCGTTGAAGAATTGTTCAGCACCCATTGGCCAGGTTATCATCGGTACACCAGCAGTGATTGCTTCCAGTGTCGAGTTCCATCCACAGTGTGTCAGAAAAGCCCCGACAGCCGAATGGTTTAATATAAGTAGCTGAGGTGCCCATCCTTTGATAATTATACTCCTTTTTTCTTTATGCGTTTTTTGCTCAAATCCGTCTAGCCAATCATTGTATCCCTTTAGGTTTGAACTCTTAACAACCCAAATGAAATCGCGATCTGATTCCTCGAGTGCAATTGCAATATTCATAAATTGCTCTAGAGAGATGTGTGCTAATGTACCGAAACATATGTACACCACAGAACCGGAACGTTTGCTATCAAGCCAATGCAAAAGCTCCTCAGTTCCAATCGATGTGTTCCCTCCTCTATTGGATTTCTCAATCAATTCTTCGTTGCACAGCACAACCGGTCCAATCAGCCACGCCTTTCGGCCGACCACCTCACGCCAGTGTGCCGCGTAATCAGCTTCCAGTTCTAGAAAGCTGTTAATGATCTCACCATAGCTTATGGCATCCATTTCATTGCTGTGCTTCAACATAGCAAGAATCTCTTTGTTCTTTTTGAAAGAAATAAACTGACCTCGGTGCATCTCCAATTGGTGCGGCAAGCCTGGTACAACAAACTTGTCTGCCTCATCAGGGAGGAACTCTAAAATTTGATGAAGTTTCTCCTGCGCAGAACGTGCCAGTAATCCCATACCATTGAAAGCCAGTCGAGGAATACCAGTTCTTGCGGAGACATCAGCAGACCAAGTGAAGAAGGTGTCCGAGATGAATGCATCGGGATTTATCTCCTTGAGCACTTGCTCAAATGGTTTCTCTAGAAGCAAAAAGGCTTGAAAAAACTTCTGATGCATTTCGGGGTGGCTGACAAATGAGGCATTTTCTAGCCCGTCCGGTAGACCCACCTCAGCAGAGGGGAAAGAGATCAAGGAAACAGAGATTGGCACGAGGTGAGTATCATTTTTGCTTTCAATGAACTTATTTGTCCTGTCGAATGTCGGCTCGACGCAAGTAACATTGGCAGGGGTGGTAAGGAAGGTGCACTTAACACCACGTAAGGCAAAAACTCTCACCACATCAGCCATTGGCAGGAGGTGGCCATGGGCGAGGAAAGGGAAAAAGAGTATGTGAAGTGGGGAAGATTGAGTTGCCATGGCATGCAATATTGAGGTGTTTGATTTAGTCAAATAATTAATTTCCAACCAATTATATATACAAAGGAAGGGAAGGGAAGGGAAGGGAAGGGAAGGGAAGGGAAGGTCATAATATGGCCAATATAAAACTTGGAAATTTCAACAATGTGACAGATAAAAGATCACAGAAATTTCAACAATGTGGACTTTGGTCTCTTTTAAAATCAGACTTTATCTGTTTATTAACTTTTGTGGTCGTCATTGCTTGCGTAACGCATGGACAATGATTGATGGTGATCTTTTATGGTTGTCTACTTGTATCATCATGGATGTCTTTTATGATTTTGAATTTTTGATATATAATTTGTACCTTCTGTACTGTACCGGGAAAATTTCGCATCAGTAAAAATTCCAGAGCAAGAAACCTAATTTAATTAGTGGCCTACAAGTTGGCAATTTTTTAATTTCATACCATCGAATTTTAATAAAACCAAATCGAAATATCCAGATTTTTTTTATTAATTAAACAGAGTACATCAACCATGCAGCCTTTTTTTTCTACCCTGTCAACTAAAAAATTCCAACATTCTAGTAGACAGGGTAATTTCTTCCGATCTAAAGGGTACCATATATAAGGGATAATTGCTGGTGTGGCCATTAAAACATTCAAAATTTCCAATATTCCCATCGAAACAATAAAATATCTAATTTCCCCATTCAATAGTAAAACTAAAATGTCTAATTTACCCTTCTTTTAAATGGACCCAATTCGCATCTAATTAAGCTGGAGCATAATCTGAACCTTGTCTACCACCGGAATACTGGGTCCAAGTGTAAGAAACTAAGTATCTACATTAAGTTGACATCACGACACAGGCGATTATTGATTTGTGCTTCAGCTTCCCTAAGGTGCTCGGCTTCAAGTCCCGATCAAAGCAGATTTTCTATCGTGATTCTTGACTTTGTTGAGGGGAAACATATTATGCCATCCAAAGTCTAGATGGAATTAGAGGTTGAATAATACCCTTAACGGGTATACCCGCCCGTACCCGCCCGTACCCGCCAGCTAGGGTACCCGTGCCCGAGCCCGGGTATGGGTCGGGTACTCGGGTACGTGGGTACGGGCAAAAACCGGACCGGACCCGTTATTTTAGACCAATACCCGAGTTAACCCGTACCCGACTACCCGAGTACCCATACCCGAGTACTGTTCATCACAGTTCAAAATTCAAAAAATTTGATTTTTCCCCCCAAAAAAATCAGAAAAAAACCAGAAAAAATCAGGAAAAACCAGAAAAAACCAGAAAAAATCAGAAAAAACCAGAAAAAACCAGAAAAAAAACAGCAAAAAAAAAAAATAAAAAAAAATACCCGTACCCGTACCCGCCTTACCCGTCAAGGGTACACGGGTAAGGGTATAGGACGGGTAGGGTATGGGTTTTGAAAATTATACCCGCCATACCCGTACCCGAATACCCTTGTACCCGAGTATACCCGTACCCGAGACGGGTATACCCGGGGTACCCGTACCCGCCCGAGTTGCAAACCACTAGATGGAATCGGTACATCTCTGCAGTTCATACCAATTGACCCGTTATCAGTACTTAATACTAATACTGAAGCTTAGTTTCGGATGAATTAAGAGAAGGGATCTTCAATTTTCATAGTAGGGGCAATTTCATGTATATCCCTCAAAAGTTTCAATATTACATATTTATCCCTCCAAAATCAATAATTACATATTTGAAAATCATACAAACTCACATATTTGTCCAATATAACTCTATAACATATCAAATATCTTCAAAAATATTTAAATATTATTTTTAAAGCTTAAAAAAAATTACAGTATTAATTAATAATATATTGACTATTATGCTCTTCGTTTTTATCTCTTTAGTCCATCTAAGTTATCTTCTCTCGAAGATGTCAAACCTCCTGCCTCTCTTTCCAAACGAAAATGGAAATTAAAGCAACGAGGAGCGGCATAAATCTGTGAAAGGGGAGGCAGCTAAGGAAGGCGGTAAAAATCTGTGATTTGGTGTGTTTGGAGAGAGAGGCGGGGGAGGTTTCATGCCTTACAAATAAGAGAACTCAGGCGGACTAAAGATATCAAAGGACATAATGGTCAACATATTATTAATTAATATTGTAAAATAAATTTTAAAGTTTAAAAAATATTATTTAATTATTTTTTGAGATATTTGACACGTTATAGAGTTAGATTGGGCAAATATGTGAGTTTGTACAATTTTCAAGGATAAATATGTAATTACTTATTTTGGAGGGATACATATGTAATATTAAAACTTTTGAGGGATATATATGAAATTCTCCCAAATATTGATGATAAGAAAATTAAGAGAATTGGAGAAAGAGGAGGTAGCACATTTAGTTAGGAAAAAGGTTCTAAGACTATTGGTTATTCAAAGGTTGAAAGTTCGATCCCCTCATGACTTTGTAGTTTTTGCGAAGATTTTCAAAAAAAAGAAGAGAAAATTAAGAGAATTGAATTTAGAAGTATAAGGAAGAAATTTTCTAGTGCAAAAAAGAAGAAACACACAGAAAGAAGGAACATTACTACAAAAAGTATTTTTCCCATCGCCCATTTATCATCGGATGTGCTCCTGCACAAATGGCGCTCGTCACAAATGGCAGTGTTGTAATTACATTGAACTTTTTACCATCGGTTGGTGTTTAAAACATCGATGGCGCTGATGCCCCCCTCTTTGCCATCGGTTAATTTTTAACCAACCGTTGGTTTTGATTGACTCTTTCACATCGATTGGGCTATTAAACTGATAGTGTAGATGTGGTGATTTTTACCATCCGTGATGTAGATGAGACGTCACCATAGTTTGATCAATACCAACTCTATTCTTTTTTTGAACCAATGAAGATGTTCAAAAGGGTAATTAATACTTTTTTTAGAAGTAATATTCATGCATGCACAAAATACACAACATGTGTCTATCCATACAAAATATATTCCTAAAATATCTAGCTAGCTAGTATAACAACAAAGTCTTATCGACATGCATAGTGTCGAGTTCCACAACTACTAATTCTACAACTCCCAAATCCCATCCACTATAACTATATGTTCCACCGTTATGCGTTGAAAAATAAAGATTGCGATAACCACTGATTATACGATAGTTTCTAAAATTTTGCAATTCCCCTGTACCAAGCATCAGATATTTAATCACTTGTCACACCATAAAATCAAACCTCCAGTACTTGACCTCAACTATCTCGAGATATCTTCTTGGAGATGGTTGAAGCCTCGGCGGGACTCGTGGATTTGATGACACTCTATCCTCAACTGGCCATTGCAGAGCATAACAGTGCTGCAACAAATTAAATTAATAATTATCAATTGATAAGTAGACCCTTAATTAATTTAACTTACAACAATTAATTAAATGATGTATGGAGGCTATATATAGCTTAATTAAGTTGGAAAACTATATATATACTTACACAATCCTCATGTTGTACTATTGTGAGCCTTGTCAAGTTGGGGCAGCTCTTTATGATTCAACTTTCCATTTGTAAAAAAGTAAATGTACAAATGGAAACAGTTAAAACCTTCAAGTTATCAAATTTTGGGAGTCTTGTCGGCAAAACTGGCAATTCCTATATATATATACATGTAATTAGGATAATAATATACAAACACAAGTCGGAACAATTAATTGAACTATATATAAATTCATTAGCTATAAATGTGGGTCAATTAATTCAGGACCATGGAATTAATTAACTAGCTATGTGGGTCAATTAATCATATAAAATTAGCACCGCAGTTAATTTGTGACCTTAAAACTATAAATATGGGTCAATCAAATAAAATTGAATCTGATAATGTGATTGGATGTCAATTTAGTTAATTACAGTACCCAACATTTTATTGTAAACACTTAATTAGACACCCACGCGCGTCAATTAGAGAGATTAATTAATTATACAAGGAGAGCGCACTTGAGATGTAACTCCAGAAGATGAACATCTGCAGTAATCTTCTCAAGTAAATTAGCAATGCTCCCCTCCATGGAATATTGGGCCTGAGAATCCCTCGCATTGATGTTGAGGACGAGTAAAGAGGTCCACAAATTATTCTACCTCTTAGACAGTACACATGTACGCACTGCCTCTTGAGTGGCCAGCAACCCTAAGATTACGACAAGTATTGGGTCGGGCAAATTACTAATGTAGTCGCTCATTGTTTCTACAGTAGAAGAGGTGAGATGATCGGATAAACCCCAAACAGTTGAGATAGTACTGTATGCAGGCTCGATGTGGAAGACGAACAGGTCGATCGAGAATTAATTCAATTTTCTACATGCCATCGGTTGAACCGATGGTGTTAAAGTTGAACACATTCTCCGAAGTTAAGTCCCCAAAGTCTTGCAAATTTTGAGTTGTGAATTGAACGGTCCGATCTTCAATTGTGTGGTATGATTTTTTTTATCGCTAAGATCTGACGATGCAATACAAATTCAAAGTGTGTGTTACTTTAGAGTTAGTTTATTGGGAAGATTTGATAGAAAAATTTAAATAAATGAGACATTGTATATGTAAGCAAATTAACTACATATCATATATATCTGATTAAATTAAAATGTGTCCCTCATATGATTAAAATATGTTCAATTTTTATCATATTTGATCAATTCAATTTTAACGTGTTAAATTTATCATTTAAATTGTAAACAAATTGCTACAATAATGTTATTACATCATGTTAAAAATTGAAATAAATGAGACGTATGTATAAGCAATCATAATTTAATATTTGATCATTTAAATTTATATTTTATCATATTTGATCATTTAAATTTAATAACATGTTAAATTATAATAATTTAATAATTTAAACATTAATAACATGTTAAATTATAATAATTTCAGTTTGCCTTAATAGCTGAAAACACTAAGAGAGCAATCATAATTTAAACTTTGCACAGGAAAAAATTAGTTTCATGTATTTTCACAGATCATGTTCAACGTATGGCTTAGATTGATTGTTTGTACTTCGAAAAATCAAGTTGCAATTCGATGTTGTAATTTAGTACAGATTGTTGCAATCAACTATGTATAATATCCCTCCTTATTAAAAGTATATTAAAAATATAATAGTCCCTTTATTAAAAATATATTAAAATATAATTGTCCCTTTAATTATACTCTAAATATAGAGATCATGTTCAACATGCAGCTTGGATTGACTGTTAGTACGTACTTCGAAAATCAATTAAGTTGCAATTATAGCTTGGAAAATTAGTTAAATTTTAACATGTTTAAATTATGGTAATTTAAATTAATCATATCGATTTAAATTTTAACAGAGCCTCTTAATTAGGATTCAGGGTTTAGCCCAAATTTCTCTCTAGCGCCAAACTTCTGGTTTTAAACTTCATTATTTCCCTAAAGTAACGCTAATTAAATATGACCAACAGATTTGAAGTAGCACGAATATTGACATGCACCACTTCGAATCGGACGGTCCAACCCTAAATTGAAAGTTTGCCATACTATAGGCCCAATCCGTAGGGAAGCCTTTTCACGCAGAAGGCGAGTCTCCCAAGATTTTCAAATACACCATCGTATTGCACCGATGGAATTAGTATATATGCCAACGGTTAGGATTAAGAGCCGATGTTGTTAAGTATATACGCAAATGGTTAGGATACGGAGCCGATGGCAAATGATTTTCAAAAATTTTCTTGAAAATTGATCAGTATCCTAGGTGTCGCTTCAACTTTCTGAGATTGATCGATATATCACTACTCCAAATTATTAAATTAAAGTCTCTCTCCTCTCGTAGCGAGAACTCCAAAGGTCTCCAAAACTAGGTTTTCCATCTCACTCACACTAGGCGGCCACCCTTCACTGACTCTGTTACCGTAGTTAAGGTGATCGCGCCCTCTCACTCTATATATATATATATATATATATATATATATATATATCTTTGTAGTATTTTGTTGGTTTTTGTATGTTTTCATATGAGATTTTTAGGGATTCCTCTCACTTACTGTTTTTGTAGTGTAATTTATAGGTTATTGAAGGTTTTGTGATGGTTTTTGTTGGTTTTTATACATTGTAGGGATTTTAGGGATTTTCCCTCTCATTTACTGTTTTCTAGGTTTTTGATGTGAGGTTACAACAGATTGTGGTGTTTTTCTAGACTAAGAAGAACTTATTTTGATTTTTGAACTTTATAGCCTGCAGCCATGTCGTCACTGCGTCTCTTTACAGTGCCGAGGACGATATGAAAGGGGAAACTGAAACACCGACTAACAAGAGGTTGGCAAAAATTCGAGATTACCACATACAACAAGGCTCGCAAGTCACATGTCATAAAGGTACAATTCGCTACCGAAAACTTTAATTTTATTCACTAATGCACTATGATGTACATTGAAGCCATTGCACTGCACATTTGGGACGCTAAGGATACTCAGCTTGTTTTGTACCAATCATAGGCTAGACTCTATATTTAGCTTAATTAGATTTCAGTATTTTGATGTGATATTAATTGTTTGTTCGTGTTTTGTTTTGGCTGTGCTTTATGGAAGTGATGATACACTTCTTTATGTTAGTTGATGCATAACTAGCTTAATTATCTGGTTGTTTGTGTTTTGTTTTGGCTGTGCTTAAGTGATGATGCATTTCTTTAAGTTAGTTGATGCATAACTAGCTTATCTGGTTGTTTGTGTTTTGTGTGGGGAAATAAATCTGCTACAATCCTTGGGTGGATTGTAGGGTCCTGTTATTCTAAATTCAACCTTTCATTTTTTTGGGTTGTACGAATCTCTATAGAAGTTAATTTTTATGCACGAATATCAAAACAAATACAAGGTTGGATTTGGGATAACAGGACCCTACAATTCCCTTAGGATAGTAGCAGATATATTACCTGTGGGATGTGATGATGTGTGCTCTGTTAGGCAGGGTTTTAGGTATTTTTTTTTCTGGGATTTAATTATTCTATAACATGAAATATATATATGCAAGCAATACTTTGCCTTATTGGAAAATAACATAGAGTGCTTCATTGTTTCAAGATTGTCATAAATTCAAGCCGCAATGCAGCAACAACAAAGACGTTAAAAGCATCCAAGTGAAAAGCAGCATGTCCACATCCCTTGGACTCGATCGAGGTAAGTCCACATCTTTTTACTGTACTTTGTTGGATTAATTCTTGTTTGATTTAATGGACTTCTGATTTAATTAAATATCTTCTTCTTAATTACATCTGCATGCAGGAGGTGAGGAGATGCACTGTGAGCATCAACTATGGTCAGGGACCAGTCGTTGTTGCAAATGGACATGTTTATCCTCTCACTGAGTTTCAATCATGTTACGGTGATGCCATCCTACTAGGGCATGTGCTGGTGTTTGTCGGAAGCATAATTGAGACATATAGCCACTTACCTCTACCTGTACCGGTTCTAGGTAGGGTTTTCCTCCAGGATGTCATCGGAGCATAAATCCAATGGCTGAAGATGGAGATCAGTCTTGCAGAGGTCAAATTAATAAATTATTTAGTAAATATTCTCATTAACGTGATCACACTTTTTATTTGTTTAACCATGTATGTAATTGGTTGTTGCAGGAAGTGTCATTGGTAGGTGACAATGGCCAACGGTTACCGCTTGTCAGTGCGTTGTTGTTACAATAGCTTGGAGAGCACGTTCAACAGCTCCATGCGAAATATCTTCAGACCCCCTTATCAAAAGGAGATAGCTGGGTGTGCGAAATCCTTTCGGGCAAAACTAGGGCTGATAGCTTCTATATCTCATTCCATCATACAATTATATTCCCTGTGAGACCGTATTTTTTTAAACAGATTGATTCTCTTCATTGTTCCCTCCTTCCTCCTCTACTTTCACAATCATTATTTTCAGGTATTGCAACACCATTATTCCTTGCGTAGAGAAAAACAACCTATTCATTGGACATATGGATACATGCATGATGTGCGCAACAATGATTCAACACTGTAAACAAGCTTCATTGCAGTACTGCATCAAAAACTTGCTAAGGTTAAAGGACAAGACAATCATCTTTGCACCGTATCACGAGAGGTAATAGTGCCTCCAGATGACAAGATAATAGGGCATTTACAACCCTAATACAACACTCCAATTAAAGTTATTTGGAGCACCCTTGTAGTATCTCCATATGGCAAGATAATAGGACATTTAATATCCTAATACAACACTCGAATTGTGCCTTTGGAGCACTCCAGTAATGTCTCCATATGGCAAGATAATATGGCATTTACAACCCTAATACAACACTCCAATTAAAGGTGTTTGGAGCACTCTAGTAGTGACTATATATAGAAAGATAATAGGACATTTACAAAATACAACACTCCAATTGAAGCTGTTTGGAGCACTCTAGTAGTGTCTTCAGATGGGAAGATAATAGGGCATTTACACCTCTAATAAAACACTCCAATTGAAGGTGTTCGGAACACCATAGTAGTGACTCTATATGACCAGATAATAGGCCGGTTACAACAAAAATAAAACACTCCAATTAAAAGTGTTCGGCGCACTCTAGTAGTGTCCCTCTATGGCAAGATAATTGAGCATTTACAACCATAATAAAACACCCCAATTGAAGGTATTTGGAGCACTCTAGTAGTGACTCGATATAGCAGGATAATAGGGCATTCACACCCCAAATAAAACACTCCAATTAAAGGTGCTTGGAGCACTCTAGTAGTGACTCCATATGGCAAGATAATAGGGCATTTACAACCCAAATACAACACTCCAATTGAAGGTGTTTGGAGCACTCTAGTAGTGACTTCATATGGCAAGATAATAGGGCATTTACAACCCTAATACAACACTCCAATTGAAGGTGTTTGGAGCACTCTAGTAGTGTCTCCAGATGGGAAGATAAGAGGGCATTTACAACCTAAATACAACACTCCAATTGAAGACGTTTGGAGCACTCTAGTAGTGTCTTCAGATGGCTAGATAATAGGGCATTTACATTCCTAATACAACACTCCAATGTAAAGTGTTTCGAGCACTCTAGTCGTGCTTCTATATGGCAAGATAATACGACATTTACAACTCCAATCCAACACTCCAATTAAAGGTGATTGGATCACTCTAGTTGTGTCTCTATATGGCAAGATAAAAGAGAGTTTACTACCCTAATACAACACTCCAATTGAGGGTGTTTGGAGCACTCTAGTAGTGTCTCCATATGACAAGTTAATAGGGCAATTACAACCTGAACAAAACACTCCAATTAAAGTTATTTGGAGCACTCTTGGTGTCCATATGTCAAGATAATAGGGCATTTAAAACCCTAATACAACACTCGAATTGAAAGCGTTTGGAGCACTTTAGTAGTGTCTCCATATGGCAAGATAATAGGACATTTACAACCCTAATACAATATTCCAACTGAAGGTGTTTGGAGCACTATAGTAGTGTCCCTATATGGCAAGATAAAAGGGCGATTACTACCCCAACACTCCAATTGAGGGTGTTTGGAGCACTGTAGTAGTGACTCTATATAGAAAGATAATAGGGCATTTACAGCCCTAATACAACAGTCCAATTGAAAGTGTTTAGAGCACTCTTGTTGTGTCTCTAGATGGCAAGAAAATAAGGCATTTATAACCTTAACACAACACTCCAATTGAAGGTATTTGGACCACTCTAGTAGTGTCTCCAGATGGCAAGATAATAAGGTATTTAAATCCCTAATACAACAGTCCAATTAAAGGTGTTTGGAGCACTTTAGTAGTGACTCTATATAGAAAGAGAATTGGACATTTACAACCCTAATACACCCCTCCAATTGAAGGTGTTTGGAGCACTCTTGTAGTGTCTCCAGATGGCAAAATAGTAGGGCATTTACACCCCTAATACACCCCTCCAATTGAAGGTGATTGGAGCACTCTAGTTGTGTCTCTATAAGGCAAGATAAAAGGGCGATTACTACCCTAATACAACACTCCAATTGATGGTGTTTGGGGGCACTCTAGTAGTGTCTCCATATGATAAGTTAACAGGGCTTTTACAACCCTAAAAATACACTTCAATTGAAGTTGTTTAGACCACTCTTGTAATGTCCCCAGATGGTATGCTAATAGGGCATTTGCAATCCTAATACAACACTCCAATTGAAGATTTTCGAGCACTCTAGTAGTGACTCGATATGGCAAGATAATAGGGGATTTACAACCTAATACAACAATTTAATTGAAGGTGTTTGGAGCACTCTAGTAGTGAATCTATATTGAAAGATAATAGGACATTTACAATACTAATACAACACTACAATTGAAGTTATTTGGAGCACTCAAGTAGTGGTTCCATATGGCAAGATCATAGGACATTTACACCCCTAATACAACACTCCAATTGAATGTGTTTAGAGCACTCTAATAAAGACTCTATATAGAAAGATAATAGGGCATTTACAACCTTAATACAACACTCCAATTGAAGGTGGTTTGAGCACTCCAGTAGTGTCTCCAGATGGCAAGATAATAGGGCATTTACAACCCTAATACAACACTACAATTGAGGGTGTTTGGAGCACTCTAGTAGTGTCTCCATATGACAAGTTAATAGGGCAATTACAACCCGAAGAAAACACTCCAATTAAAGTTATTTGGAGCACTCTTGTAGTGTCTCCATATGGAAAGATAATATGGCATTTGAAACCCTAATACAACACTCGAATTGAAAGCGTTTGGAGCACTCCAGTAGTGTCTCCATATGGCAAGATAATAGGGCATTTACAACCCTAATACAACACTACAATTGAAGGTGTTTGGAGCACTCCAGTAGTGTCTCCATATGGCAAGATAAGAGGGCATTTACAACCCTAATACAACACACCAATTGAAGGTGTTTGGAGCACTCTAGTAGTGTCTCCAGATGGAAAGATAATATGGCATTTACACCCCTAATAAAACACTCCAATTGAATGTGTTCGGAGCACTCTACTAGTGACTCTATATAGAAAATAATAGGGCATTTACAACCCTAATACAACAGTCCAATTGAATGTGTTTGGAGTACTCGAGTAGTGTCTCCAAAAGGCAAGATAGTAAAGTATTTACAACCCGAATACAACACTACAATTGAAGGTGTTTGGAGCACTCCAGTAGTGTCTCCATATGGCAAGATAAGAGGGCATTTACAACCCTAATACAACACACCAATTGAAGGTGTTTGGAGCACTATAGTAGTGTCTCCAAATGGAAAGATAATATGGCATTTACACCCCTAATAAAACACTCCAATTGAATGTGTTCGGAGCACTCTACTAGTGACTCTATATAGAAAATAATAGGGCATTTACAACCCTAATACAACAGTCCAATTGAATGTGTTTGGAGTACTCGAGTAGTGTCTCCAAAAGGCAAGATAGTAAAGTATTTACAACCCGAATACAACACTCCAATTAAATGAGTTTGGAGCACTCTAGTAGTGTCTCTAGATGGCAAGATAATATGGCATTTACAACTCCAAAAAAACTCTCTAATTGAAGGTGTTTGGTGCACTTTCGTTGTGCCTCTAGATGGTAAGAAAATAGGGCATTTACATCCCTAATACAACTCTCCAATTGAAGGAGCTTGGAGCACTCTAGTAGTGTCTCTAGATGCCAAGATAATAGAGCATTTAGAACCCTAATAAAACTCTCCAATTGAAGGTGTTTGGAGCACTCTAGTAGTAACTATATATAAAGAGATAGTAGGACATTAACAACCCTAATACAACACTCCAATTGAAGGTGTTTGGAGGACTCTAGTAGTGTCTCCAGATAGGAAGATAATAGGGAATTTACACCTCTAATAAAACACTCCAATTGAAGGTGTTCAGAGCACCATAGTAGTGACCCCATATGACCAGAGAATAGGCCAGTTACAACCAAAATAAAACACTCCAATTGAAGGTGTTTGGCGCACTCTAGTAGTGTCCCTATCTGGCAACATAATTGAGCATTTACAACCATAATAAAACAGTCCAATTGAATGTATTTGGAGCACTCTAGTAGTGACTCGATATAGCAGGATAATAGGGCATTCACACCCCAAATAAAACAATTCAATTAAAGGTGTTTGGACCACTCTAGTAGTGACTCCATATGACAAGATAATAGGGTATTTACAACCCTAATACAACACTCCAATTGATGGTGTTTGGAGCACTCTAGTAGTGTCTCCAGATAGGTAGATAAGAGGGCATTTACAACCTAAATACAACACTCCAATTGAAGATGTTTGGAGCACCCTAGTATTGTCACCATATGGCAAGATAATAGGGCATTTACAACCCTAATAGGACACTCCAATTGAAGGTGTTTGGTGCACCCTAGTAGTGTCTCCATATGGCAAGATAATAGGGCATTTTCAACCCTAAAAGAACTCTCAAATTGAAGGTGGTTGGAGCACTCTAGTAGTGTCTCCATATGGCAATATAAGAGGGCATTTACAACCCAAATACCACACTCTAATTGAACGTGTTTGGAGCACTCTCGTTGTGTCTCTAGATGGCAAGAAAATGGGGCATTTACAACCCTAATACAACACTCCAATTAAAGGAGTTTGGAGCACTCTAGTAGTGACTCGATATAGCAGGATAATAGGGCATTTACACCCCAAATAAAACATTTCAATTAAAGGTGTTTGGAGCACTCTAGTAGTGACTCCATATGGCTAGATGGCATTTACAACCCTAATACAACACTCCAATTGAAGGTGTTTGGAGCACTCTAGTAGTGTCTCCTGATAGGTAGATAAGAGGGCATTTACAACCTAAATACAACACTCCAATTGAAGGTGTTTGGAGCACCCTAGTAGTGTCTCCATATGGCAAGATAATAGGGCATTTACAACCCTAATAGAACACTCCAATTGAAGGTGTTTGGAGCACCCTAGTAGTGTCTCCATCTGGCAAGATAATAGGGCATTTACAACCCTAATAGAACGGAGCAATTGAAGGTGTTTGGGGCACCCTAGTAGTGTCTCCATATGGCAAGATAATAGGGCATTTACAACCCTAATACAACACTCCAACTGAAGGTGTTTGGAGCACTCTAGTAGTGGCTCATATGGCAAGATCATAGGGCATTTACACCCCTAATACAACACTCCAATTGAATGTGTTTAGAGAACTCTAGTAAAGACTCTATATAGAAAGATAATAGGGCATTTACAACCTTAATACAACACTCCAATTGAAGGTGGTTTGAGCACTCCAGTAGTGTCTCCAGATGGCAAGATAATAGGGCATTTACAACCCTAATACAACACTACAATTGAGGGTGTTTGGAGCACTCTAGTAGTGTCTCCATATGACAAGTTAATAGGGCAATTACAACCCGAAGAAAACACTCCAATTAAAGTTATTTGGAGCACTCTTGTAGTGTCTCCATATGGAAAGATAATAGGGCATTTGAAACCCTAATACAACACTCGAATTGAAAGCGTTTGGAGCACTCTAGTAGTGTCTCCATATGGCAAGATAATAGGGCATTTACAACCCTAATACAACACTACAATTGAAGGTGTTTGGAGCACTCCAGTAGTGTCTCCATATGGCAAGATGAGAGGGCATTTACAACCCTAAGACAACACACCAATTGAAGGTGTTTGGAGCACTCTAGTAGTGTTTCCAGATGGAAAGATAATATGGCATTTACACCCCTAATAAAACACTCCAATTGAATGTGTTCGGAGCACTCTACTAGTGACTATATATAGAAAATAATAGGGCATTTACAACCCTAATACAACAGTCCAATTGAATGTGTTTGGAGTACTCTAGTAGTGTCTCCATACGGCAAGATAGTAAAGTATTTACAACCCGAATACAACACTCCAATTGAAGGTGTTTGGTGGACTTTCGTTGTGCCTCAAGATGGTAAGAAAATAGGGCATTTACAACCCTAATAAAACTCTCCAATTGAAGGTGCTTGGAGTACTCTAGTAGTGTCTCTAGATGCCAAGATAATAGGGCCTTTAGAACCCTAATAAAACTCTTCAATTGAAGGTGTTTGGAGCACTCTAGTAGTAACTATATATAAAGAGATAGTAGGACATTAACAACCCTAATACAACACTCCAATTGAAGGTGTTTGGGGGACTCTAGTAGTGTCTCCAGATAGGAAGATAATAGGGAATTTACACCTCTAATAAAACACTCCAATTGAAGGTGTTCAGAGCACCATAGTAGTGACTCCATATGACCAGATAATAGGCCAGTTAGAACCAAAATAAAACACTCCAATTGAAGGTGTTTGGAGCACTCTAGTAGTGTCCCTATCTGGCAACATAATTGAGCATTTACAACCATAATAAAACAGTCCAATTGAATGTATTTGGAGCACTCTAGTAGTGACTCGATATAGCAGGATAATAGGGCATTCACACCCCAAATAAAACACTTCAATTAAAGGTGTTTGGAGCACTCTAGTAGTGACTCCATATGGCAAGATAATAGGGCATTTACAACCCTAATACAACACTCCAATTGAAGGTGTTTGGAGCACTCTAGTAGTGTCTCCAGATAGGTAGATAAGAGGGCATTTACAACCTAAATACAACACTCCAATTGAAGGTGTTTGGAGCACCCTAGTAGTTTCTCCGTATGGCAAAATAATAGGGCATTTACAGCCCTAATAGAACACTCAAATTGAAGGTGTTTGGAGCACGCTAGTAGTGTCTCCATATGGCAAGATAAGAGGGCATTTACAACCCGAATACAACACTCTAATTGAACGTGTTTGGCGCACTCTCGTTGTGTCTCTAGATGGCAAGAAAATGGGGCATTTACAACCCTAATACAACACTCCAATTAAAGGAGTTTGGACCACTCTGGTAGAGTCTCCAGATGACAATATAATAGGGCATTTAAATCCCAAATACAGCACTCTAATTGAAGGTGTTTGGAGCAATCTGGTAGTGACTCTATATAGAATGTTAATAAGACATTTACAACCCTAATACAACATTCCAACTGAAGGTGTTAGGAGTACTCTAGTAGTGTCTCTATAAGGCAAGATAAAAGGGCGATTGCTACCCTAATACAACACTCCAATTGAAGATTTTGGAGCACTCTAGTAGTGACTCGATATGGCAAGATAATAGGGGATTTACAACCTAATACAATAATTTAATTGAAGGTGTTTGGAGCACTCTAGTAGTGTCCCCATTTGGCAAGATCATAGGGCATTTACACCCCAAATACAACACTCCAATCGAATGTGTTTAGAGCACTTAAATCCCTAAGACAACACTCCAATTGAAGGTGTTTGGAGCACTCTAGTAGTGTCTCCATATGGCAAGATAAGAGGGCATTTACAACCCTAATACAACACACCAATTGAAGGTGTTTAGAGCACTCTAGTAGTGTCTCCAGATGGAAAGATAATATAGCATTTACAACCCTAATAAAACACTCCAATTGAATGTGTTCGGAGCACTCTTGTCTCCATATGGCAAGATAATAGTTACAACCCTAATACAACACTCCAATTGAAGGTGTTTGGAAAACTCTAGTAGTGTCTCCAGATGGAAAGATAATAGAGCATTTACACCCCTAATGAAACACTCCAATTGAATGTGTTTGGAGTACTCTAGTAGTGACTATATATAGAAAGATAATAGGGCATTTACAACCCTAATACAACAGTCCAATTGAAGGTGTTTGGAGTACTCTAGTAGTCTCTCCATAAGGCAAGATAGTAGGGCATTTACAACCCGAATAGAACACTCCAATTGAATGAGTTTGGAGCACTCTAGTAGTGTCTCTAGATGGCAAGATAATATGGCATATACAATTCCAATAAAACTCTCCAATTGAAGGTGTTTGGTGCACTCTACTAGTGTCACTATACGGCAAGATAATACGACATTTATAACTCTAATACAACACTCCAATTAAAGGTGATTGGAGCACTCTAGTTGTGTCTCTATATGGCAAGACAAAAGGGCATTTACTGCCCTAATATAACACTCCAATTGAGGGTGTTTGGAGCACTCTAGTAGTGTCTCCATATGACAAGTTAATAGGGCAAATACAATAGTCCAATTGAACGTGTTTAGAGCACTCTCGTTGTGTCTCTAGATGGCAAGAAAATAGGGGATTTATAACGTTAGTACAACACTCCAATTGAAGGTGTTTGGACCACTCTAGTAGTGTCTCCATATGGCAATATAATAGGGCATTTACAACCCTAATAAAACACTCCAATTGAATGTGTTCGGAGCACTCTAGTAGTGATTCTATATAGAAAAATAATAGGGCATTTACAACCCTAATACAACAGTCCAATTGAACGTGTTTAGAGCACTCTCGTTGTGTCTCTAGATGGCAAGAAAATAGGGGATTTATAACCATAATACAACACTCCAATTGAAGGTGTTTAGACTACTCTAGTAGTGTCTCCAGATGGCAAGATAGTAGGGCATTTAAATCCCTAATACTACACTCCAATTAAAGGTGTTTTGAGCACTCTAGTAATGACTCTATATAGAAAGATAATCAGACATTTATAACCCTAATACAACACTCCAATTGAAGGTGTTTGGAGCACTCTAGTCCTGCCTCTATATGGCCAGATAATACGACATGTACAACTCTAATACAACACTCTAATTAAAGGTGATTGGAGCAGTCTAGTTGTGTCTCTATATGGCAAGATAAAAGGGCGTTTACTACCCTAATATAACACTCCAATTGAGGGTGTTTGTCGCACTCTAGTAGTGTCTCCATATGACAAGTTAATAGGGCAATTGCAACCCAAATAAAACACTGCAATTAAAGTTATTTGGAGCACTCTTGTAGTGTCTCCATATGACAAGATAATAGGGCATTTAAAACCATAATACAACACTCAAATATAAAGCATTTGGAGCATTCTAGTATTGTCCATATGGGAAGATAATAGGGCATTTACAACTCTAATACAACACTCCAATTGAATGTGTTTGGAGCACTCTAGTAGTGTCTCCAGATGGAAAGATAATAGGTCATTTATACCCCTAATACAACACTCCAATTGAATGTGTTTAGAGCACTCTAGTAATGACTCTATATAGAAAGATAATATGGCATTTACAACCCCCAATACAACACTCCAATTGAAGGTGTTTGAAGCACTCCAGTAGTGTCTCCAAATGGGAAGATAATAGGGCATTTACACGCATAATACAACACTCCAATTGAATGCGTTTGGAGCACTCTAGTAGTGACTCTATATAGAAAGATAATAGGGCATTTAGAATCGTAATACAGCACTCCAATTGAAGGTGTTTGGAGCACTCTAGTAGTGACTCCATATGGCAAGATAATAGGGCATTTACAACCCTAATACAAAACTCAAAATGAATGTGTTTAGAGCACCCTAGTAATCACAGAATATAGAAAGATAATATGGCATTTACAACCCTAATACAACACTCCAATTGAACATGTTTGGAGCACTCTCGTTGTTTCTGTAGATGGCAAGAAAATAGGGCATTTACAACCCTAATACAACACTCAAATATAAGGTGTTTGGACCACTCTAGTAGTGTCTCTAGATGGCAAGAAAATAGGGCATGTACAATCCTAATACAACACTCCAACTTAAGGTGTTTGGAGCACTCTAGTAGTGTCTCTAGATGGCTAGATAATATGACATTTACATCCCTAATACAACACTCCAATTGAAGGTGCTTGGAGCACTCTAGTTGTGTCTTTATATGGCAAGATAAAATGGCGTTTATTACCACACCAGTTGAGAGTGTTTTGAGCACTCTAGTAATGTCTCATTATGACAAGTTAATGGGGCATCTACGACCCTAATAAAACACTCCAATTGATGGTGTTTGGAGCACTCTTGTAGTGCCTCTATCTAGATAATAGGGCATTTATAACCCTAATACAACACTCCAATTGAAGGTATTTGGAGCACTCTAGTAGTGTCTTCAGATGGCTAGATAATAGAGTATTTATATCCATAATACAATACTCCAATTGAAGGTATTTGGAGCACTCTAGTCGTGCCTATATATGGCAAGATAATATGGCATTTACAACCCTAATAAAACACTCCAATTGAAGTTGTTTGGAGCACTCTCGTAGTGTCTCCATATGGCAAGATAATATGGCATTTACAACCCTAATACAACACTCCAATTGAAAGTGTTTTGAGCACTTTAGTAGTGTCTCTCAATGGTAAGAAAATAGGACATTTACAACCCGAATACAACACTCCAATTGAAGGTGTTTGGAGCACTCTAGTAGTGTCTCTAGATGCCAAGATGATAGGGCATTTAGAACCCTAAAAAAACACTCAATTTGAAGGTGTTTGGAGCACACTAGTAGTGTCTCCAGATGGAAAGAGAAGAGGGCATTTACTTCCCTAATACAATACTCCAATTGAAGGTGTTCGGAGCACAATAGTAGTCTTCATATGGAAAGATAATAGGTCATTTACAACTGTAATAAAACACTCGAATTGAAGGTGTTTGAGCACTCTTGTTGTGTCTCCACTTGGCAAGATAATAGGGCATTTGCAACACTAATACAACACTCCAATTGCTGGTGTTTGGAGCACATTTTTCGTGCTTCTATATGGCAAGATAAAAGGACATTTTGCAACCCTAATACAACACTCCATTTGGGAATGTTTAGAGGACTCCAGTAGTGTCTCTATATGGCAAGATAATAGGGCATTTACAACCCAATACAACACTCCAATTGAAGGTGATTGGAGCACTTTAGTCGTGTCTCTATATATTACAACCGTATTACAACACTCCAATTGAGGGTGTTTGGAGCACTCTAGTAGTGTCTCCATATAACACGATAATACGACATTTACAACCCTAATTAACACTCCAATTAAAGTTGTTTGGATTACTCTAGTGGTGTCTCCAGATGGCAAGGTAATAGGGCATTTACAACCCTAAAACAACACTCCAATTGAAGGTGCTCGGAGCACTGTAGTAGTGACTCTATATGGAAAGACAATAGGGCATTTACAATTCCAATACAACACTCCAATTGAACGTATTTGGAGCACTCTCGTTGTGTCTCTAGATGGCAAGAAAAATGGGGCATTTACAACCCTAATACAACACGCCAATTGAAGGTATTTGAAGCACTCTAATTGTACCTCTATATGGCAAGATAAAAGGGCATTTACAACCCTAATACAATACCTCATTTGAGGGTGTTTAAAGGACTCTAGTCGTGTCTCTATATGGCAAGATAAAATGGCGTTTACAACCCTAATACAACACTCCAATTGAGGGTGTTTGGAGCACTCTAATAGTGTCTCGATATGACAAGATAATTAGGCATTTATAACCCTAATACAACACTCCAATGGAAGGTGTTTGGAGCACTCTCATTGTGTCTCTAGATGGCAAGAAAATAGGGCATTTACAATCCTAATACAACACTCCAATTGAACGTGTTAGGAGGACTCTTGTTGTGTCTCCTGATGCTAAGATAATAGGGCATTTACAATCCTAATACAATACTCCAATTGAAGGTGTTTGGAGCACTCTTGATCTCCAGATGGAAAGATAATATGACATTTACAACACTCCAATTGTAAGTATTTGGAGAACTCGAGTAGTGTCTCCAAATGACAAGATAATAGGGCATTTACAACAGCTATGGAAGCTAATTGAGTTGTTTGAAGCACTCTAGTAGTGTCTCTAGATGGCAAGATAATAAGACATTTACAACCCTAATACAAGACTCCAATTGATCGTGTTTGGAGAAATCTAGTAATGTGTCCAGATGGAAACCACCCTCTTTCATTGCCATATGTAGACATTACTAGTATGCTGCAAATATCTTCCATAGGTGTGTTGTATTAGGGTTGCAACTAACATCTTTCCTTAAAATTTAGAGACACTACTAGAGTGCTACAAAAGCCTTCTATTAGAGTATTGTATTTGGGTTGCAACTACCATCGTTCCTTGTCAGTTGGAGATACTACTAAACTACTGCAAAGGCCTTCAATTGGAATGTTGTACTAGGGTTGCTACTATCCTCTTCTCTTACCATATCAAGACACTACTAGATTGCTGCAAACAACTTCAATTGGAGTGTTGAATTATGATTTCAACCACCCTCTTCTTTTGCTATCTAGAAACACTACTAGGGTGTTGCAAAGGCCTTCTATCGGAGTGTTGTATTGGGGTTGCAACCACCCTCTTCTCTTGTCATCTAGAGACACAATTAGAGTGCTGCAAACTTCTTCAACTGCAGTGTTGTAATAGGGTTGCAACCTCCCTCTTCTGCCATATGGGGACACTACTAGTGTGCTGCAAAGACCTTCAATTGGAGTGTTGTATTAAGGTTAGACTATCTATCCCCTTCACTTACCATTTCAAGGCACTACTAGAGTGCTACAAAGACTTTCCATTAGTTTGTTGCATTAAGGTTGCTTACCCTCTTCTCTTATTATATGGAGACACTACTAGAGTGTTACAAAGACATTCAATTAGAGTGTTGTATTTGAATTGCAATTACTCTCTCCTCTTGCTATATAAAGACAATATTATAGTGCTGCAAACTATTTTAACTGGAGTGTTGTAATAGTGCTACAAACTATCTCATATCACATGGATACACTACTAGGGTGTTGCAAAGGCCTTCAATTGGAGCGTTGTATTGGGGTTGCAATGACCCTCCTAACTTGCCATATAGAGACATTACTAGTGTGCAACCTCCCTCTTCTCTTGCCATATGGAGACACTATTAGTGTGCAGCAAAGACCTTCCATTGGAGTGTATTATTTTGGTTGCAACTACCTTCTTTCCTTACCATTTGAAGACATTACTAGAGTACTCCGAAAATCTTCAATTCGAGTGTTCTATTAGGGTTGCTACTACCCTCTTCTCTTGTTATCTGGAAACACTACTAGGGTGCTACAAAGGCCTTCAATTGGAGTGTTGTGTTAGGGTTGCAATTACCCTCTTCCCTTGCCATATGAAGACACTACTGATATGCTGCAAATACATTCAATTGGAGTGTTGTATTAGGGTTGCAGTTACTCTCTTCTCTTACCGTATGAAGACACACCAGAGTGATGCAAACTCCTGTAACTGGAATGTTGTAATAGGGTTGCAACCACCCTCCTTCCTAGCAATATGGAGACATTACTAGTGTGTTGCAAATACCTTCAATTGGAGTGTTGTATTAGGGTTGCAACTATCCTCTTCCCTTAAAATTTAGAGACACTACTAGAGTGTTGCAAAGGCCTTCAATTGGAGTGTTGTATTTGGGTTGCAACTACCATCATTCCTTACCATTTGGAGACACTGCTAAAGTGTTGCAAAGACCTTCAATTGGAATGTCATATTAGGGTCGTTATCACCCTGTTCTCTTGCCATATCAAGACACTACTAGATTGCTGCAAACAATTTCAATTGAAGTGTCGTATTAGAGTTGCAACCACCCACTTCTTTTGCTATCTAAAAACAATACTAGGGTGTTGCAAAGGCCTTCAATTGGAGCATTGTATTGGAGTTGCAACCACCCTCTTCTCTTGCCATCTAGAGACACAACTAGAGTGCCGCAAAGACCTTTAATTGGAGTGTTGTATTAGAGTTGCAACTACCATCTTCCCTTACCATTTGAAGACACTACTAGAATGATGCAAAGACCTTCAATTGGTGTGCTGCATTAGGGTTGCTACTACCCTCTTCTCTTGCTATATGGAGATACTACTAGAGTGCTACGAACAATTTCAATTAGGGTTGCAATTACTCCCTTCTCTTGCCATATGAAGACACTGTTATAGTGCCGCAAACTCCTTTAACTTGAGTGTTATAATAGGGTTGCAACCACCCTCTTCTCTAACCATATGGAGACACTACTAGGGGTTGCAATGACCCTCTTCCCTTAATATTTGGAGACACTACTAGAATGCAGCAAACAACTTCAATTGGAGTATTGTAATAGGGTTGCGACCTCCCTCTTTTCTAGCCATATGGAGACACTACTAGTGTCCTGTAAAGACCTTCAACTAGAGTGTTGTAGTAGGGTTGAAACTACCCTCTTCCTTTACCAATTGAAGACATTACTAGAGTGCGGAAAAAGACCTTCAATTTGAGTGTTGTATTAGGGTTGCTACTACTCTCTTCTCTTGTTATAGGGAGACACTACTAGAGTGCTACAAAGTCCTTAAATTGAAGTATTGTATTATGGTTGCAATTACTTTTTTCACTTGCCATATGAAGACACTACTATAGTGCTACAAACTTCTTTAAGTTGAGTATTGTAAGGGTTGCAACCGCCTTCTTCTCTTGCCATATAGACTACTAAGGTGTTGCAAAGGCCTTCAATTGGAGCGTTATATTGGGGTTGCAACCACCATCTTCTCTTACCATATGGAGACACAACTAGAGTGCTGCAAACTTCTTTAACTGGAGTGTTGTAATAGGGTTGCAACCGCCCTCTTCTCTTGCCATATAGAGACACTGCTAGTGTGCTGCATAGACCTCCAATTGGAGTGTTATATTTGAGTTGCAACTACCATCTTCCCTTACCATTTGAAGACATTACTAGAGTGCTACAAAGACCTTCAATTGGAGTGTTTTCTTAGGGTTGCTACTACCCTCTTCTTTTTCTATATGGAGATACTACTAGAGTGCTACAAAGACAATTGGAGTGTTGTGTTAGGGTTGCAATTACCCTCTTCTCTTGCCATAAGAAGACACTACTAGAGTGTTTTAAACTTCTTCAACTAGAGTGTTGTAATAGGGTTGCAACCACCCTCTTCTTTTGCTATTTGGAGACACTACTAGTGTGCTGCAAATGTCTTCAATTGGAGTGTTGTATGAGGGTTGCAACTACCATCTTCCTTAATATTTGGAGACAAAACTAGATTGCTGTAAAGACCTTCAATTGTAATATTGTATTAGGATTGCAACTACCATCATTCCTTGCCATTTGGAGACACTACTAGGGTGCTGCAAAGACGTTCAATTGGAATGTTGCATTAGGGCTACTACTACCCTCTTCTCTTTTCATATGAAGACATACTAGATTGCTGCAAACAACTTCAATTGGAGTGTTGTATTAGGGTTGCAACTACCCACTTCTCTTTGTATCTAGGACACTACTAGGGTGCTGCAAATGCCTTCAATTGGAGCGTTGTGTTGGGGTTGCAACCATCATCTTCTCTTACCATCTAGAGACACAACTAGAGTGCTACAAACTCTATTAACTAGAGTGTTCTAATAGTGTTGTAATCTCCTTCTCTAGCCATATGGAGACACTACTAGTGTGCTGCAAAGACCTTCAATTGGAGTGTTGTATTAGAGTTGCAACTATCCTCTTCTCTTGCCATATCAAGACATTACTAGATTGTGACAAACAACATCAACTGGAGTGTTGTATTTGGGTTGCAACCACCCTCTTCTCTTGCTATCTTGACACACCACTAGGGTGCTGCAAAGGCCTTCAATTGGAGCGTTGTATTGGGGTTAGAACCACCTTCTCTTGCCATATGGATACACAACTAGCATGCTACAAACTCCTTCAACTGGAGTGTTGTAATAAGGTTGCAACCTCCCTCTTCTCTTGCCATATGGATACACTATTAGTGTGCTACAAAGACCTTCAATTGGAGGGTTGTATTTGGGTTGCAACTACACTCTTCCCTTACCATTTGAAGATATTACTACAGTGCTGCAAAGACCTTCTGTTTAAGTGTTGTATTGTTGTGCATAAGATACATTAGGGGACCAATGATAAGATTGTCAACATGTTTAGTGACTTGTAGCATCCCAAAACCAAAATCGTATTCAATTTTATCAAAATAAACAGAATAACCCCTGACATGTGTTTATCCAAAAAATAGTTCACCCCAAAATAAAACTCATAATTCACATGTGATATACATTTTATTAGATTTGTGCAATCATAAGATCTCACATATGTGAATGCTTCATGCATGTCCAAAATTTACATGCATACCCAATGAAAATTATCAATTACCGTTAACTTGCTTAATAGATCGATATTGATTTCTGGATCCACTATGAAGATTGTTTTAAATTAGAACCCTCTATTACATGATATAGATGTCCTGAATTACAATTGATTAATATATTGAGGGGGAGTGCAATGAGTAAGGGGGAGCACTCTCTTTTGTCGATTTCAAAAAAGAAGAGAAAAGAGCAAAGGACATAAACATACATATAGCATTGGGCAATGATATACTGAGGTTAAATTAGTTTATGCACTTGCTTATTTGTATGCTTTTGCAAATCGTCAAAAGGGGGAGATTGTTGGATTATGCAATCTTCTATTAATATGTTTGACTAAATTTGCAAAAACATACATTACTTGAATTTAACCTTTGTAGTGATTTTAGATGAGTTTGCAGGATCAACTTAAATTTAATTTTCTTATAATGGAGAATCCGAGATTTGTTCAAGTATAATTCCAAGATCTATAATGAAGAACCCAAGATTGATTCAAGTTTAATTTCAAGATTCATAAAGAAGAACCAAGGTCCATGCAGCTTAATTTCAAGACTCTTCTGCATGGACTAGAGAAGACAACAAGATCTTTACTTGAGCTATATAATTTGTAATAAGTAGTTAAGTAAAGTATATTTGAGCCTTGTTGATTTTTAGAGCATTCATATTGAATGGATCAAATAATGAAACTATTTTTAATAAAAAGTCAACATGTTTCAGTTTGACTCCATCCAATATGAATGTGATCCGTTGAGGAATGTTGTGGCAAGATCTGTGAGGCAAAGTGTATTAACCGTTCTGCACGAATAAACGTACGGAATGGTCATATGCAATTTGAATTAAAAAAAAAAACAAAAACCCTAAAACTTCAATATCCGTACCATCCATCCAACGGGAGGAAATTCTTCTCGTCGGAATGGATCTAACAAATCTGAATCCCCCACTATATAAACAATCAATCCACTTCAGATTTGTTAAGCTGGCTGCCTCACATTTCAAAATGCATTAAGTTGCAATTATTGTCAGGCTTCCATTGTGGAGTATTATAACTTCAATATGCTCTCAACAATCTCAAATCCACTCAACTTATCTTCTTCTAGGAGAGAGTTTAGTGTCTATGATTTAGTTCGAGAGCATTTACATCCCCGCTAATGTAGTCTGCATGTAGGGCGCGAAGGAGTACACTAGCATGAGTTGCGCTCAATACACCTAAAGCTGTGTGACGATTCTCTACGTAGAACTCTCCAGCTGCGGCTTCTAGACCTACCATTGTACACGAAGTTGGTTGTGACAGCCTACACAATTTGAGATCACGTATCACTAGTTGTATCATTTCTTTATTGGGTCATAGGAAAGGCACACCAACGAGGTTGCTCTGCCCCGGAGACGTAGGCATTTTAAGCTGAACTCCGTTATCATCCTGAGTGTCAAATATCTCTAACTATATCTATCTACTTTACATGTACATGACTGTTTGACTTGATTAGTTTAGAGGGTTAACCGAAAAACATCGAACGAGTTTCTGAAACTCTAATTAACCGACTCTCTAAGTGCCATTAGGGACTATAATAGTATTTTAAATATATAACAACATATACTAGTCTAGATTCTCAAGTTTATAATAGTTTTGAGGTGGTGGCGCTAATTGTAATTAATTCGTAGAAGTAAACAGATATAGAGAGCCTTTAGGATTCAGGTCATCTCCTTCTAAATTAAGTAAAGTATATTTGTGATATCTCTCTACCCCGCATACGGCACTGTCATCGCCACATGCGATATAGATTGTCCCATAAGGCAACCCATATACGGTACTATCACTACCCACAGACGCCTAGGATTTCTGCTTTATGCAATTTGAAAGATTTTTTTATCTTTCGATTGGTTTTTGGGTTAACAAATCTAAGTATTCCAGGTCTGCAATCTTATCCTCCTCGCACAAAGGATAATATATACTTCCTATTCTACCTCATAAAATATAATATCCCAAAGACCCTACTTATTTTTTAGTAATTCCTAATATAAATTGAATATATGATTTACGATATCCTGCCAAGGGAGCCCACTGAGTTCTAACCCTAGTCTTTGAACCGCTGCCAAGTCTCATTAGCCGAAGTGTTCGAAGTTCTTACATGTAATCCTACTCACACTAAGATATAAAGACTTTACACCTATTGCTTGATAGGGTGGAAATCAATGCGAATAATATTTATAACCCTGATATCTACTCTACTGTCGATTAACAAGCGTATGAATCTATCGTATAGTATAGATTGGGGTGTCGATCCGTAGGGATGGTGTATTAAGAGATCTAAGATGTAAACTAAGGTCTAGGTTATTGGTTCTTTTAGGTTGGTTGATTGTGTTTGGTTGTTTGATTGTTGGTTTCTCGATTGTAATGTTGGATTACAATAAAGAAGTATTAGTAGATTAAGTGTTTTAGAAGATGGGCTTCTAGGGAATCAGATATTCTATCATTCAAACTTATTTAATCTAGGTTCTGGTTGTCATAACAATAGCGCACGGTCTGTCACCAACTGCATGCTACTGCTAATACCTGTCAATTGTAGAGTTACTCAGTAGCATGCGGCTCTGTCACCATTCGCACACGTTCTGAGTAAACCGTACAAAGTCTGGTTTCAACTCCAGTCGGAATCACACATGGTTTGATCAGAACCGTACACACCCTGTACTGGTATCTCTGCGATCTGACTAATCCTATTCTAGTGTTGATCTCCGGTCAGTCTCACAACACCCTAGCTGAGTAAGTACTTGTCGGGTACTTAGCACAATTGCATGTAGATTAATGATAAGTCATAATTACTAATATTACAAAAGGGTCAAGTTCACTTAGTTGGTCCTTCCTCTAATCTTTGGTAATAGCAACAATTAAGATTACCCCACTATTAGTAATGGAATGCGACATTCGTCTGCTAAACCACGTCCCAATAGGTCCCTTAACTGTGGTTCGAATACAAGTGGTCAACCGGTCAGTCTATTCTACTTGTATCTAGAATAACTTATATTCTTCGGATATTGGTTAACCACAATTAGGTATAAATGGATTGCGCACTCCACTCATACGAGGTCATTTTAAACACACAATAAACAAGAATACGAGGCATAAAATCTCAATAAGAATTCAGATCATAGTGCAAAGATAATATAAATAAACAACTAGATTAAACTCATAAGAATTCAAGATTACATGTCTTCACCCTAGAATAGGGTTGCTTAGCCGCTCATGGTGGGTTCAACAACAAAAGAAACAAAAGATATAAAGAAAGAGAGCAATAAAGAGAGATGGAGGGAGAACACCTATGTTACCCCTTATCTCATGAATGTTGTCTTTACGTCTTGTTCCTTCCTCCTCTTCTAGTAGAGACCTTGTTATTCCTTAGTGATTTCTCATTTGCATAGCCTCCACTAAAGTGAAACCCTAGTTCTAAGTGCTCTCAGATGTGTATTTTTCCAGAGATTCAAGAGAGAGATCTTTCCCAGGTATCCATTTGCTTAAATAGGCCTTGGTTGGGAAGTTAGATTTGTAACTGTTGTTCTAGCAGTTTCTGCGTGCGGATGCCGAAATAGCATGCGGTTTGGTTGAGATCCGCACGGACGGTTATAACCGTCTGCGATAGCTCTTCCGAGTAGCATGCAGATGAAGGCATCCATGCACCTGAGACTGAGATGTCATAATTGCGTGTTTTATGCCTATTTTTTCTTTAATATCATTGAAAATCTTTAATTCTCTAAAATCAAGTGAAATAACAAAAAGGAATCTGATTCTCTATAAAATGAGCAATTGTAACTCGATAAATGACAATAATATAGGGTAAGTGATAGGGAAAATAGTGACTTATTTGACCCTTATCATTGCATATTGGTATGTGGAGGACTTTGACATATAGTAAACAGAACTATGTATGCAAGAATACGATAGAAAGCAATTCAAAGTATAACAAAATCTCAAATCAACATAACCAAAATATAAATTATACTAAAACATAATAAAGAATTCGACACACCTTAGCCCTAGAGATGAGAAGATTAGCTTCTCAAAGCCATGGCAAAATAAAAGAATAAAATAAGAAAGACATAAACCACATCCCTTGAAAATTGAAGAACTCTTACCTCTTTAGATGACGCCTTCTTCTCCTGTCTTAGATCTTGATAGGCGCCCTTCTCTTCTCCAGAATTTACTTTCTAATCTAATCTAATTTGTGGACTTAACACAATTAAACACGCACACTAAATCCTATTACAAGAGGGATATTTATAGTATTCCTAAATGGGTGTAGAAGTAGTGGTGATAGTGGAGATCATGGGGGGCATGGCGCCTATCCATGATGTGTAGATTTCACCCAAAAAAATATAGCTCGCTAAACTTGGAGGTGAACTAAAGCGTTCTTCTAGAATTATTCTGCTCAAAATTTGCGTCAGCGACTGAGATTTAATACAATCAAAATAGTCCACGGATTGAATCTGTGTACTCGTGCGGGCTCTTTGCTTAGCCACATGCAGTATAGGCTTAGGCTGCACGGCTCCTAGGAACTTATTTTCTGCGTTTTTCACCATTTTGCATGTTGTGCACTTCGTGTGTGGTGTTGCATGCTCTATGTGATGTCCTATTTTTACGCCACCTTTAGAAATAGTCTAAATATGACATTTTTGCTCCGCTTTTTGCCTAAATACGCAACTTTCTCCAAAACCTACCAAAATAACCTAGAAACATGTTTGTGGTAAATAATTCGAAAAATAGCTACTTTCTATACATTTTTTCACCATTTTCCGTACTTAAAAGTAGTGATTTTTGCTATATAATTTAGCGTTATCACAGCTCTCTAACTAAATGTTAGAAATACCATGAAGATCTTGTTGAGTAAATAAATAGTTTGATTGGACCTGCCTGAATAAGTTCCCATTAACTAAATGTCTAAATGTTAGAAATACCGTGAAGATATGGTTGAGCAAATAAATAGTTTGATTGGACCTGCCTAATTAAGTTCCCATTAACTAAATGTCTAAATGTTAGAAATACCGTGAAGATCTGGTTGAGTAAATAAATAGTTTGATTGGACCTGCCTGATTAAGTTCCCATTAACTAAATGTCTAAATGTTAGAAATACCGTGAAGATCTGGTTGAGTAAATAAATAGTTTGATTGGACCTGATCAACTTATCCCCATGACCTCCAAATTCACATCCTCTCAGGTTACCGGACTGAGTACAATTGAATTGGACGGCTCAAAATTGCTCCTTTAAGTTGGCACAAATCTCAAAGTACAAATAATATTGTCCCTACACCATTCCGAGAATGAACCGACTGAGAGTAAATCTGGGCCGTCCGTTTTAATTGAGTTGAATCAGGTACCTGGGAGGATACGGATCCATGACCTCCTGGAATGTCTCCCAAAAGTGCGATAGATGCTAATGCTATTGTCTAACCCAATTTTAATGCTTATATTGATATGTCATATTGTCGATTTGGTGCAACCTGTTTTATGGTACACTTTGGGCCATTTGCCTAGATTGTTTTTCCTTATTTTTATTTATGTTATATTCCTCGTTGTAATCAATATTTTCTTTTCACTTGTGTAAAGTTTTGGTGCCTTGAAAAACATATTTTCCGGTTATTCAATTTTAGCGCGTCATTAAATATAAAAAACATTGCAAGCAACAGAAAGGCTGTAGAAGCTGATTATCACTAATGTAATCGTGTACTTCTTTACACATCATAGGAGACCATTATACTAATTTAGTTAGAATTTGATGTCATCATTTTTTTTCCCAATTTGGCATTAAATTATAATATATTTTAAGGACATAGGTTTTCAACAAGTGGCAGCTTTTAAAATCAAATGCCCAGTTTTGCCTACTTGGTTCACATCTTTTGATCCCAACTCGATCACTTTCCGAAAATATAAATAACAGGTAAGTCCCTCTTAAAACTATTGGTGTATATTCCAGTTGAAAAATACACATGCTACTTAGAAATGAGCACAATAATTCTACTGCATGCTCATGTTTTATCTAAAGCATTAGAATTAACAATAATTCTACTGCAGGCAACTAAGAACTACAATAATAAACATATAGATAAAGCCTGCTTTATACAAGTATGGGAGGGGAGGGGAGGGGAGGGGAGGGGAGGGGAGGGGAGGGGAGGGGAGGGGAGGGGAGGGGAGGGGACGGAAGGGATGAGGAGAGGAGATAAAATCAGGGGGATTGCTTCTTGCCTCGTCTTTTAGCAGACTTGGCAAGAGCATCACAAATTTCTTTCTTTCTCTTGGAAGAATCATCTCCTCTGGTTGCACTATTGTTGTTGTTGCTGTTGTTCCTAGCCTGCCGTTCATGTGCTTCTCTCACAAAGAATTTAAGCCTCCATAAAGTTAACTCACTCTGCAACAACCATGTAAAAAGACAAAATTTAAATTATCTGTTCAAAATTTCGAGAGATTGTTCTCAGATGTTTCTTGGTTCAGGTTGGCTGAGTCAAGACAAATGTACCCAAACATGACAGCTAGAACCATGATAAATAAAGGAAAAAGCTACACAAGTCTGATAGGCTAATTTGATTCCTCCCCGAATCCTGTCATATGGCCCTGTCAGAATATATATTAAAATCAAACATATGATAACTCCAGAATCAAGACGATACTTTAAGAGTCAGATGCTAGAACTAAATCCTGGAGCAATACGGAAACTAAGAAATAAATTAAAATGATTGAAACAGAATTCTACAATGGATCATGGTCGCTATTTTGGAATCATATTTTGTGGGGCTATATTGGCTCAGATTTGACCAGGGATAGGGAAGGGGTAGTTTGTAACTTTTCAGGGGTGGCAGGGGATGGAGGGGAAGGGGAAGACAGGGAGGGAGAGAGAGAACCTGAGCATCCATATCAAGATCAACCTCCTCAGCTGTATATTGAAAATTAGGGTTATCTTGAGCGATTATCTCTAGCGCCTTGTTTAAATCTTCAGGAGATAATTTGCTGAGCCATGTGCCAAGTTTTCTTTTCTCTTCTGAAGTCATTTTCCTGTATTTTTCTCATATAAGTTACTTTCTTGCTACTAATGAAATAACAAGCTACGATATAATGGTTAGCTCTCAAATTGAAGCTCTAATCAGTCAAAAACTGCCAACAGACCACAAAATCAAATAAGAACGCACAAATATTAATAAAAAATAAACAAAAACTTTGGCCCTGGGACCTGGGTCATAACATCCATCATCTCTGCAGTTGCCAGCGTGGGAAGAATAGGCATTCTGGAGTAAAACTTTCAGATCCTTTTATATAAATATTGCAGAGTCAATATCTTGGTGTTGAACCACCACCATAATTCTATTTAGCTAAACTAAACTCCATGAAATTAAACAAAAGGAGGAAAACAAATCAAAACAGAATGAATGGAACACCTGCAACTTTCAATAGCCAATCGGCGAAGCTCTTGCAATTGCGAACTCAACTCAGAGAGCTGAAAATTCAGAAAAAAAAAAAAAAAAACAAAACAAATATATAAATTAAACAAGAATACAGGCTTTTATAGCAGTACTTTGTTACATTGAAGAAAGGCACCTTCATTTAAAACCTGCAATATGTCAAAATGTCATGGGAACTAAAAAGGAGAATTACAAACTATGCAATAGATACCATGAGAAAGGGCTTTAGAGGGTTTAGATTTTAGATATAAATAAAGGGCCCCAGAAAACATCATGCAAAACTGCTCTAGTCTGCTCTCTTCCCCACTTGCCCAAAATTTTTACCCAATTACCCTTCCATAGTGTTGGTTATTTATCTTCACAAGAACGGAATTCAAAAGAGGGACAGTGGCAGATATTTTTGAAGAAACATATGATATTTACCTGGTTTAATAGAGACATATGACTTGTTTCTCTCTCCAGGGTTAGACATGATATATCTAAAATTAGACCTTGAAAAGGAAGACAACTAACACAAACACAAATCATTACCTCATTATCCGTCTCTCTTGCTAGTGTAGAAATAGATGCCTCTTGAGCCATCACCACATTTGCTGATGCCTGAGCTTCCTCCTCCTTTTGCCGTGTTTCCTGTTCACAATATTAACCCAATTTATCCATCATGTGCATAGACTGCTCATCTTTTAACTCAATTCTTATTTTTCTATTTATTTTCTTATTGTATTTATACATATAATTCATACCTCCTCAATAACCTTTGGAAGTAATTGGAGCCACTTCTCCTCAAACTTTTCGAGCAAAGTTCTCGCCATCACATGCACATCATTGGTATCATCATTGTATAGCATTGCATTCTTAAATACTAACCTCACATCAGCATATATCTCTCTCACATTCTTGTACCTGTTCATTTCATCTTTCCCTTCCATCCTGTTCTGAATAGTGCCTATGTCCATTGGCTTCTTTATTATCTGATAAATAAACATGGAGGAAGTTAGGGATGGCACTAAAATCCTTGGCTAAAGCAAATTTTGCAAAATGGTTAGGATCAATTTACTTCGTGATAGTCGTGAAGGCCAAGACCTTCAACATCCACTGGCTTCATAAATGGCCATGCCCATTTATGAGTGGTTATCTGCAGACAGAGCAAAACATATAAAGCCGTTTCATCGACAAAGTGTACAAATTACAAAATAATAACCTTCTTTGTATGTAAACTGGAGTAAAAAAGCACCATAACCAGCAAATGATGCCCGATGTCTCTGTGTGATTGTGTGAGCTTCTCACTTATTTTCAATCAATAGTACACCCATTTTACAGTGCTTCAATTTTCCATGAGATTTAGCATAAACACCATATTAATAGTACATACTTTATTTAGAAATATGCACCAAGCTGTTAGCTATATATGGAATACAAATCAACAAAGAATTATTTCCACTTTATTAAGAGGATCTCCATTACTCCTTAAAGTGCTGTTTTCACTATTCAAAATTAATGATTCTCCAAATTTAGGACAACAATAAATGTCTCTCTCTGCTTAAGTTCAAATATTGAAAAATATGCACTGATATTTTAATTTTGTTAACCAGTAATAGCTTCACCATAATTGGTTTACAAGGTCATTGAGTAACTTTTGTGCATAGTTTTTGACAATACAATAGATCCTAAAATTGTTTGTAACTGTTATCTTTGTAGTCATAATCCAACAAAATAGCAATTATTTCTTGATTACCAGAAGACAGGTTTCACATATATTCATCTTGCCATTGGAGGTTAGTTCAGGTAACAATGAGAGAATCAAAGCAGCTAACCCTTGATAATCCAATTCCTTGTAACTCTTTTATCTTTTTATTATTTAATAAACTTCAAGGTACGTGAAGCTACTTTCCTCGGAAAGAGAAAACTCTTGACAAACCAAAGCCCTCAGTCCAAATTATTGAACAGTCATGACATACTAAAGTTTTAAAATGTGCACAAACATAATGAAATATTTCTTAAAATGTAATGATAGAAAAGACCTGGCGAAGTATAGTGCCAAATTGGCGCATTAAGTCTTGCATTCTTTTAGAACAAGCAGCATCCTTGATGGGGCCTTCAGCCGGTTGCTTATTATTGCTGGTACTTCCACTGTTATTCACACCATTAGTACTGTTGCTGGCCTTGTCCTTGTTTGGAACCACTATTGCCTTTGTATAAATCCCGCATTGTTTCTTCTCGTAGAAATTCACCACCTCAATCACCTGCTTCTCCAACTTCACATAAAAACCATAAAAGGTGCTTGTGTCAGTGCATTTTACAAAAATAAATATAAAAAGATCAAAGGAACTAGCTCAAAATGTGGAATTAAAATGGAACTCTCATACAATTCAAATAATCTGAATATGTGCAATTCTTCTCCCCAATTGAGGAACCAAAATGAAAATGGAACTCTCATACCCTCAACCTAACTCAAACAACCGTTAATTAATCCCCCAGTGTGTAACAAAGCCTCTATTACCCAATTCTACTAGCAGTAGTTTCTCCTAAAGAAAAAAATAAAACAAAAAAAGGAATAGAAAGTAGAAGTGCTAATCTGGGCTAAAAGCACACTAGAATGGGAGCTAAGAAATCTATAACTGCGGGAAGTTCCACAAATTTCTCTTCTAAATTTAGAGGATGAAAGTCAAAGGTTTGGCGATTACCTCGTCGGCTTTGATGACGAGGTCGTCAACCTGAGCATTTATCCGCTCCGCCTCCGCATCCGTCTCCTCCACGTCAGGTTGATGTAGCATCGTCTCCGCCGCGGCTGTCGACGACTCCGCCATAGAAAAACCCTGCAGCTGACCGCTCGCTTTTGTCTATACGTTTTTTTTAATTTCTGCGAATTTCTCAAATTTGGATCCAAACGAGTTCTGTATAGATGATATTCTGAGCGTTGGATCCTGATCTGACGCTCACAGACCAAAGTTGATGATGTTAGGAGTTCACTCTACCGGATCCCACTCGAGATAAAAAGTCAACTAAAGAAGATTAGAAGAGTGAGATTTTCGAGCAGAACCAAGGTGTTTTTAAACTCATCAATTTTTCATCATAAACTTAATTTCAAATTATAGTATTAATTTCAAACTGTTAAATCTAATCTACTTCACTTATTTATATGTCAACTTTAAAAAAAAAATCAAATTAATTTAGTGTGAAGTAAATCAGTCAAAAAAAGATAAAGAAATTAACGTATTAAAATTAACTAATAAATCTAAATTTCTTTCGTCAAGTAACTCTATAGTAAATTAATTCAACAATATTTAAAATTTGATATGTGTATACATCATTTGTGAAGTAAATCAGTATTTCGTGAAAATCGATTTCAACAATTTGAATTCATTCATTTTAATTTCAATAAATTAGATAAAAGATATAGAGATATATTTTAATATCACACAACGCATATACATACATTTCAATTCCAATTAAAATATTTACTTTTCAACATTATTATTTGAGTTTAGCTAGAGTGCCATCGATAGTGTAGCAACATGTCATGTTATTTTTTCAAAACCTATCATATAGGTTTCGAACGACAAGTTCAAAAAGTTAAAACCGATCTACTTTACAAGTGTTACGTTTTAAGCGGTAAAAAAGATTATTTTTCATCATTTTTTTACCAATTGATTTTATATTAAATGAATTAAAAATTTATAAATATTGCGTGTAAATGTTTTACTTGAGAAGTAAATTGGTTTTAACGGTTTGAATTTGTTGTTTGATACATATTTAATATATTTTCAAAATAATAGCACGAGACGTTTTATATTATCGATAGTAGTCAAACTCTTATTATTTTGCAGATATACTAACATAACTCTATCTATGTATTTAAATACATAGTTTATCCCAGGTCTGAAAAGGGGAGTAGTGAAAATTTGAAAATTATAATATTAAGGTAAATTTCATGGGAGGTTACTAAACTTTGTTCTTTGTCACGAATTTGTCACTCAACTTTTATTTGTTTCTCACTAGCCATTAAACTTTGTATATGTTCCAGTTAGGTCACTCTGTTACATTTTTCATCTAAAAAATTAACGAAATCTAACATAAACTCTAACTCATCTCACGTGGACTCCAACTCATCTTATATGATAACTCGAGTACATTTTTTTGGAACTTGAAATATTTCTCATTCCAACTCCTCTCTCTCTCTCTCTCTTTGCTTTTCCTCCAGCGCCATTACCCTGAAAGAATGAGTATATAAAGTGACGAAGTGTATAAAGAAAGAGTGTATAGAATAGAGGCAGCATAAAAAAAAAAAAAAAAAAGTGACGGAGTAAGGAAAGATAGAAAGAATGAGTGTAATGGCGCTGAAGAAAAAACAAATAGAAAGAGGGTTTGGAATGGAAAATATTCATGTTCCAAAAAAATATATGCAAGCTATCATATAAGATGAGTAAAGGATATCAACTACGACTTCAAAACGGCCGGAGAGAAGCTACTTTTCGACCTAACTAATTGGACGAACTAAGACTCGATGCCTACAAAAACTCTAGGTTGTATAAGGAGAAAGCTAAAAGGTGTTATCTCTGCGCTTGATTACTTGATTTGCTTATGGTAGTATGCAAGGGCATATGAATTGTGTAGCATGCTTGATTTGCATGTTATATTGGTACTTTGATTTCTAGAATTATGCCATGCTTGAATTGATGATTTGTGATAGAATTTGAATTGCAAAATAATATTCCATGTATGTGCATATTGATAAAATCAAATTGATTGGATGTTGGATTGCATGTTGGGATTGATTGATCAATTTGAATTGTTAGGTGATGTATAATTGTGAGATCAATCAACATGCATACATAGACCAAGATTATCGAATCTCTTGAATTGTCATTAACTTTGAAATTACTATTATTGCATCAAACTCACATACAATCAAATTTCACAATCAAATTTCTCTTGTATTGTCATTAGCTTTGAAAGTGCTAGAATTGTCATTACCTTTTAATTGTAAAACTCTTGGTGTTGTTCGGTTGGACATGATTAAGCTTCCTTTACGCTCCTTAAGCTTTTAATCTCCGTTAATCCTTCCGAACGGTAACTTCTTTAGCAGGATTAAGACACCCTCCTTACCACAGAATCTTAATCCAAGGTGTCCCTTTCTTAAGATCATGGCCTCCTTTAGACCTCCTTAAGGAGCCAAAAAATAACTTTTCGAACAATTATACCCAAAAAAAGCTCTGACCTCCTTAAGCCCTTTATATTACTTTTTAATATTTTATTGGCTTCCTTAAGCTCTTTTTCTTTTCTTTCAATTTTTTATTCTCTTCTTCTCCAAGAGATGGAACGCTTCCTAAGATGCAAGAAAAAAAGAAGATAGCTCGCGTCGGCACAGATTGAGAGCTTTCTGACAAATAAGTTATGATATTGAGTCCACGCCGACATTCTCATTAGTGTGCTCTCTCCATTGACATTCATCTTGATAAGTATCACTTTCTTTTGTTAGCATCTCTTCATCGACAGTGACATTCTTTTGTTTTGAATTATTTTCGTTTCCTACCATTTCCGCACCATTGCCAAAATCAGAGCCATGACCACTACTGGCTGTGCAGTGGTGTCAAAGATGATACCCAATTCAACCATCTTTAGTTACATTTTTAAAATACTGAATTGATTGATGATGGTACATGAATAATGAATTAACTAGTATCGTGCCCGTGCGTTGCGACGGGGACATATTATAAAATTGAATAAAATATAAAAATATTTTGTTATTGATATTCATACAGAATTAAGAAAAAAAACAAAAGATAAGACAAACAATAAATAATAGTGATGACCATGAATTATGTATATTTTTGCCTAGAGTTTCATATCAATAACTTAACCAATTTCCATGCATTTAGGTTAATTTAGTTTAATTTAGTTTAGAATTATCCCAAAAATCAAGTTACTGCCGAAGTCTATTTAAATTACAGGAAATAGAGCAAATTATAGATCTTCTCGCAAGTTTTCCGAAAAGTGGTAGAACACTCAAAACAGAGTTACGGATAATGAGTTATGCCCATTTGAAGTTTGACTCACAGCATAAACAGAGGCAGGACGCGGGTCGCGTCTATTGTGATGCGGGTCGCGTCAGTAGTGATGCGGGTTGCGCAGAAAACCGACAGAGCAAATATGGAAATTCCAGCTTTCGACATCTTTTCGTATTTTGACCATATTTTGGTCATACAAACTCCGTTTTAGGCAAATAAAAGCTTGCTGGAAAGAGGACAACGAGATCTACAATTCTAGAAAGGTTATAAATAAGAATTTGTAATGTGCAAATCACAGAAATCATTTTAGAAAGGCATCAGCTGAATTTATTGTCATATCTCATGAGATCTCGATTGATTCACCTTCCATCCTTAGTTGCTTACTTCCCAAGTCACAAAATAGCTATAAATAAGGGGGAGACAACAGGAAGAAGGGCATCTCTCCTCTTTGGAAGCGATTCTTGGAGGCAGAAAGATGAGGCTCGGTAGGAAGCTTGATCTCTCCGGGTTTTATCATGATTTCTTTTTCCCTTGTTTATTTTATTTGCTTTATGACTATGTCTGAGTAGTCTATTTAGTTTCTAAGATTATGATGTAGTCGGATATTCTGTTTTGTATGCAAGTTGCTTGAATCTGTGTTTATGATATTTGTGTTTATTTATCTGAGTATTATTTTAATTGCTTAATTTGAATTGTTTGAATGATTCTTGGTTTACTGTTAGATGAATCTAGACATCTTTCTTGTATTTTGGCCATGACATTCCTTTCAACCAGACTAAGTATTTGAGGTAGGGTTAAGAGCCGAGAGGCTAGATCCAGTAGTAACCGAGAGGTGAATCTTTCATATATCGAGAGATAATGAATCCCTTTATTAAACAAGATAAATAACTTAGGTAGAATTCCAACAAACGAGAGTTGAGGTAGGAAACCTAATAAGGTGATATTGCAAATCCGTTACCAAGTTAATAGACCAACACGAGAGTTGAGGTTTACGAACATTAGGTACGGTTGTCGAAACCTTACACAGAGAAATGACACAGAAACAGGTAGCTTGCTGCATTCACTCGAGGCTGACGCGGGTCGCGTTAAGAGCTGAGAGGCAAAATTGAAGATGAAATCAAAAATCTTGGAAACGCCTTTTTAAACTTGATTAAAACCAAATTTTTATTTTATTTTTCACAACTGAAATTAGGAAACTTTAAACAAACCAAACCAATCTTTTCTCACTTCTAGTTTTTAAGTAATTTAGGTAAAGTCCGGTTGATATTTGAACCGTCCCTTGGATCAATACCCGATTTACTATACGATAGAATTGTGCACTTATAGTCTTCATCGGAAGTATATTCGAGGTTTAAAAAATACAGCTTGTTGTACTAAAACTTTGTAGTACACTTTCGTGCGAACAAATAGTAAAAGAAACAACAATAAATGAAAAAAAAAAGATCAAATATAACATCAAAAAAAATTTGAAGTATCATTGTCATTGATCCTATTTGATGTAGTTCAACATTTCTGAAAATGAACAAATAAAATATGAAAAATAGATTATAATTGTTCAAATTGAAAACATATACAAAATTAGAAATGTTAAATTAATATGGTTTATATTTTATTCCTTGCTCAAGACTTGGATAAACATATCCTTCGAAGCCGTAAACATATACACGTAAACATATTCCTTGCTCAAATTGAAAACATATACAAAATGAACAATTTTAACTAACTAACCAACTAACTCTTCTTGAATAAACATATACACGTAAACATCTGACTTGGATGCTTGTCACTATCCTTCGAAGCCGAAGATCGATACTTTGATGCTTCCTAATCCATTTCTTTGCCTGTCATAAGAATTGAATTTATCAAGCACTGTTCAGATGAAAAAATAGATCCAATGACAATATAGATCAGATAAAATATATAGAGATCTGATATCCTGCTTCATATTCTCAGTACAAACTTCACAGTATATTGGCTCCAATAAGGTATGAATATACAACGCACTCTATATTCACTTGACTTAAGCTAATAAAACATATAACTAAGAGTGTCCCGATATACAGAGAAAATTTCAGATAAATTTACCATCTAGCAAAGTAGTAGTAATCATAAAATTGAGGATTCATGAAAATACCTAAAAACATATTACCCTTCCAATTACCCATAAAATAGAAAGGAATTATACAAAACATTAATCTAAGATCTGGGATTTCACCTATAGCTCGTTTTTGGCGACACTATACCTGCTTTGATATATCCGGGCTACCATAGCTTGACACAGACAGAAACCACATCTACAGCACGCTGCCTTCAGCGTCTTTTGAAACCATCGCTTGACACAGTCAGAAACCACATCGATAGCGGCTGAGGCGAGAGAGCAAGAGAGAGATGGCAGAGAGCTATTAGAGATGGGAGAGAAGGAGAGATGGTTGGGCGCGGGTCTGAGGCAAGAGAGCGAGAGAGAGATGGCTGAGAATTTTAGGGTTGGGAGAGAGATATGGTTAGGCAGTGCGGGTCTGAGGCGATAAGGGCTTTTTTTTATTTTTTTGGAAGAATGGATCGGGGAGGGAGGAGCGAAAAGATAATTTGTTGGGGAGAGGCGCAGCACTCCAGCGAAAAAATTTACAAATCTTAAATTTAATCTGCACAATTTTTGGAGTAAAGCTAGCGTGTGACATGCTCACCAAAAAAGTTTGGTGAGCATAACTCCAAAAGTATATCGGATCGACGTCAAATACCAAATCCAAACCGTTGAAATCCATGTACTTCATGAGTGATGCATATACATGCAAAATTTTGAAAGTTTCAAGTTTATTTGCTACACGGTCAAGTGGTCAAAGAAATAATAAAAATTGAATATAGAAAATAACTTATAATAAAATGTTCATTTCTTTGACCACTTGACCGTGTAGCAAATAAACTCGAAACTTTCAAAATTTTGCATATATATGCATCACTCATGAAGTACATGGATTTCAACGGTTTGGATTTGACATTTGACGTCGATCCGATATACTTTTGGAGTTATGCTCACCAAACTTTCTTGGTGAGCATGTCACACGCTAGCTTTACTCCAATTTTTGATTCAAATCTAACGGTGCAGAGCGAAAATGCATGTGGTAATACGTTTGGCTATAAATGTGGCGGGTCCAATTTGAACTAAATGTAGACTTCTACATATATAAAGGATATATTTAATCAAAGGAAGGCAGATTATTTGACTGGAGGGTTCATATTCTATCCGAATTTAGATCAATCAATTCCAGCCGTTGCAGTTTCAGGACAGGCAATTTAATTTAAAATGCATAATATAGAGGAGAGATTTCAAGAAATAGAACATACACAAATTCTTTAATGGAGAAATCTCCATGCAATTTCACCTCTAGATGCCTACTCAGACTCGCTCTGATATGGATATATTACGTATAATATACATTTTCTATTATTAGGTGTATTTATTATCTTGTTTAGTGGGTGTATTTATTATTTTCTATTATTACTTTTATTTATATTTTAATTATAATTGTAATAATAATTATAGTCAAATTTAAAGTTTACTTTAATAAAATTTATTTAATTATATTTAATTAAAACCATATAACAGTTTGATTCATCAATTATATTATATGACAAGAACAATCTAAGGGGTAATTTGGTCTTTCATTCATCATATATATATTTTATTCAAAGTATTTAATCCTTTACATTTGCCGAATACGAACTCCTTAGCGCTCCTTAAGCTCTTAATCTTTCACTCCTTAATCCACATTGCCAAATGGGACCTTAAGTTCGAGAATTTATTTGTGTAAAATTTACATGCATGTACAACTTATCTTACACATTATTTTTGTCATAATTTTATTATAAAATTACATGCATGCCCAATTGCCATTTCTTATATCTATTGAACCGTTAACTTACATATTGGGTCTTATTCTTATTGGATCCTACATTGGTTAGATGTAGAGATCAAATTACAACTCTTAGTTGTTTTAGAGTAATATGTACTTAAATTGCAAAATTTTACTATATTGAGGTGGAGTGCATAAATTGAGGGGGGCACTCCGTAATTTTTGTTTTTCACTCTTTCGTCGATTCTCAAAAAGAGGAAAAATAGCAAGAGATGCAAAAAAAATATTGTGGGCAAACTAAATTGGGAACAAATCTGTTTATCCACGTACTTGCTTTGTATGTTTTTCAAATCGTCAAAAGGAGGAGATTGTTGTTCTATGCAATCTTCTAATTACTTTGTTTGACTAATTTGCAAAACATACAATGATTGTATATAACGATTTCATTGTATGAGTGAGTTTGCATGTTCAAGAACATTATAATTGCAAGATTAAAGTTTGAAGAACTAATGGAATCAACAAGACTTTATGAAGATTAAGATTATAAATTGTAATATCAAATTGAAAAGTAAAATTTATTTGAGATTGTTGATTTCATGAACTATCCGTTCAGTACAGAAGCAAACCGTTAAGTACGGAATGTATTGAATGGTACTGAACGGATAATGAAGCGTTACAATACGAAAGATTTATTATGTTTGATAGCCGTTCAAATGGAAAAGCCCTGTATTGTTAAGGGACTTCTAATTGTTGTTTCGTTTTGAACAGATACCATCCGTACTGTACGCTAATCAAATTTACACAGAATTGGGATAAATACACTATCCGTTCGATACATATACAAATGTACTGAACGGTTAGTATAAAGTGCAAAAAGGCAAAAACCTTAAACTGTAACCAGATTTCAACTATCTATTTGAATAGAAGATAACCGTATTTAACGGATCAGTTCAAATACCTAGATCTGGAGCTCTCTCTATAAATAGAGTAAAGACTCTAACTCCAGTTTTAAGAAAACCGCCTCTAAATTTCAAAAAGCACTAATTATGTGTTTTTGAGAGCTAAAACTTCAATAGTTCTTTGATCCACTTGACTAATCTAATGCTAAATTAAGTTAGAGTGTTGGTTCGTTGTTCAATAATGTGGAGATCTACTTAGTGCTCCCTTTCTACAGCCGACTGACTTCCCGCTTGTAGGGCATTAAGGGCTCACCGGCTTGAGCATTTTCGCTCACATATAAATATAGTTATATGAAGATCCTCTACGTAGGACTCTCCAACTTGAGCTAGGCTTAACTTTGTACACGAGTTAGGCTGTGACTTTCCACCTTTGTTTGGGCTCAAGTGTCACGAGTTGTACCCTTTCTTCACTGGATAATAGGAAATGCGTGCCGACGTCGTTTTAGCATGTTGCATTTTGCATAACTTTATCAAGCGTCAAAATGAGATTGAAACCAAAAGTGATATTTATTTGGATGTGGAACAAGAGGCTGTAGATGAGGGAGAAGATGATGAAGATGTTGAGCAATCTGGAGTAATCACGGGACTCAATGAAACACAACTTGAAGATTTGCTTTGAACAAATATTAGAAATATTTTGTTGAAGAATATGCAAAACCGCAACAGAAATCATCAAATGTGCATAAACTAATTTATTAGAAGTTGGTTTGTACCATTTTGGCAATATTCAAATTCAGTTTGCATCTTTTATATTTTGACAATATTCAAACCTAGTTTGTATCTTTTACATTTTGAAATTAAACTTATGTCATACTTGTGATAGGCCTAAATTATATACATATTCGATCTGATTTTTATCATGAAATAACACCAAATATCTTGTATTTTGAATATAAAGTGAATAGAATACACCTAGGATCAAGTTACTGCGTTTGCTTGACTTTAATTTGCAGGAAATGAAGAAAAACGAAGAAAACAGAAGAATAATGCCCAGTACAGACACACGGTTTGTGATATGGCCACAATAAGTACTTAGATGGATTTCTGGACGCGCGCCAATTTTAAAAAGGTATAATAAGCTATACATCAAAATCCGTGCGGATGCACCGATATCGATGCGGACGTACGGATCTCGATGCAGCCGCACTCTGGTCGCACAGAAAAAGTCCGAGCCTAGTGCGGATCTCGATGCGGCCGCAGTGCGGGTGGTAAAGACGCAGTGCGGATCCCAGTGCGGATGGTACTGTAGCAGTGCGGACGCACTGTAGCAGTCAGCATAACGGGAGCCTGATCTTAAAATAGCCATAACTTTTGACTCGTAACTCCGATTAAGGCTTGCGACCACTTTTTGGAAAGCTAGGAAGAAGATCTACAACATGAGAAACTAAAAAAGGAAATTTGGAGTCGGTCGGATGCATTAAACTCGCAGACAGCCAGAAATATACGTTTTTGGACAGCGTTTCTATTTTTGGCGCATGATGGACACGTTTTTACAGCAAAACATGGACAAGGCATCCTGAGAAACAATCCAAATATAGCACCCACTAACTCCACTTCCTAGCCTCTTAATTGAGCATGATCATTGGCTATAAAAGAGGGTGTTCATTCTCCATTCATGATCTCTTCCCATCCATCATCCATCCATCATCTCTTCCCATCTCACACATCATCTCTTCCTCTTTCATTCTCTCTCTATACACAATACTTAGCGATAAATTCTGGAGAAAAGGAAAGCTTTCAAGCAAGGAGAAGAAGGGTTTCCTGAGCAAGAAGTCGGCAAGATAGAGGTTTTTGATTTGTCAAAGGGTGTAATTACTTCCTTTATTTCATTTCTTCTTACTTTGCCAATTTTTGTAATTGATCTCTCCATGAGGGAGTAGTTCTCTCTCTAGGGGTTTAGGTCAATGCATGAACTTGTTTAATTGTATCTTATTCGGTTATTTGTCTTTGTTATGATTGTTTTATGGGATTTGATGTTAATTTCTGTGATTTATCATTTGTGTTAATTACATAATTAGTACTTGAAATCGCTGTAGTCCCGCTTTGGTATCTCTTTGTCAAAGGATCCAAAGAAGTTAGGACGAGAGGAGAGTACCATTTATGAATGCAAATACCCTAGGTTTAGATTAGGATTGTAACCAATTTGTAATCTAAGCCGGAACTATAGAAATTAAGGTTAGGAATTTGGTGAAGAACCTAACCGTGAAGGCAAACCCTAATTAGGACATCTCAAATCGAATCGGGTATTGGTATGAAGGACTTAATCGTGAAGTATCAATATTTGAGGAGAGGAGAGACTAACAAGAGCTTATAGTCTAAGTAGCTAGGGTGAATGACCTAACCGTGAAGTCCGAATTACTTAGACACGTTATTAATTCACGAAAGTGACCCTTAATGACATATTAGGTTAGAAACCTCATCAAATCATACATGAACTTAAACAAATACCGAATAGATATAGTTAGCAAGGGAATGTAGACCAAAGACCCCTAGATCTTCTCATCTAGAAAGCAATCTAATCTTTCTTTCATTCATTTACTCTTATTGTTTTAAAAACTCTCTATTCGGGTATTGAACCCAAATTTAGGAATTGTTAGAACAAACCCCCCCCCCCCCAATTTACTTTTGTTGCACTTTACTTTCCTTTTATTTTCTGAAATTTATTACTAAAGTTTAAAACTAAGTTTTTATCGTACTCCTTGTGGTTCGACACCCCAAATACTACTTTGATAGAATTGTGCACTTGCAATTCAACTCAAACACGTATTAAAGGTTTAAAAAGTACATCGTTGTACTGAAGCTTTTTACCATACCATTTGGACACATCAACTTGTTGAATTAATCTTACATTTTGGAATTACTGAATTATGTACCATTTAGTTCCGGAAGTATTTCTCAATCTTTAAACTAGGCAGCTTTGAATTAAATCGAAAATTATCATCAAATTTTCAGCTCCATACTTTAAATTTCTCAATTTTTTTTCCTTAAGAATTTGTGGTTATTATACAATATTCGAACTCAATTTCTTCGGTTTCTAAACTCAGGTTTCTATACAAGAGGTTATATCACTGGTTGTATGTCAAAAAAAGAAATTGAGGGTAATTTTAGTCTTTTTGTTTATTCTTAAAGTAAAATACATTTTTTATTCAAACATTCTACATTCTTAATCTATTGAGCTGAACATCAACTTCTTAGTGAGAATTAAATTAGTAAGCCTCAGCTCTTAATCCATGTTGCCGAACACCATCGTGTAGATTAAATATGAACGAACTTTGATCCAATCAAACAACTCTGATTCAACATTTGATCAAATTTACAAGGAGTGCGTATCCTTTGAGATATCTCAGTGCTTTAAGATTCGTGCAGAACGTATTTGAACGGTTGAGATTTTTTCAAAAAGTCAGCACGCGGTGAGATAACTCAGAGTAGGACTGGCAAAAAAGCTCGTGGCTTGTGGCCCTCTTGGTATTCGCCCGTGACTCGATCGGTAACAGCTCGTTCGTTAGTGGATCGAGTTAAAATTAGCTCGCTCGCTACATACTCGAGCCAGAATTAATGAGTTTGAGTTTGGCCTGGCTCGGTCGTTAACGAGCTATTTAATATACATAGTTTAATAGTTTAATTGGATCCGTTCACTTCAGATTGGGAATATTATGGTCTATGGATGTTATAGCCAGTGTTATGGCAATTGCACTTTGGACTGTGTTTAAGTCGATTGGTAATTTTATATGAAATATGTGTGAATTAATTATAAACAATTAAGTTAATTTGTATGAATTTGTTTGATTTGGTATGCATGAATTTATTCTGTGAATATATTTTTATGAATTTAGCTGTAAACTTAATTTATAGTAGTTGATTTACTTAATTACAATTGAATTAAGAGCATTCCTCAGTAATTAGTCATATAAATATTATTTTGTTTTAGCCATAATTGATAAGATGTGTTATGAAAATTTAAGATATAACAGGAAAAAAAATATATAAATTTATAAATCTGCCAAGTTAATAACGAGCTAGCTCGGCTCGCTCAGACAAGCCACGAGTCGGTCTTGAGCAATAGTTTTAGCTCGGGACCTAAAATCTAAACTCGCTCGCTCAACTTGATACACTAACAAGCCGAGTACGAGTGTGACCTAGCTCACTCTTTAACAGCTCGTTGCCACCCCTAAATCAGAGGATGCGAATTCATTTACAACTGGCTCTCACTTCAATTGTTAGACAATTATCAGGCTTGATATCTGTTGACGGTTATATTTAAAACCATACCGATCCGGATTGATCCGGATCCGGTAGAATTCGGTTCGTATCCGAGTCGGAACGGAACAGGTAACAGTAACACCTCCTCTACTAAACCTAACAAAATAGAATCTCGCATCCGCAGTTCCGTCCCCGCCTCGCCCGCATCTCTCCTCCATCGCCTCTTCTCCCTGCCGCTCCTCCTCTTCGCCTTACAAACCGTGCGAGACAGAGCGTACTTTGTTCAGTAGAAAACAGTTAGTGCGGAAAGGAGAAACATATACACAGAGAGAGAGAGAGAGAGTCGGAAGAGGTTTAAGAGCTTGGAGAACATCAACCAACTTCCGATCCCTCCGATTTCGCCTCATCTCCTCTTCCAGTTTCTCCTTATTTTCCTCTCGCCAGCTTCCAACTCCAAAATTCACCACGAAGGTCAATCGCTCTCTTGTGTATACTCAATTTTCCCTGTATCTCTTTTGTGAGAATGGCTCCTGCCTGAAGTTTAGCTGAAATTTTGTAATTAGATTCTCAATTGGATGTAATGCGATGTACAACTCTGAGATAAGGTTTCAATTGCTGTTACCTTTGAACATAATACCAGGGTCAGAAGCTTGTGTTGAACAGAAAACAGTCCCAAAGTTTGTAGGCCTGTGATGTACATAATTCGATCTTAAACCCAGTAAACAGAAAAGTGACCAAATTGATGGAGGCCTTAGAGGTTTTCACTTGGTGCGAATTGGTTATTGCAGAAGGAAATGGTAGTAGTACCTCTGCTTACATGAAGTGTTGTGAAGTCTTGCAGAGCAGAGGACCAAATGATTTAGTTCAAGCAAGCAAAGCAGATGGACAGCACTGAGTACAAACCTTTTAGAGAAGTGCCAAAGAAGAGAAACCAGAAATGGAGTGCTTTAGATAGTGCGGAAACTCTGAATTGACTCGGTGAATACTTTTTGTTATAAACTGCAGGACAAAAATATTGGATGGTGAAAAGTTAACAAACAGGAAGAAAAATGAGCCGACCGAGCACACGTAACAAAAACAAGAGGCATCAGCAGCCTGATGGCTTGGAGGGTTCTTTATCTGAAATTCTAAGGTTCGATAATTTTACTTTTTTATTTACTACTTTTTTCTGCGATTGAAGTGAGAAAAGAATGAAGTTACAGAAGGACCCAAACACGTACCAATATTAATTAGGGTTTGCAATCCTTGTTAGAAAAACTTCATTCGCAATGAACATCTTTTTTTTTTTTTTTCTTTTCTTTTCTTTTTAGGTTTTAATTTTGTCCACTTTTGAGTAACTTTCCTTTTTAATTTTTAGAAATTCTATTGGAAGCTTGATATGGAATATTTGTGATTGTAAGTTCGGTATTCTAGGGCCATTCAAGTTTTGAAAGTAACACCAATCATTAAGATAGAAATTAATTATTACTATTTTTTCTCTTGTGCTTTGCCTGCATCTGTATGCCGTTACCTATAATATGCTGGATATGATGTATCCACTAATTCAACGGTTGCTTCTCGTGGATTCCTTTTTCCTAACGCGGTGCCAATTTCATTACTGCTTGCAGTGGCGGAGGGAAGAAGAGAGAATGGGGGTCAGTTGACCCCCATTTTTTAAAATTTTTTTTGTATTTACGTATGATTTTCTATATAATTTAGAGTAAAATGACTTGGTATTGTCAAATTGACCCCCATTTTCAGTAGAATTTTTTTGTTTGACCTCCATAGTTCGAAAGTCTGGCTCTGCCCCTGACTGCAAGGCACCGTACTGACTTTGTTGCCCTTCTCTCTTCTCTTATTTGGGTCCTTTACATGGTTCTCTCTCTTCCACCTTACCTTTTCCTTTTTGTAACTTTGCACTATTCTTAACCTAACACCACCTTTTCTCACGTCATATTAAGCTTAGTTGATCCGATAGGAATTGGTTTAAAGCCTGAAATATCTTCTCTTGCTCCTCTCTAGATTTACAGTTGTGTTATCATAGTTCAAAAAGTACTGTTTTGTAAATTATTGTTTTTTAAATATTCTTATGTTATATTTTGAGTGAAGCTACTATGAGCTCCCCAAGTGCTTTCGGGAACTTTTAACCTAACAAAAGTGTTGCTCTTGCTTTGATTGATGAATTGGAATCATTGGGTTTGATCTACTTGACCAGCCAAGTATTTACATTTAAAGTTTTAACTTTCAAGTTTGTTTTGCACAAGTCAAGAGGTTGGAAAATGGTTATGGTGCATTCCTTTTATAACAATTTTTGACCTCCTGAACTTGTACAGATGAACTCGTGAAATTAAATTGAGACATGCATACTTCGCCTGTCAAGTAGATTTAGATCAACGGTTCAAATTTGTCTTTTGAAGTCAATCCGATGGTTATTGAGGTTAAGCTCATGAACCCCCTTGTGAGCTTTATCCCATAGTAGCTTTACTCTTATATTTGTATAGTTTTTATACGAAGTAAACAATAGTAAGCAGGAGTGGAGAGTTTAGCAGATCTGAACCTAAGGATGAATACTTTTCATAAATTTGATTTGAACCTTTTGTTTTCCTGATTTGCTGTTTAAGCAACTTTGTTAAATTTTTATTTATCGTCTGTTCCTTATTTTAAGTTTTGGTGTTAGTTTTGAAAGCAAATTTTTTAACAACATTTTTTGGAGTAAAGCCTAGTGCAAGCGTAAGCTCACAGATGGGGTTCATGACCTTAACCTTGAGATTCCTTGGATCGTCTTCAACCAATGAATTTCAACCATTGACTTAATCTGCATGCATTTGGATTCCAAATTTTAATTTTTTTTAGTTTTCTTCCTACATGATCAAAAGGTGGAAATATACGGAGGCTGATTAGTTATTTTGGTGTGTTCATTTTTCAAGAATTCTTGATCTCATGATCTTATGCCAAATAAACTAAAAGAAAATTTCAAATTTGGAATGTAAACGCGTGGTTTGTGGAGTAGATCAAGATCAATCATTAGGACTCTTCGTTTGAAACCGTCCAACTGTTTTTGAGGTTAAGCTTACAAACACCCTTGGTAACCTTAAGCGGACATGAACTTTACTCTTTTTTAAGAAGTTTTTAAAGTGGGCATTATAATATCAATTAGCATTTCATATAGGATTACCTTCACATTTATTTTGGTGCCTTGCGGATTTTAGGTTTTCAATGTATATGTTGTTGCTGTGGTTTGTTTTTACCCCATTCATGTATTGTTGTTTTCTGATAAAGGTCCCATTTGATGTGCAAGAAAATATGGGATCCTACAAAATGCATTCTTCTAGTGACGAGGATTACTGTGACTTTAGTTTCTCAATGTGATGTTTGATATGCGGGAATAAAAGATTTCCAAGAAGAGTTTTATGGTGTTTGATTTGATATAATCTTAAATTATTTAGGAAGGAAAACAGATATGGTGTCAATGACAAAAATCACATTATTAAAAATGGAAAGAAATAATACTCAAACAAGCATTAAACTAAAAAAAACCATTAGAACTATTAGAAATTTGAAAGATATAGAACACAAATTACGTAATGAAACACAAGCAGCTTGAGTATAAATAGGAACAAATGAAATATGTTCAACAGAAATAAACTGCTGAGAGGTTATGAATTTAGTATAAGCCACTTCCCACCATTACAAACTGATTGCAAATGTAAAGACAAATTAAAGTTATTTTTTTGTTTATGCTTCTCGAATCAGCAAAGCAATATAATTTGGCCATGAAAATTAATAGAGAAGAAGCAATTGATTTGTTTGCATTGGTCAAATTTGATCTTCACATTTTTAATATCAACTTTTTCACGAGAAAATATGGTTCTTACATTTGTTACTGGCACAAGTGATGATATAGCTTAAAAAAAGAAAAGAAAAATCAAACTTCCATTTCTTCGGGCTGGTTATAATGTGAATCTTGTATAAAGTAGTTATACATGACCCCTTAATTCATTCTAGGCATCAGTCCTAATATTACAAACATTTTGTAACTATTAAGACATTCAACAGCAATAGGGGAAGTTCGCATAAATAGAACCCTAGAATTTGAGCAAGAAGTGGAGTCTTTCATGAAAAATTAAATAAGAACATTGCATAATAACTGCATTTGGGCCCTTATAAGTAAGTTCCACAATAAAAATTGTCTGAAATTCAGAAAATCATAGGCTTTTTAAGAAATCCTCAAAACAGGAAGGTTAAGAACAAATAAATACCAATATTGAGGAGATTTGAGGGGTTTACATCCAGATTGAGCAATCTTGCACGTCTGCAAGCGATGCTTACAGAAGTTTGAAATATGTGAGGCATCGGCTTGAATAAGAGAAGAGGAGGATGCAGACAGAGGGAGAAGCAGGTAAGGGGAGAAAGGAGGCAAAGTGAGAGTGAAAGAAAGGAAAGTGGGAAAGAAAAGCGAAGAAGTTATGAAGAGTGCTTATTTAGGAGAGAATAAAGGAAAATTTTGTGTTTTCTGCCCAAATTTTAGAGAAAACAGAAAGAATGACAACAAGGAAAGAAGCGTTCAACTAAAAATATTTTCTTGGAAAGTTAGGCAATTAAACAATAGATGGAAACCTGCTTGCTCGAAATTTCTTATTTTTACTTCAATTTGTAGCACATCAAACAGGCCCAAAGTCTTTAATGAATTTCTCAACTTTACGAGGTCATATTTCAAAGGGGCAATTTTATGTATAGTTGCATAGCACGGAACAAGAGAAATGTCACTTATTATACCCCAATAAACAAGGATTGTCAGATCACATATCCAATGTTCCTCTGCCTTCTTCATTTTTATCCAACTAATGTTCCTCTGCCTTCCATGTTTTCCAGGGGCATAAAAGATACTTTTCTGTTTAGCAGTGGGATGGTTTTTGAGGTATCATAAGGTCATGCATGAGCCTATTCCATTTGCTATTGCCCTATAATGATATTCCTTGAATTTTTTTTTTAAACAGGAGAATCCATTTGACAGGCGAGATCAGAAAACCTGATATCGAGCAGCTATACTCAGTCGGGAAGCCAATGTGTCAGGGTTGCCGTGTGAACTCGAAAGACAATCCTAATTGCTTCTGTGCTCTAATCCCCCCATCGAACGGCCACCGAAAATCAGGCCTGTGGCAAAAAAACCAAGACCTTATTCTCTCTCTAGGCCCAGACCCATGTAAGGACCTCAGGTCTTCAGTGGACACGCCGGCTGGTCTGACAAACCTTGGTGCGACCTGTTATGCTAATAGCATACTCCAGTGCCTCTACATGAACACCTCCTTTCGGGCGGGCATTTTTTCACTTGAACCAGAAACACTGAGCCAGGTCCCAGTTTTGGGACAGCTGGCAAGGCTGTTTGCGCAATTGCACTCGAGCAAGATGGGGTTTATCGACTCGGCGCCTTTTATTAAGACCTTGGAACTGGATAATGGGGTACAACAGGATAGTCATGAATTTTTGACTCTGTTCCTTTCTCTACTGGAGAGGTCCCTTGGCCATTCAAAGATACCTTCGGCCCAGACTATTGTTCAGGATTTGTTTCGGGGCAGTGTTTCGCACGTGACAAGGTGCAACTTTCAATGATGCCCCTGAATCTTAGTTATTTGCATGACTGCCACTTATTTTATGTCAAAAGTATTTGTATTTTTGTTGAGATTAGTGTAATTGGTGCAAGAGTTTTGAGTTAAAAATGAAGTTACTAGTGCCTCATGTATGGGTACATGAGTTGAAGTTCTAAAATTTGTTTTTTCATCATGAATTGGAGAATGGGCACCAACAATCACCTTGGTTAAATTTATATAAAATATGTATACAATATGGATTGAACGATGCATATTGTGAAGAGCATAACATTTGAATATTGGTATATTAATCTATATTTAGGATAACTATGTTATAAATTTATTATAGCATATCAAATGAAATGCATTTTTGGATATCTTTTAGTGATTGATCAATTTCATTCATCCTTTCTTCATTTGCATATTTATGATTTCTTACAAACGCTTTGTTCTGCAGGTGTTCAAAGTGTGGAAAGGATTCAGAGGCGTCATCTAATATGGAAGATTTCTATGAGCTTGAGCTGAACATAAAGGACTTGAAAACCCTAGATGAGAGCTTAGACCAATATTTAAGCATAGAAGATCTGCAAGGAGAGAATCAGTATTACTGCGAGTCCTGCCATGCTAGGGTTGATGCGACCCGCTGCATCAAGCTTCGTTCTCTACCAACTGTGCTAAATTTCCAACTGAAGCGATATGTGTTCCTTCCAAAGGTAGTTTTTCTGCAATTTTATGTACCTTTTCTGATCCCTGTTGTGAAATGCAACTGGTACTATTCACTATTTTGGTTGCATTACCAAATACTCCTTTAGATGAAGTCAACATCAATTTTCCAGTAGTATCTCAAACATAAGATAAATTTAATGCCATTCCCATTTTCTGGTTTTCCTTTCCTTTTCTTGTAGACAACGACCAAGAAAAAGATAACATCATCATTTGGTTTCCCAAAGAGACTTGACATGACAAAGCGGCTAACTGTAGCTGACTCTTCGCTTCCAAGCTCACCATCCCCTTTGACATATGAGCTGTCTGCAATACTCATCCACAAAGGCTCAACAGTAAACTCAGGCCATTATGTGGCCCATATAAAGGATGAGTTAACCGCGCAGTGGTGGGAGTTTGATGACGAGCAAGTCTCCATACTTGGGTCCCACCCATTTGGAGAAAAAGAAAATAACAGTAATGATAAAAATAAAAAGAACACTAAATTGGAGGGTAACTCTCCTTCGAATAATGGGAAGAGCCATGCTGAAGAAAATGGAACGGAAGAAGAAATGTTCTCTTCTACTGATGCATACATGCTCATGTACAAACTTTGTGAAAGTGGTACTGGTTACAGTGCTTGTACCAATGGAAAAACGAGTGCCTCTCTTCCGAGCCATTTCATCGAGGAGATAGAAAAATTGAATGAGCAGTACCAGAAGGGGGGTGAGGAATATCAGAGAACAAAGGATGAGAAGCTAGCTTATGTGACTGAGAGGCGTGAGGAGGTCAAGTCGGTACTGTCAGAGGCACCAGTTGTGGCTGGTGATGATATGTACTTTTGGATCTCTGCTGAGTGGCTTCGTCAGTGGGCTGATACTGTCAACCCTCCGTGAGTCTCTTGTTGTTGTTCTTCTTCTCCTCTCTGCTTCTCCCCCACCCTGCTCTCTATCATGTGTTGCAGCTATAGTATTTGATATTGGAGTGCCAATGTGTTGGATTGTGTGGGCATTGTCTCATTAAAAAGTCAATCAGGAAGGACAACAGTACCTGTTAGCCAGTAAAGAATCTGACCTGCATTGAGCCATACCTGTTGGGTCTGATTCTATTCTTAAATTGGTGGGATCATTTATCCCCTCTTAAGTTTCAGACTTAAAAAGCCCCTTTTAGGTTCAGACTTAAAAAGCCCCTTTTTAGGTTCAGACTTAAAAAGCCCCTTTTTGGCTTTTGATATATATTGGATTTTGTTTGATCATGATGAAATAAATTGACAGTTAAAATTTAGCCTTTTTTTATTTTATCTTTTGGCCACAACAAAAGGAAACTGAAATGAGGCATCAAACAGTCAGGTTGATCCCAAAGGTAAAAGTTTCTGACCTTGATCTGATCTATCCCAAAGGTATTGGTTAACAATTGGCATACCTAATTTGACCAGCATGTAATGAAGTTTTGAAACTGATGATGTGTTAATGTTACACCTTGTTTTTTGGTTTGTGTAGAGATCTAGACAATAGCTTGATACAATGTGTGCATGAGAAGATGCCTGCCTCAAAAGTTAACTCTGCGAAGCGCATTTCTGCAATGGCATGGCAATTATTGCAATCTAAGGTATTGGTTTCTCATTCTCTTTTTATTTCATTCTCCTTTATATTGTGGTAGGTAATGAGGAATGAGGGGGATATTTTGTGGTCCGCTGCAGCTTTTCAGGCAAATGGGGAACAAAATTGTGCGTACGAGTACAATTTTATCCATTTTTTGCAAGTTTGTGTGACATTCGCTATGCTTCTTAGGAGTATGTACGATAGATATTCTTTTGGTTGGGACGTGAAATTTCACTCTCTATTATATTACATGCCAAGTAAAACACTCTCTTTCGTATTTAAAGCTTGCTGGTATGCTTGAAATTTTGGTGTAGTATGGAGGGGGGCCTGCATTAAGTAACGAGGACTATTGTGTGGAGTGCTTGAAGGAGGGGGCCCACAGTGCAGTGTCAGCAGATGTATACCGTGACAAGAAGGCGTCTTTAAAGCAGCTGGCAGAGTATGCCCTAGCAGGCAAATCTTCTGTTCACCCTTCCTACTTCGTTTCCAGGACTTGGTTAGTCTCTCTTTTCCTTTCACTTTTGCCCCCCACCCTCTATTTTGCTCCTTTCTCAGTGACTTCTCTATTTTAAAAAGAATTTGGGTTTTAAGACTAATTTTTGTCATGTAAAATAACCCACTTTTAGGCTGATGCACTGGTTGAAGAGAAAAAACACCGAGAAGCAATCTGAAAGTGAACTTGGCCCCACATCATCCCTTACTTGCCCCCATGGCACCCTACTACCTGAGGTGGCTTCTGGCGCAAAGCGGGTTTCAGTACCTGAAGACTTGTGGCTTTTTCTGTATGAGACTCATAGTAGCAACAAAGCGGACATGGATGACGTACTGACCTTTCCGACTGATACACAGCCATGTGAAATCTGTACTCAAGAGCTTTCTGAGGTTGCATCTGTGGAAGGCAACCTTCGGTAAAACTTTTATATTATTGTACCTTATGTTTGAGTAAACTCTTAATCAACATAAATACTTGAACCATAATTACCTTTTAAGTAATATTACCATTCTGGTAAAGTTTCTTTATTTGTGTTGTATCGGTGTGTTATTTGGTTTTTATGGTGTAATCAGGGTCCAGTCCTGCAACACGTAATGCCTCATTCTGAGTGGAAATGGTCAGTATAGTATTTGCTCATTTTGCAATAAAATTTGCAGGGCAACCAAGATGAAACACAGGCAAAATCATGAGAAATTGATTTCAGGGAAAAGCCTCGTGCTTAACCCTGGGCAGAATTACAATCTAGTCCCTGCTTCATGGCTTGCTAAGTGGAGGACTTTTGTCACTTGCACTGGGAAGAATATCTCTTCTTCACCAGAACCAGATGGTCTTGAAGTCATCATCGATTCCCTTATGTGTGAGAAGGTAAATTGTCTTTTGTTTGCTTTCTTTCCTTTTCCTTTTTCTTTCTCTTATTGAATTATTATTCATGGTTAATTTGGAGGTAGCATCTCCTTAGTTTTGAATATTTTCTTTCTCAAATTAGTCCAAATCAAGCTTTTCAAAATTTGTAAATTAGACTAAATTAAAGATCAAGGTGTGAGTTCGCCTCAAATAAGCTTTTTTTGTTTTAGTTGTGCAATTATGCCTCAATTGACTCAACATCGACTTCTGTTTTTACCAATTTTACAATTTTTAATAATTAATTTGTGGTTTGGATTGTAGCATTCGAAATTGATGGATAGGCCCCTAGAACTGGTATACAAGCGTGGCGGTATCACTCAGAAAACATCCTCAGTAAGTCTACTTTGTTTTATAGCCATACAATTTATCTTAAATATAATTCTTCTTGATAAAACATTTTCTGTTTACTTAATTCTAATATTACAGACTGATGGATTAACAATAATACCGAAGTCAGACTGGGTTCTATTTTGTGAAGAATGGAGTGTACCAGAGTCAAAGGGAATATCTTGCGAGATAGTTTTTACTAGCCCTTCTCAAGATGAAAATAATAATAACAACAATATTAACAAAGAGAAACCGTCAGTGGGTCCTTGCGAGGATGAACCTATATCTGTTGAGGATACAGATAATATGGATGAACCCAACAATAATTTAGTGGTTCGCAGACCCTACATTAAGACCCAACCTGAGGTGCACATTTTTTATCCCTACTCTGTGTGTGACTCTTTTTTATTTTTAATTGTTCAAGTGAATACTTATTATAACAACAACAACAACACAGCAACCATGCCTTTAGTCCCAAACAAGTTGGGGTAGGCTAGAAATGAGACCCAACCGAACAAGTGAATACTTGTTGATTATAAAATATTCTCGGGGGCAGCATTAGAATATTAAGTTTTCAGTATTATCTTTTGTAGCTTTCTGCTGTGGCTAGGGTTGTCTTTCGACTATGCATCTATCAGGCAGTCATTATCTGCTTTGCTTGTGCTTTAAAGTTGTATATATAAAAATGTGTAAAACAACAACATTTTTGGAGCAAACAAATTATGCATTTTCTCAATTGAACTTTTGGGTAGGTATGTGAGGTTTGTATTGGCGAAAGGGAGAGCCATGATCTGATGGAAAAACTGAATTATACTAATGAAAACATCACGGTTGTCTTGGTGCGTGGTAAGGAGGCACCAAAATCAATTCGAGAAGGTTCAGCTTCATTTGATCCTGAGAGGCGCACCTCCAAGCGTGCTCGCAAGGGCAGTCAAGGAAACAATATTAACCTCACTGTGTCATGCACCACCTCTGTATACCAACTCAAGATGATGATCTGGGAGGCTTTTGGGGTACGTATTATATTTTTAATAGGAATTGTGTTACTGATTGATTGGTACCTTTGAAAGACAAAACATTATTTTATTTGAAAAACCTATATTAATTGGAGAGGAATAATCTAATTGTGTTATTTTTGTTTCTCGAGTAGAAGTGATTGGGTTCAAGAGTTCTGGATAAATGTGGCATAATAAAGAGGAAAAAGTCAAGATATAAATTCAATTTTGATAGAATCATTATGTGAGGGCTAGATAGGTTCAAGATATATGGTGAATTTTAGCAAAAGTTTTTTTTTATTCTTTATATTAAGCAACCCCATCTTTGATCATTTTAGTTATGGGTGTTTTTTTGGGTCTAAAGGTACAAAAAATTACAGGCGTGCTTTAGTATTTACAAAAGCACAAAGTTCCTGTTTGCAGTACATAATACAAGTGAAAATAATATAGGTTGTGAAGGAGAACCAGAAGTTGCACAAGGGGGAAGTGGAGATAGAAGGGGACATGGCTACCCTAGCTGACAAAAATATATTTCCTGGAGACGTGCTTTGGGTTAAGGATTCTGAGATTCATGAAAACCGTGATATTGCAGGTGAATCACTAATACTTTCTTGTATTGATTTATCTGCCTTGATCCCATCTGTTGCTGACTACTGCATTTGTATGTCTATATATTTCTCATTGCAAATGAAATTTTGTATACCTGTGAGACAGATCATTTTGATATATATTGTACAGGCAACCATCCAATAGTTCAGTGCCATGATTTCGGGCCCAATAAGCTTCTCTTTCCCAAACCACAAAATTATCTAAGATCTGCACAACCAATCTTAAATGTCAGGTTCCAGATTTACATACTAATGCACTATGAATAAGGTTTAGTCAATTGAATGTGGCTCATTTTTTTTTCATTTTAGCTCTGTTTTGAAAGTTGTGGTGTTACTGAAAATGCCTAATATGGTGGATTTTCTGTTGGGTGGTGTATATAAATTTGTTGAGCGTGGGATGTAATTTGCAAACTTCTTTTGCTTACATCTTTGGTATATTTTTTAGCAGATGAAATCACTGATGGGAAGTCAGGACAACAGGAAGAGGAAGGGTTTCGTGGAACTTTGCTGACCTCATCTAATGTCACCATGACAAATGGTGATACCTCTCAGTTCTGAAAGGATATACTCTTTTGCATTTTTGTTTTCCACTGAAACGATTACGGGGGACTTAATTGGAGGTATAGTGCAGTTTCTTTTGTCTATCTTTCTTTCTTGTACAATATTCCACTCCACTGCGAGAACCTACCAGGCTAGGCCTCATTTAGATGGCTTTGTATGCTCGTATGCTAGTCTGAAAGGCTATCAGGTTATCTAATATGATAGCAATATGGCTTCAAATAGTAAGCCTCAGGTGCGTGTTGTACAGAATAGTTTTTGTCATTAGTGGTTACATAGACCTGAGTGGATGATCTTGATTTAGGTCCTAACAACTCTCTCCCTCTCTCTCTCTTTTATTGAATTTTTAAAGAGTAAACATCAGGGTTTATTACTTATATTTCAGCACTAACCTAAAGGAGAAAACTATACCCGAGCTCTGCATTTGCAGTATGTGTCCCATCTGCACTCAGCATGAAAACTTCAGTGATTCCCTTTGGAGTTGGCTGGTTGTAATTAGTAACTTATGGAAAATATGTAATCAATTATTGGTTCTTTTATGGGAAGAAGGCATATAGAGATGAGGTGTTCCTTTTTGCTGCACTGCTAAGAAAGATACTCAGTATTCTTCCCCATTTTGTAGCCATGTGTAATGCTATAGTAATACTCTTAGATCGGTGTATATCTTAGTTTCATGTGACCCATGGGAGCATGTGTCCTGCATTTTGAAATCAAGTACTAGCATATTAGTTTTCTTTTCCTTTTTATATGGCTGAGGATCTGTATGAATATAGAGCTGTTTTGAAGCCCAAAATGTGTGATATGTTGGCCCAAACTGCCAGGAATTTTGTCATAGATGCCTAACCAGCCCTTGTCGTACCAGTTGAGATAACACAATAGCCAGCAATTGCGGTTATGACTAAATTTGCCTCCACTTTGTTCAATGCAGAAATAGATAGTTTAGGTTTCTTACGCTTCCTGCATATTTCTGACGTTTTTGGAAAACCTAAAATTCGAATTGATATACTAAATATAGTGAAGAAGAGAGCGAACTCTGTAATGCTGGTACTGTTGCTTCTAAGTTTAAAGCATAAAAGCAGCACTGTAAAAGGTAGCTGATCTAGTGAGTTTATCATTGGCAAAAAAACCGTCATTAAACAAGTATTCATATGGTGGTCAATCTTAAAGGAAAAAAAAAACCTACAAGCACCAACACAAAAGGAATGTCCAATGCAGAAAGCAGCTCACTAGCTAAGCTGCCTATGGACCGTTTAATACATATTAAATAAAAATAAAAAGTTACTATGTACTGCCTGTTATTCATATACTCACACTACTCTAATAGTAAATGTATACAAATCAACTGATGTTAAGTTTGAAAGATGCGTCCGGACTCTCAGTTCCTTTCATAGAGTTTGTTTCAATATTGCTATGCTTCATTTGCATCTCCATTACCCAAATTGCTTGCATTCTCATTATGTTTTTGACCCAATTTTTCCTGCAACATTAAGAACAAAATAACAAAAGGATAATTCATCTATGCTGATAGGACACTAAAAGGTCATGCATATCACTACAAAATGATCTCACATGCCATTCGAAGTAGTTGGTAGTGTCTACACCCCTCTCCTAAAGTATGGTTCAAATCCAAGGAAGGTCCTACTATACTGAAGTATGTTTTGTTTTTCAAAAGAACTCTATAATAAAAAAGAAAAAGAAAAACCATTATTAAGTAATAATTCCAAAAACGATTTTTCTCTCCACAACAGAAGCAGAAGGGAAAATCACAGATCAACTGAGACTAAGCTAGCAAGCAAAGCAGGATCAGAAGGATCTAAGGCAATCTTTTTGGATACACAAGGTCTCCACCCAGTTATCAGCTTCTCGAGATTTTTTGGAATTCGAAACAATGTGATGGGCAAACAAGGGGAAGGTGGGAACAACACGTCTAGTGACGCCAAAAAAAGAATATGAGACTAGGCTTTATCTGATTACGTGGGGATTAAGCCATAAGATTAACTCACTGATTATCCTACGTTAAATAGTTTTAGGGACTGGACATCCCTGCCAACCATAAAACCTTCCCGCTGTAGTCCTGATTATCTGTTGGGATAGGCTTCTTAAAATGGTACATATTTCCTGTCTTATACTGTGGTATCAACATGCATTTTTTATAGGGATAGTCACCGGGTCATCACTAGTACATTGAAAGTCCAAGCAAGCTCACTAGGACAGAGAAAGAAATAGCTCAATACATTATAGCACATTGTTCTTGGGCATATAGCAGGCAAATCAGCCATTTCTACTCCACTACTACTGTATCATCCTCTTCCTGGTTTAGTCCTTTATCAATGCCGAGCCATGAAATCCTTACAGGGTTCAATGAAATTGGCCAGTGGTAGAAAGGGAATGACAAGAAATAGCTAGTTTTGCCAGTGTGAGGACTTTGCCGTGCTTTTTTCTATTTTTCCAAAAAAGTATTTAGAGCACCTCTTTTCTTACTCACAGATGAGGAGAGAAACAAGAATAGTATTTACAGACATCTTCTGAACTATAAGCATGAAAGTTCCTAAGATCATTTTCACGTCTTCCATGAGCATGATGTTTTCTATTTTAGTACAATTTTCATGATTTTTCTTCACTCTACATGTTATTTGACATTTTGCAGGGCACATGGTAATGCCAGCTAAAATTGAACTGGGTTCCCACTTGCAGCAGTACCTTCATTTAAATGTCCCATGTAAAGGGTGTAGGGAAATTAAAGGGTTTTATGTGACATAATGTTAAACAATGTTAGGTTCGGTAAGAAATAGTTTGATATTAGCTCGCCTTTATGCCCAAACCAAGTTGATGTTCAGCAGGTAAAAGGCTACTTCACAATTATTATCAACTGTCCTCTTTGAAGGGTGCCAAAAAGAAGTGCAATGTTGATGGGCTCATGAACTTGTTAAGATTGTTTCATTACTAACTAGCAAGTACAATAAATTAAATACCTTAAGAGCCTTGTTTTGTGCAAGTAATTCCTTTTGTTTCTTCTTGACCTTCTCAACCTCCTCTCTTAGACTTGCATTCTCCTCTCTTAAAGCATCTGCTCTTTGTGCAAGCTCTTCACACTCCACCTTATATATAGATATATAAAATAAACCATTGTGAAATATAGATGCAATCGCCATTGTCAAACAGGGTTAAAAATAAAGAATTATCCCATTCTTTTTTTCTTTTCTTTTTTAATTTACATCTCTCCTAAAGAGAAAAGGTACCTGTTTGCGCAACCTGGATCTTCGTGCAGACTCTCTGTTTGATTGCTTTCTCCTTTGCCTTTTTAGCTCTCTCTCATCCTAAAAATCATTTGGATTATTAATCATTTTAAACATGAATAATCCACCTCTCATTTTTCCTCAAAATAACAACAGAACTGTTCCAAGACCTGGATTGGAACGACAGTTGCTGAAGTTGCAGTTGTCGGCAATTTGGCTTGCACAGAAGTGGGAAAGGAACCTGCTGCATGAGTTCCAGACCAATAGTCCAGACCAATGTTTAAGTTTGTTGGAGGTATTGGTACAATTGTCCCTGCCACCTGATTGGCACCATTCTGAGTTGCATGTGATCGGCTTCCACTTTTAGAGGTCTCTGTGATAGAATTTCAATGCAATAGTTAAGTTAATTGCATAACTATACAAATTGTATTATTATTAGTGCTTGATACAGTCGCAAGAACATATTCATTATTTTTGTTATAGAACATAAAAAGGCTGTTTAGCCTACCTTCATTTGATTCTTGTCTTGCACTTGCTTTTGGTTGTGAATCCTGGAAATGTTCACAGTAGTTATTTTTAAAAGCTCGCTAACAATTATTTTTTGTTGGGGTTTTACAAAATGAACCTAAAGAGAAGGAGAACCTAAGTATCACACAATACAAAGTAGGATAAAAAAAAATGCAAATATGGGATAAGTTGATGCTGACATTATCAGAATTAGCATCGCTTCCTTCGCTTGAACTCTCACTTCCACTTTCACCACTGCAGAAAAAGGCAAAAAGAGGAAGAAAAAAAATACTTGTTACCTGACGCTGAGAGACAACCATGTAGGGTATACCAGAAACAAAATATTGCTTTCTAGCAATAAAATGATATCATATTAAAAAGAACTTGCTAAAATCCTTCTTATGTTCCAAAAAACACACAATTCCAAAAAAACATACTCTTTTAACTTTACCAGGCTAGACTCCTATAACCATGGAGAAAAACATTCATGGTATTAAAACCAGACTGGAAAGTATTATTCTCTCTTCTTATATTCTTTTCCCAACCATGATCTCCCCTCCACCCAAAATGTTGAGATATTGATGCATTTTTGCAAATAGCTAAATGCTCAAAACAATAAACTTTTTTATAATACATCAACCAGTTAGCTACCTATGCTCAATGACACCATTGCCAGAAGCTCCTGATGCTTTACCCGGTTCATTACTGTTCTTACCTATTATTTAGCAAAAACAACAAGAAAAATAATGCTAGAACTTTAATAGTAAACGTAGCACTAGAATTATAACAATAAGAGTATCTTAACAGTCTCCAAGTCGAGAAACTGAAATCCGTACAACTTACCATCAGCATCAGAACCACCAGGTGCAGCTGCAGCTCCCTACTCACATTTTTAAAAGGAAAATATTATTTATTTTATTTTCATAGGTGGCCTGCTTATTAACCTATTTCAAATGCTCGGTTTCTGCTGCAAGCTGTATCCGAGAATAAATGAAACAAAGGAACTATTCTTTCGTCCCGACCAGTAAATCCTAGAAAGGTTAATTAAGACTTACATTGCCATTTGTGTTTCCATTGGAAGGAGGCACAAAGGGGCTATAAGGACCTGTTCCCTGTAAAAGAAATGTTCTTTTACATATGCTGATGCAAAAATTAGGGAATGTCTCTGTTTATGTGTTTGGGTGTACTGTGTACATTTGCGTACCGGTGGCATGGATGGATGGGGGTACATCCCTCCCGGTGGATACATCATATATGGCGGTGGAGTCCCATATGGTGTCATCATAGGCTGGTAATAAAATTAATAAATCAAACCAGAAAATACATACACAAGAACCTATGAACAACCTATGACCACATTTAGAGATTTAATGAAGGAAAATTTGGTATCTGCACTCCAAACGAGCAATGAAACTGGAGAGTGACCTTGCTGTCCTTCTGAATGAGAAAAAGATCCATATGGTCCACCTTTTGATTGCGGAAACATATATTGTGGTTTTATCAACCCCGCAATAAACTTAGGGAATTTTTTATATACATCTCACAATATAAATAAGAAATTGAAATAAGTAATTCTTCTTTATCAAGCCCAATCAGATATGTTTCTTTCTGAAAGACGATTTATGTGTACAAAATATATAAAATTATTAAGTAGGTTAATGTAAATTGACAATAGTACTGTATAATGAACAAAAAGAGAGTTGAAGGAGCACAAACCTGAGCACCCCACATGTAAGGCACTGGGGAGTAGCCCTAACAATGTAAGAATAATAGCAAAAGTTAATTTATTCCACATCAATAAATGAAAAAGATAAATACATGTATACAACAATTGATAGGAAAAAGGTAGCTGATTTTTGTGAAAACCTGGAAGCTCGACCAATCAGGATAGACTGGTGTTGCAGGGGTGGATGCACTGGTTGCCTGAACAGGAGAAAAGGAAACAATTGCAACCTTACTATTGGGAATTGGGATTTTAAATATGAACATCAGATAAAATAAGACAACCTTTTTTTTTACTTTATAAAGGTTAAAGACGTGATGTTTGGTATCAATTTCTTAAACAAGGCCTCAAGTTCTCGTTACCTCCCGTGTTTTCATGGAAAAATAAAGATATAATGGGGGTAAAATTGATCTTCCCGCCATAAAAAAAAAACAATTTACTCATGAAGTGAATGAAACTTCAAATCAAGTCCACAATATTTTTTCACTTCCTTCTCTGGATATTCATAGGTTCTCAGGCAAGCAATCGAGCTCAAATTATGACTTTTATTATAAAAACAACATTCCTGAAGGCCTTATTTTGTGCTGAATCCTTGCCAAAACAAAGCTTTGTCTAATAATGAATAAACCACAGTGGTTATTCTTCAAATATTACCTAAGGATGGTTCAAATATACTTCTCAAGTAAGCTTTAAATCCATATGAACAGGTCCCAATGATCCTATCCTTTTAAACTTAGAACTGCTGGTACACAGTTTGTTTAGCAATTGAAGCAATTTCTAGGGTTGAATGCAATAAACTATAAATAAATAGGAAAAACAAAGCAGCTGAAGCTACTTACCTGAGATTGCGATGCCTTTGGGACCTTCGACTGATTTCCGGCCTCGCTGCTTCCCATAGAAAGAAGCCGCTCAAAAACCGATTAAATTTGAACCAAATTTCGAAAATTTTGGCGAGAAATTAGTGATGCGAGGGAAGGGAAGGGTTTTGCTATAACCTTTCTTTTTTGTGTGTCTGGGGGAACAACAGGCTGTAATAGATCGAACCAGTGAGTGAGAAATGAGAGAGGAAGCCGACCAAATGTTCGAGAGGGGAAAAGCTGTGGGGCCATGTTGTCATCGGCTTGATCTTGGTAGACCTTGTTCATTCAAACGAACCAGAGAGAGAGAAATAGAGAGGAAGCCGACGAAAGGTTCGAGAGGGGAATATATGTGGGGCCGTATTGTCATCGACTTGATCTTGCTAGACCTTGTTCATTCAAGTATTCAATACATACTTCAAAAAGTAACTTCCGAGTCCATTACTTAAATATTGCATAATAAGAGAGCTGAGCTGAGGAGGGTTGAAATTTCTATTCTTAAAATTTTAATAATTAAAATTTTAAAATTTAAAATTTATGTCATTTCATCTGCACACATAAAATATTTTATGATATTTAAATTTTATTTTAATTAGTATCTAGAGTTTGTACAAATTTATTGATGCAAGTACTTTATAAATGTTGATTTGAATTCTTGATTTTCGCTAAAATAAAATCAAAATGACACAAAATAATTTGCATATAAAAAAAAAACTATACATATTAGAGCATTTTCATTCCTGTAATTAAAAAAAATTGAATTTTTTTCAGATTAGAAATTTGACAAATCTTACGCATTAATTTCAGAATATTTCTGCTCTTGTAATTACAGTTTCACTGATATGGAAAAAAAATAATAATTTATGAAAATAGCAAAGATATCAATCTTTTCTAATTGTAAGAATGAAGATGCTCATACCACTTGTAAAACAATTATAAAGCTTGTGAATCATTGAGACAAATTACTAATTTAACAATCAATGCTCAATATTTCTAAAATCGAAATTGCAACTGCCACATCAGCATTTCTAATCTCATTGCAACAGGGATGGAGATGCTATGATAATTAGGGGTGTAAACAGATACGGATAATCCGCTCCGCATCCGGAAATTATTCTAATTTAGATTAAATGGATACAGATACATATATTTTTTGCATATGGTGAAATAATAGTGGATATGGATACAGATAATTTCATGAATGTGAATATAGAGTGAGTCTATGGTAATATACATATCACGATTTGGCACTGTGCTACGGTTCTATATTCGAGTTTTCAAATCCTAACGGTCGATCCGAACCGTTCATCTTGTTCTCCATATTAATATGTGTTTGGAGACGAAATTTTACATTTTTTGAAATTTTTTTACTATTTTTTTAGATTTATTGAAAATCACTGTTTTTGGATGGTCCAGAATTTTCAGATCAAGTGATTTTCTAAATATCTAAAAAAATAGTAAAAAAAATTCAAAAAATGTAAAATTTGGTCTCCAAACACATATTAATATGGAGAACAAGATGAACGGTTCGGATCGACCGTTAAGATTTGAAAACTCTAATATAGAGCCGTAGCACGGTAACAACCCGTGATATGCATATTACCATAGACTCACTCGTGAATATATATATCTGTATCCGCAATTATCCGAAATTGCTCCCAACCGGCTTCGACTTTACTGCTTAGGGTAGAAGTTGTTATATAATTATCATATATTCATTTCAGTCTTGTTTGTGAGATAAATGATAATACAATCCGGTTTCCAATTTAATCTATTTTTCACTGATGATGGTGATACAATAACGCTATTTTCTTTCCTTTTTACTCCCATTTCTTCACTCTTTATTATTTTCCATTCAAGACTTTAGCCCATGAATATAGTATGCTTTTAGTCTTTGTTAAATTAGTCTTAGCTAATGTTTCAAAGCACTTTGTGTCTTAAAGTATATAAAGCGCTATTGGAATCCACATTCGTAGATTATTTGCTCTGTATCCGTTTAAGGCGGATTTGATTTTAAATTTTGATATCATATCCATTTACTATTCGTATTCGTATTTGCTCATTGAAAGACGGATACGGATATGGTATTAGCATTATTTGCTCCGATCCACTCTGTTTACACCTCTATATGATATCTTACCATTTTATACTATTATTAATTTTTCGAACTTTTATTATAAAAATAATAAAAATAAAGGCATCCATGATAAATGGCCATACTTAAGCCATCTTCTCGAAATAATATAAAACTATACTAATGGTAACACATTGTTAATTATTTAATTTAAAGTTTTTTTCACGATCATTAGAAACAGAATATAATTTTAAAAACTCAAGTTTCTGACATGATCCTTATAGTTCATACTTTATGGTAAACAAAAATAATGTTTAATATATTTTTATTGTACATTGATATGATTACGATTCTTACTAAACGGATAATAATAATTCTCATCACATTATCAAATACTGCTTAGATTTCTATTAAACTTAATATTTATTATATAAATATGTCCAAAAAAAGTTATTTATTATATAACTTTTTTTTATAAATAACTTTTTGATAAATTATCTTTGAAAAAGTTATAAAAATATATCCAACAAAAAGTTATTTATTATATTAATTTTTTTAATCTTTGAAACCTAATATACATGAATTAAGAAATAAAAGTTATTTTTTATCTTTAGGTTAATATCTATGAGGAGGGATTACTTGACAATGATTATTTTGTCAATTTTGACAATATATATTTTTTTAATAAAGTTCAAATAAAACTGTAAACTAAAGGTAAATTTATAAGTATAATATTGGACATATAGATAATCTAGCAATCAAAATTTATATAATTTAAATATCATTTGATGATGCATCAAGGACCGTTAATTTGTATCATGGAAATTTTTTTCACTTGATGTACAATACAATATACATCGAATTTCACCAGTTTTTATAAACATGATATGCTGATAATATAAATGATGATTATAATATTAGATTTCAAATTTAAATTTAATTTTTAAAAATTATCAAAATAAAAAGTTGTTAAGTAAATCTCCTCAATATCTATTTGTCTATATAACGTCATGATTGATAGAAAATAACTATAGACTAGTTGTTCTCGCATAGCCCTTTGATTTAAATTATAATTGTTTTCTTCGTTTCGAAAAAATAATAATAATATCTATTTCAGAGTCAATTAATTTTTTATAATGATATTTTTTATAAAATAATTTTACTGTTAAGTAAATTTTGAATATAAATAAATAACTTTTTTAAATCTCAACATTCTTTATAATAGGAACGGATTTTTTTTAATGCCCACAATTAAAAAAAAATAACAAATATGCCTTCAATTTTCTGAAAATTCGAAAACTGCCCCAACCACTCCATAGTAGGGCGGCTCTCTCTCTCTCTCTTGAAAAATCTCAAAATCAAAACAATATCTTATTTTTTTTTATAAAACACTAAACTAAATCTCATCGATTGTCTTTTTTTAATAACATATTCTAGATTTGAATACCAAAAACATTAAACTAAATTTCAAAATGAAAATATTTATATGAATACATTTAAACTAAAAAAAAATGAAAATATAACAAAAAAACTCTAAATTTGATACTTTATACACTTAAATGAACAATGTCTAAGAAAAAGTATCACATATTATTAGTTACATAAATAACATTCTAAGTAAAAAATGGAAAAAAATAATAATAAAAAAGGCTCTAGATCTGAGACTTCATAGAGTTATATGAACAATGCCTAAAGAAGTACGGTAAAGGACAAAAAAAAAAAATTGAAAATTAGAAATGAAAAACTTGCTCAGAAACTGTAACTCAAGTTTTAAGGCTCTTCCCTTTATTTTATTTTTTGCAATTTTGAATTTCGAAAATAGCGTAGCGATCACCAACGCATGTATCTTCTCGCAAGTTTTCCGAAATGTGGCATTTGCTGAAATTGGACACTCAGTGCCGTTTTATAGTTGTTTGAAGTTTCATCGTCATTTTTCGCATTCTTAGTGAAGATATCGTCTTCTTACCTTATCCCTTGCACCTAGTCTCACCTGTTTACGAGATATGCCTTAGATAAATATATGTACAACATACATGTGCTTTAGGAATGAGAGAAATGACTTACAAAAAATAGATAAAGATGTATTATAATAGGAAGACAGCTTGATGACGTGGAAAATTATTATATTTCTTTTATCACACACATTATTCAATAAAACTATGTAATAATTGTTGGAGCATTCATATACATTCGTCTAAAAGAAGGATGTTCCTCATTTTTTTTAATTGAACTAATACAATATTTATGTTTTGTTTTGTCATTTAGTAAGAGTTTTACATTATCAATTTGATATTAATTATTAAAAAAATTAATTAATGAACAATTTCACTACTCAATTACTCCTAAATTTTAGTACAAAAGAAAAAAGAACCGCCCCACTGTGTGGTGGTCCTCTAGTAGGGCAGTTGGGACATTTTTTTTTGTAAATTTTAAAGTTAGAGGGCATTTTTGTTATTTTTTTAGGGCATTAAAAAAATCGGTAATAGGAAACAACAGTAAATCTTATGAAATTTCTATAAAAAACAAACATATATTTTATCTTAAATGAAAAAAGAGAGTGTGAGAAAATAAGCACTTGAATAACACTTACACTTATTGATGATTAAAATGGATGAGAATGTTGATGATTTACAATTAAAAAGGATGAGAATATTAATGATTTGATATAATTGAAAGTTTCTAAAATTAAATCCTTACATATAGATCAAGATATACACAAGTTAAGACTCGAAATCCGTCGTGTTTCTCACATACTCTGATTTGAATTATAATTTCCAGAGGTTAATATTTTGCGGTACAGAGTTCGGAGTACCAAAAGTACTTTGACATTCAGAAGTATATACATTCTCAACAGAATATCAATTCTAAAACTGAAACAAATCAACAAAGAGAAGAGAAAAAGAAAACAATCTCTAAATTTAGATTTATTTTATGCGAATTGAGATGGAGGCTCATGGAAAGCTGAAGGGACCGCCAATTTCCCCGTTGGCTCCTGCCGGCGGATTGATGGCTACCAATAGCAATGCAAGTGTTCCCGACAAAAGCCCTGCCCAGATAAAAACGATGCCCGGAGTTTTCCCTCGTTTTCCTGTGAGCCCTTTCATGAAAGGGTAAAAATGAGCTAGCACCCAACAACCGAGTGCTGATCCGCCGAGTATCTTCCCCCAACTCGGGTTCTTCTCATAGATTCCGTGGCTAATGCCAACAACTATTGCAGATGCATTCGCTGCTATAATGATGATCGGCACGATCAAGAGCGGAGTCCATTTTATGATATAAAACTCATATAGCTCGTCACTGTCGTCATCGTTTATGTTTTTTTGGTGGATCAGTTTGTTGCGAATTTCTATACCGAAGAATACTTTCAGCAATCCTTGAAACACCGCGGCAAAATGAGAGCTAGTACCTGTAATCATCCATAATTGCTCGTTTCGCCACCATTCATCTATGCTAATTCCTGACCATTTGATCTCAAGCCCCCCGAGTGCTGCTACAGTCAGTGCGAGGACTAGGAGGTATACCACAAGGGTGAGATTTATGCTCTTTATTATGAATTGGTTTGTAAATAGTGATAGAGCAGGGACAAAACAATATAACACAAGGAATATGGAGGTGAAAGGATAGATGCTTGCATTTATGTACGCAATCCGTTGGAGAAAATTCAGTCGAGGTCCAGCAACGAGTGCATTATTTCTTGAGAAGAATATCTCGATTGATCCAATTGCCCATTGGAGAAGCTGTATGCGCGCGTAAAGAAGTTGAATTATTTGTAGTTCTTTAGTATGAATACAAAAAATTTAGAATAGCTAGTCAATTGAAAATTTAATTACCTGGTGCAACTTATCAGTGAGGTTTAGAGGTGCAGTGCCCTGGAAGGCATTTGGTTTGGTCATATGATACACTGATCGCCAACCACGCGTATGCATCCGATACCCTGTGATAAGGTCTTGTGCAATTTTGTCGTACACCCAGCCAACACCTCGACCCCAGTCTGTATTTTCTTCAAACCAGCAAGAAATAACATCCATTGCTTCAGCAACTTTGGTTGTGGTTAGTGGCTCATAAAGAATGGTTACTAGACTTGATTCTGATCGCCTACTATTGTTTGATTGTTCACCACCAAACGGTATACTGTTCAGCTCGGTTTTTCTGATCGAATCACAGAAGCTAAATGAAGTTCCAAACATCCCTCTCCATGCCACACTGTTTAGAAATTCACCAGATGGCCGAAGAAGTTGTTGGCTTTCGCTCACTTGATTTTGGACAATACTTCTTCTGGGTAAGCAAAAACCACAAAAGGAACGGTTCTTTCTATATCGAGGAGGGTCAAAACCATATAAGGCAATGCGACGAAACATGCAACCAGAACCAACACATAGTGGCCCTTGATGACCATCTAAACCGCGCATGTTGATATCAAAGAAAACCTTGTTTTGGTTGTTGTAGCGGTCAGAAGGGTCAACCCCCTCGAACCGATGTGGAAATTGAACGAAAGCAATGCGATCACCTCGCCGATCCAACATGAAGCACACAGCCTCACGCAAGGCCTTGGAGTTGTAAACATAATGAGCGCAATCTAAATCTAGTATGAAAGTGCCGTTAGTCATGATGGCTGAGGAACGAAGGAGGGCATTCATTGCACCGGCTTTTTTGTTGTGGTCATAAAGTGGTCGCATCTCACGGGACACATAAACCAGCATAGGTAACCGCACATCTACCTCACTAAAATTGATTTGAACTCCACAATAACTACCATTTGCAGTTCCTTTTTGCGCCTTATTGCTTGGAGGCCTTATCATCACCTATTTTCCCAATTTATGAAGCCAATTAATTCGCTTGTCCACTTCATCAGAAACATGAAGATTGGTTAGAAAATAAAATAAGACCGACCTGTATGATGCCAGCATGGTCGTTTCGTGCCTGCTCCTTTGTTGGCTTAATCCACGTCCCGGCCCATTGAGTGTTATCTGCCATCCATGTCGCTTTTGATTTCATAATTTGGATTTCCACTTCATGTTCACCTAAATTTAACCGTCGTTCCATGTCTATGTGATCCATGAGAGCATTCAATTTTTTTGACCGTTTTTTTATTGCAGTGGATAGGCCATTGATCCGCACTTTGAACTCATCATACTCTCTCTTCACTCGCCGTCTATCTACCACAAAATCTCGGCGCAACTGAAAACAAGTACAATTTTGAGACATTAGATTATTGGAGCACCAATATAAAAAAAAAATGCATTTAACATAGTCCTTTTGTTCAGAGAAATAATTAAATTACCTTATCTTTGTATGGATCTCTCTTTAAATTGAAGTAGCTCTCAGGGTTTCTGGGCTCAATGTTGTGCTTTTTACAAAATGGTACCCATAATGTTGCAAAGTTTGCAGTCTCCGCCATTGCTTCATACGTCATAAGTGCACCGGCATCATCAGCGAGATAGCATGTAAGCTTCTCGGCAGGGTAGTCTGCAGCGAGTACTGAGAGGACACTGTTTGCAACAATTAGTGGTGGTTCTTTTTCTGGGTCAGCTGTGGAGAGGAACACATCAATACCAGGAAGTTTTGATCTCCCTGTAGGATTTCCCTGAGACTTTTTTTCATACTTTTCTTTTAGCGCAACAGTATCTGCCGTTCGATTTACTGGTGATAACTTTGTCAACTGATCAAGCAACCATGTGATTGAGAACCAAATCTCACAGATGACAGAAATACCCCACAACCATACAGCGTCAGTATTTACGTGCATGATTCGCCACATAATGAATAGAACCACCACGGCTATCCGGATAAGCACGATCAAACTAGTAAATACAAAGGTATCATTATTATTATTATTTTATGAAAGAAGGAAATTAATTTGTTGCCATCTGTATGTATAAAAATGAATCTGGCCAAGAAAATTCTATCACTTCCCCTTAAGTTCTTAATCAAAATTTAGCCCCAATTTTACCGTTACCTTAATTGTGAAATCTTAGATTTTGAAAGCTTTTGAGAGACATCAATTTACTCTTCCATCCTTAATCTATTCATAGTATACAGGCCAAAGAGGTGTGCACTGTGCTTCAAAATAATAATTATAAAAAATGCACTTCTATTCGGTTTTCCTTTTTTTTTTCTAAGAAAATCAGAACGTGCTTTGAAACATTAGTCATCAACCGAATTTTTGTAAGTTATATAAAAGAGAAATTAAATAGTGTCAGTGAAGGTAGAAAAGGCATAAATTATTTTCCCTTTGACAAGTTCCAATGAATTATATATATATATATATATTTTTTTTTTGGTTTTGTGTTATCACCTATTTAATATGAGAGCTACTATTTATTTTTATTTATTGTTTTTGTTTTGTTGGGTTTCTTGTTTCACTACATTCTAGCAATCTTTTTTTTTTTTATTACCAAACGGGTACTCCAAAAATCAAATATAAAAAAGGAAGTTTTAATTTTGGTTGAATTGTGCTATGCAATGCAAGAAATCAGAACCTCATTTCTTAATCAGAGCTCGTGTATTATAACTGCATGATAATATTATACGTTCAGATAAAATGCAAACTCTAAACCATAGGCTTTTGTGCAAGTTTTTTACGCAGATAATGAAAACCAGTAGTATATATGATAACATATATTATACCTGTATGCGCCTAGAACAGTGGCATCAACTTTTGATTTGCGAGTTAGCGGCCTATTGGATTTGTGACCGATCCACACTTCACTAGCCTCACTGACGCTGACTCCATCAGTTTGAGAAACCGATGCGCTGCTTGCTCTTGCTTTCTCCCTGACACTCGTCTGCTCAGACATGACACTCGCATTTCCTATCCCGCGATTTCTTTTATAACCTGCACGCGAATACAAAGACTCTGAATCGGTCTCTGTCACCTCAAAAGCATGTATCATAGAGGGCAACTCAGGTCGAGGATACCAAGCAGTTGTCTGCTCCATCACCTCCTCGGGATCTTTGAATTCGTAAGGCATGTTGCAACCAGGGCAAAGACAACATCCAGTGGGCCCGTTTGCTTCCTTCAAGCACGAGTTACAAATCTTGAATCCACACTCACACGGTACCTGTGGCATGGTGTTATTGCAACCTGGCATATAACACAGATTTGTGGTTATCTTTAGCCTTTCTTCCACCTTGCGTGGTAAGCCGTGTGCAACTGTGGCCTTTGTGAAACCACCAGTGATTATGGTGTTAGTAAGGAGCTCGCCATTGAGTCTTTGTTGGTCATCGAAAGGGACGGGTTCATTTAATGTTATGTTCATGTAGTGTGCATCATGAGGGGTTTCGCTGGGAGAGAAATCTTCGACTTGTATGAACCGCCTGCTAGACAAATAATCCAATCGGGCGGCATAGCCAATCGGACTGCTGGGTACACTTCTATCATCTATTGTTGATGACGATGCCATGAGTGAATGAATCTATCATGCACTGCAGTGCTCAATCTGCACACATTAGTTTGATTTCATGTTAACTGCCTTGTTAACTTGCGCAAGGATTTTATTATATTCTCTGCGCGGAAGGTCACGGGTTTTAAATTCCATATGAATTTTTCTGTGGATCTTTAAAAATTGGGAGGTTTGATCCCGTTTTACAAAAAAAAAAAAAAAAAAAAATCTTTGAAATTTTGGAACACCTTGATTTTGAAGTAACTAGTTGCATCTTAATATTTCTAATGATCCAACAAAACAGTTGAAAAAAATTTAGGATGAAATCACAAACAGGGTTTGGAAATTCAAGCTCTGTTCCAGTGAGCAGGGAATGTTGAATTTCCCTGGGATTGAATGTATGAAATTTGCATGAGGCAAATAAAAGGTGCATGAATGAAAGTTTTATTTGAATAAAAGATTGGAAAGCACTTACATTCAGAGGAAGAAAAAGAAATGAGGTGCCATGTAATTGAAAGGGAAACAAAGTTATATATAGTGTGCAACCTTCCAGTACATTGAATTAGAAAGGGTCATAGCCTATAGCTTATAGGTAAGGCCTTATAATTAAATTAATGAAGGAAGTAAAATTAATAAATTGCACAAAATGAGGTCAGTTGAGTATGAGAAGCACTAACACGGCACAAGACAGACAAATTCATGATAGTTAGTTTTAACTAAATTTCAATTTGTATATTACTTGTTCTTTTAGAATAATGATACAATACATATCCATACTGTTAAATAGCTGCTTAGGTATTTGGTCAAACCAGTGTTGTAAAATGCGGCCGCATGACCCGTATATATTTATGCAGTGGTCTTCCACATATAAAATCTCATGCAGTCAAGTTCATATAGTTTTGAATCTACGGACACATATAAGGTCTATGCGGACTTGAAAAAAGCCTAAAAATTATTTTGCGTTAGAGAAAATTAGAATCTATTATCTTTATAATATGATAAAGAGTACAAACTATTAGACTAAACAAGTCTTTAGATATAAATTAATTTTATTTTATCTATATTTATTTAACAAAGCATAGTAAAACGGTATATGTACTTCCACATACAAATCTACATATGTGGCCGCATACCGCACATGCAGTATGCAGTGGCCTTCCGCATGCATGAACAAAACCACATTTTACAACACTGGGTCAAACAAAGGAAATTGTGTGTGTGTGGGTGGGGGGGGGGGGGGGGGGGGTGGGGGTGGTGTAAATAACACTATTATTTTTCAAAGTCATGTTTAAGCAAGTATGCTATGTATTTCTACTGTTCTACATACATATAATCAAAAGGAAACTAATTGCCAGTTAATAAAGCAGTACATGGATCAGGTTGCAAATGTGAGAGAGATTGGATATATGTTGAATATACATAACAAAATCTTTTTACTTCATGGCAATAAAGTGGTATTTTTTTTTCCTTTCTTTTTTCTTGAAAAGAAAAAAAGACTATAGGCCTGTTTCCTAAAAAAAAACATTAAGATACATCAAGTTATTATTTTCATTTTCCTTATTTAGGCTATATATTCTTAACAGCTCTTATAAGCCTTGTACTGTATATATAAATCTTGTTGTATGGTATGTAAGGTTATTGAACAAATCATTCAATAAAGCTTTAATCAATTCAATTCAATAAATTTATTAATTTTGTAAATTTGATGAAATACTGTGTACAATCTACTAAGCATCGAATAGAAAATTTGGTTTTGATTTATCATTACACACGCCTATGAAATATTTGCATTTATTTTTCTTTTGCTTTAATAAAATGCAAGCAAATTGTCATATTTAAAAAAAAGAGAGAATAGAAATTGTCATATTCCAAAGAAATTTTGACAAATTCTGTAAAACAAAAATCCTTGTTTTAAAGCGTGGGGATCAGGTGCCAAGTCAATTTAACTGTCACAATCAGAACAGGAAGGTCGTTTAACAAGTAACCAAAGATAAGAAATTAAAAAAACAAAACAATGAGAAAATCGTAACTGTTTATAATGAAAAACAGCTTACGTTATATTTTCCTAAAAAAAAAAGATAAATCAGGTACATTTGAAGAATGAATTCTATACAAATTTTAAAATGAAGAAAATTAATCTGTACTTAATGAGACATGAATGATTTGCTCTAAACAATAATTAGCAATCTTAATTAACTGAAGTTGTCATATCTTGAGATAATTTGATTATTTAAATTTAAAAATGGGTGCGTTGTTTATGTCACTTCATTCTCAAGCCCTTCAGAACTGGTTTTCTAAGTGGTGTAAAAAATATTGAAAAAAAAAATGAATTTAATGTTTTGTACTTCATCGACGGTTTTAATATAGAATCCAAAGGTATTAAGAAATAATTAATTATGCTACATAGATAATGTTTTATAAAATATTTGTTTCCTTGGTCTATGCTCTATAGCTAAAATATATAAGATACAAGTAACATAAAATATTTCGTTGACGTGTCTACAAAGAAAGGGAATAGGTAAAATATAATATCACTTCTTTATAATAAAAAAAAGCAGGGTAAATGCCGTTTAATCCTAATTATCTAAACAATTACAATAGAAGTGATATGCTTAAAAGCACTTTTCTAAATTACTTAACAACCATTCAGAGCCAAACATGTATATTTTACCAAGATAATTGCAATACTAAATTACTCTCTACAAGATAAAAAATTAAGAAAGAGAATAGATAATCATTCCAACCAAAGTCACCTATTAAGCAAATTTAATAATTTGTTTTGGATAAAAGGAATATCGATAGTTATGTTGTACAAATATGCAGAATACACACAACCTTGAATGAATCCATTAACTAATGCAAATTAAAAATATAGTATATGAGCAATGAAGCAATTACCTTCAAGGAACCAATGATAATAAATCAATTAAATAATTGCTGAAATAGGTAAACTTACAAAAGTTTCACAAGTACAATAAATTCTTGACCTTCTCCATAAGATAAAATAGGTATTCTGGAGATCAGCAACAAAGATCTAATTTTTGGGTAGTTGCTGATCATCATTCTATACAAACATACTAAAACAAAGAAGAGATAACAACATCCTTGAGGAAAAGGAAATGAAAGAGAAATATATATATATATATATATCATATAAATAATCAATTGTAACCTCAAGTTAAGCTGAAGGGACCGCCGATTTGTGATTTGAAGTTCGGTGGGGGATCGATGGCAATGATAAGAAGCGCAATTGTGATTGATATAAGTCCTGCCCAGATATAAACAAGTGCCGGCGTTCTTCCTCTCCTCCCCATGAGACCTTTTATGAAAGGAAGATAATGTGACAAGACCCAAAAGCTGAGTAAGACACCACACAGTACCTGTCCCCAATTGGTGTGGCTCCCGTAAATTGCACGGCTGACACCAACTGCTATTGCAATCACATTTACTAACATGATGATGATTGGAGGAATCATGAGAGGTGTCAATTTCACGTGGTAGAGATCCGCAAACTCCTCCTCGTCATCTGCTGGTAATTCTTGCTTCACTGGTAGTTTTATCTCTATACCAAGAATGACCTTAAGCATCCCTTGAAAGACAGCAAATAAATGAGCACTGGTCCCACCAATCAACCACATTTGCTCAGTTTGCCACCATTCCTTGAGGGTGATACCTGACCACTTGATCTCTAGTCCGGCCACTGTGCAAAGAGTTATTGAGAGGGCAAGGAGGTAGACAAGGAATGGGAGGCTAAGTTTTTCAACTATAAATTGGTGAGTGAGAAGGGACAGGGCAGGCACCAAACAATACAAGAAAAGAAATATGGAGGTAAAAGGATAGATGGCGACATTCAAGTACGCAATGCGTTGAAGAAACTTCATCCTCGGGCCTGATAAAAGTGCATTACTACCTGAAAAGAATATCTCGATGGATCCAGCAGCCCATTGACGAAGCTATGCCAACAAAAAAAATAAAAAAAAATGTCAAAAGCTGGCAAAGTACTATAGAGTAATTTCACAAAAATTATACTGACAAATTTACAAACCTGGTGGAGACGATCAGTGAGGTTAATTGGTGTAGTACCACGGAAGCTGTCTGGTTTCGTGCTACAATAGACCGAGAACCATCCACGGTTATGCATGTTGTATCCAGTAATAACAGTGTAAGAAATTGAGCCATAAATCCATCCAACATTATTACCCCAATCTGTCTTGTTCTCGTACCAACACGACAAAACCTCAATTGCCTCAGCAAGCCTGTGTGCTGTCAGTGGCTCATAAGGAACAACTAGCAGTTCTGATCCACGACCACTCATAATAGGTGTGTACTCAGAGAGTGGTCGCCCATTTAATTCAGCTTCTTTGATGGAAGTAAGGAATACATTTGAGCTCCCAAATTTCCTTTGCCATGCTGGATCGTTTAGAACTTCCTCAGATGGCTGAAGAGGTTGTTCAGATTCACCAACCTCGTGCACAATTACGCGCCTTTTAGGGAAGCAACAATCAAGGAAGCTTGCCTTCTTTTTATGCCGAGGAGGGTCAAAGCCATACAAGGAAATGCGGCGAAACATGCAGCAGGTGCCAAGGTACTCAGGTCCTTGAATGCCATCTAGTGCATGCATGTTGATATCGAAGAAGACTCTATTAAGGTTGGCATAGCGATCAGAAGGATCGACACCCTCAAAGCGATGAGGGAACTGCACGAATGCCACATTGTCAGCACCACGATCCATCATAAAGCACATCCCCTCACGAAAGGCTTGGGAGTTGTAGATATAGTGATCACAATCCAAATCTACAACAAAAGGGCCATTAGATATGACGGCTGAACAGCGAAGCAGTGCGTTCATGGCACCAGCCTTTTTGTTGTGGTCGTAACCTGGGCGCATCTCCCGAGACAAATATATTAGCATTGGTAGTCGCACGTCAACTTCAGTGAAATCGAGCTGAACCCCACAGCCACCATCTGTGCTTCCATGTTGCGGCTCATTGCTTGGGGGCCTAACCATCACCTATAGTTTGTTTTAAGGAGGTTTTGTTAGTTTGTTAAGGATTAGATCATATCTCTCATTTAACTGGAATGGAGCTTTGTGCTTCCTAAAAAGAAACAACTAATTAAGATAATCAAGGAGCATTCTTGTATATCTACAATGTTCTATTCATATTCAGATTTTACCAGTTCAAAAAAACAAATTGTATCTAGACAAACCTGTATGATGCCGGGATGGTCACTCCTTGCATGTTCCTTTGTGGGTTTAATCCAAGTTCCAGACCAAGGAGTCTCATCGGCCATCCAAGTCGCCTTTAGTTTCTTTACTAGTCTCCCGACCTCAGTGTCTTCGCCTGGCTGTATCTGTTGTTGCATTATTGTTTGCTTAAGAGAATTTAATTTGTTTGATCGTTTTTTTATCACTTCAGGTAGTCCGTTGATCCGCACTTTGAACTCATCATACTCTCTTTTGACCAATCTACGGTCTCCCACAAAATCAGGCTTCACCTGCACATTCAAAAATATTACTCTTCTCATGTATAATCAACAAAAGGCATTCAAAAATTAAAGGTTCTCTGTATTTTTTGTCTTTGAGGAAGATGGCCCCAGCCAAAAGGTTCTCTAAGATATAAAAATTACCTTGTCTTTGTAAGGATCTCTTTTCAAGTTGAAGTAACTTTCTGGATTCCTTGGTTCAATTCCGTGCTTTCGGCAAAATGGAACCCACAATGTTGCAAAATTAGCTGTCTCTGCCAACATCTCATAAGTTAAAAGTGCACCGGCATCATCAGAAAGGTAGCATGTGAGCTTATCGGCAGGGTAGTCCGCAGCAAGTACAGAGAGGATTGTATTTGCAGTTACAAGTGGCGGTTCCTTTGATGGGTCAGCAGAATTCACAAACACATCAATGCCGGGGAGCTTGCACTGCCCGGCTGGATTAAAGTCACTCTTTGATTCAAATTTCTCCTTGAGTACGTAAGTATTAGCCACTCGATTAATTGGCGATAGTTTCGTAATCTGGTCAAGCAACCAAACAAATGAAAACCAAATCTCACATACGACAGATATAGCCCACAACCAGACAGCATCATTGTTGATGTGAAGAACTCTCCACATGATGAAGAAGGCAACTGCAGCTATTCGGACAAGCACGAGCAACCTGAAAAGCAAAACAATATTTGAGCGCGCATCTATTTTATGTCATAAGATAGACATAAGATTATAACATAAAAATATTGACAATCTGTTTATCTAAGAGTGCTTGCAATAAATAATTGATGACAAACTTGTTATGAATAGTCATTCAGACATTTCACCGAACATATTTCACCGAACATCTTGTGTGCACTACAGAACACACCGAAGTACATACAAAAGAAAGGGTACAGCACACCAGATTGTTCAATGAGGAACCTTTTCGCACTAACAGAAATTACATGTAGGACAACTTTTTCTGAAACTATTTCTTTTAATAAAATATAAATATTATGGGACAAGACAATTTGATCGTTTTTCCTCGGCCATGTTATTAATTGTGCATGGTTGATCATGGCAGAAGACAAAAAAAAACATTGGTGCATGTAATGGTCTCTTTCACAACCAAAATATACGATGCAAAATTGCAAATGTTATAGTCAGTAGTTACCTATATGCACTCAGAGTTGTCGAAGAGACTTTCGTCTTGCGAGCAAGGGGTCTCCATCTCTTGCCCCCGAGTCGTCCTTCGGGACCACCATAATGACTGGGAGTGTCGTCGATGCTATCCACAGAAACTGCACGAACTCTGACATTATTCTCCTTATCTTCCAGTACGACCCTCGCATTCCCCATCGCACGGTTCCTCCTATATCCCGCAACCGAGTACATCGACTCATTATCAAAGTCCATCGAAGTCGCAATGCTCGGAGTCGGTCTCCGGATTTTGTCAGGCCTCCTTTCATTTGTCCCCAGAAAGTCATTCAGGTTAGTGTTTCCATATGGCATCTGGCACCCCGGACACAGCTTTCCTCGCTCATGATTGATTGCATCAATGAAGCACGGTGCGCAAATTTTTAGTCTACATTGGCACGTATCCTTAGCCAAGGCCTTGTTGTTGCAGCCAGGTAGGTGACAAAGGTCAGGGGCATGCACAGGCCGCTCTTCCACCTTACGTGGCATACCATGCGCGCGAGTCTTTGTTGCAAAGCCACCAGTGAGCATGGTGTTCATGAGGTAGAGACCCTCGAGCCGCGCATGGTCATCCAGAGAGACCGGCGCGGGTACTTGTATGTTCACATACTCGCCATTGGAATTAGCCGAGTCTTCCACTGGTATAAATAGACCTGATTGTGGGTCCCGTCGGGCAATGTAGCCTGTCGAGTAGCTGGACTCGCTCCTGCTCCCGGTTTCTCCCGGCGGTGATGCCATGAGTCCAATCTAGGCTGCTCCTACGACAATCATTCCAAGTAAACAGTAATTAACTCACCGCTACACAAAATACTTTCAAAATTTTATGATATAAAAAAACGACATTAGACTCATGAGATTGCAGAATACTTACAAAATTATTTCACAAGTTTCAGAAAATATCCCTATTAGACGAATTGAAGAAGTTGTGATCGCAGGTATATATAGACAGGTACAAAATTCTCCGTGCAGACCATGAAAATACGTACTAATTATATTTCCCTTATGATAATTATGATAAAAAAAAAATAATCACAGGAGAAATAAAATATCGAACATGCAACTTCTGTTGATACATTATTAAGCAATGCTGTACAATTGCTGGCAGAGGTTATAAATTATTAATTGTTGTATTTACACTTGAACAACAGAAAACTATTAAATAAATATAAACTCCGGCCTGGCTTCTCATTTTGTGGCGCTATGATCTTTTAGACGTGCAAAGCATTAATTATAACTAGTTCAGTCTAAAGTTTGTCATTATTGTCTTTATTATTTTCTTTTCTTTTATTTCTTTTCTTCAGAGAGATGGTTCTTAGAAGCTCCAATTAAAGAACCGCTATTTTTTTTTTTTAATAAAGCACAATTTAATATTCACAAGAATTTTAATTTGAATTTTGACAAGCAAAGAAAAAGATAGAGCTTCCGTACTTGCTCCCCATTGAACCGATTCTGTATTCTACGAGATAACTGAAAGTTTCAATTTATCTTAAAACCGGGCCATATTTAATTCGGAGAATATTTGTAATGCACAGAAAATATTAATTGGAAATTCATTGTTTTTAGAGTAGTGCATCTTCAAAACTTTGAACGGTTATTTTTTTTTTTTCAACAATCAATTTCTTTTTTTTGAGAATCTTAGAGGATGTAAATTTCATTAAGAGTAAAGATTTTAGTCCCCTATTAGTCCCCCTAACAATCTAACTGTTCATACATAACTCTTCTTCCTTTTTTGTTCCCCACGTGGCCACCTACTTTTAAAAGAAATTGACTAGGCTCCCAGTTCAATCTTCTCTTAGAAAGAAAAATAAATAAAAAATTTAGCACAGCTCAAAATCCACCATATTCTTCTCTTCTACTGCTCGCCACCAGCTACCCACGCCGACGGTTGTGATGGCAACGAAGACCCACTCGCCTCACTCATCACTCTTCACGGCCCCCGCCTCTTCTCCGCCTTCACGGCCTTCCCATGGTGCACCGTCGAGATCCGGCGAGGAGATCCGGTGTGATCCGGCACAATCTTACATCGTCTCCGATGAGATCTGGCGGGAAGAGTGTGGTGCACCGTCGGAGGGGGTCCATGCTAGCCCAGTGAAAGTTGTCAGTGTAACATATGAATACTTCATTAGTTACATATGAATATTTTATTAGTTAGATATAAATGCTTCATTTGTTAGATATGAATATTTCATTTTGTTAGATATAAATGTTTTATTTGTACATTAATTAGATATGAATACTTCATTTGTCAGATATGAATACTTCACACCTTCAAGTATGAACAGTGTTAGTGTCATGTATGAATATTTACTATAAAAAAGACTTTAAGTGAATTGAAGAGGTCTTAGAATAGAGGTCCCAGAAGAGGTGTCTGATTTTGAATTGTATAAATTATTTCGTACATGTATGAATACTTCATTAGTTAGATATGAAAATGTCAACATATGAATACTTCATTTGTTAGATATAAATATTTCATTATTTAGATATGAATACTTCATTTTATATATATGAACACTTCATTGTATAAATTCACTGTAGTAGTTTTCAATCTTGGCAAATGTCGCTTTCAGACTGTCGCGGTCCCCAATCTAGGCTGTCAAACGTCGTTACTGGTCCCCAAGATTAATGGTCCCCTCAAGTTTGTGTTTACATATGACGAATATTATAGATAATAAGTATGAATACTATAAATTCGTAGGTATGAATACTATACATTTTGACGATGAATAAAATCGCATTAACCCTACTCATTGGCAGTAGTTACCACATGCGCGTCAATTAGTGGTCCCCCATTGTACTTTTTTTTTGTCTTTTAGCGTGAAGAACAGATAGAGGACTGAATAGGGGATACCGTTAGTCGTTCCCTTTCATTAAACCCACCACAAAGCTGACTATGTGTTGTATTGAAAATTCTTTTGAGTATAAAGGTACTTTGGCAAAAATATAGATATATAAAACAATAGTATTAAATTAAAAAAAAAATACTGGTACATCATGAGACACATAATCAAGAGGATCTGAAACGAATCTGAGTATTGCATTTTAATCGGTGATCGATGCTTAGCAATTTAGTCTTGCTAGCCAATATCACCTTGTTTGGATGGAGAGTAGAGGGGAGGGAATGGAAAAAAAAAAAAAAAATATCAAATCGTGTTTGGTTGACAAAATTATGTCGGAGGTGAAGGGTACAAGAGGTGGAAGGTTTAATCTTGTATCATTGTAATCAATAGAATCGGTTTCTCTCTCAATTTAAAGTGTCACTGATAGAAATAAATTTTGTCTCAATTTTTTTAGAAAAAATAATACAAATGTCCAACTATATATTTTACCTATATAAATCTCATACAAGTTTTTTTGCCACAAACCTACAACAGTCACCAAGTTTCTTATCAATCTTCTAAATTTTAATCAACCAAACAAGAAATAAAACAAAATTGAAAGTTAAATTTATTTTTTCTCATTAATAATTTAAATACGAAGAAGTTGAATATGTTAATATTCCTTTCTATCTATTCCATTCTCTTCTATTCTTCACCTCCTCTTCCTTCCTCTACTCTCCATCCAAACAAGGTGTTAAAGTATATATTACTTGTATAATTAATAAGAGGTGCAGTTCTGTGGTCTGTTTGGAAAAAGAAATAACATTATTTTCAATAGTACCAATCCATTATCGGTTAAAGCTTTAGGTATCAAGATTATAGCACTTGTTTTCTTTTTTGTGTCAGACTAGATATAGCAACTCTTTAACTTAACATTAATTCTACTTTTTGATATTAAGGATATACCAGAACAGATAACTCTGAAACAGGAAATTATGGTGATTTTTCTGGAGTTTGGCCTTTTCTTGGCCATGGCAGAGTCAATACTACCCTTGGTCTAATGTATGAAAAAGAGATTCCAAGAATTAATAATAACTCTGACTGACAAGCTTCTTTTGAGTTCTATATATAGTTTCAGTATTTTGGATTTGTTATTGAACTTGTATGTCTGATTGAACTGCTTAATTTGTTTTGTATTCTGTACTTCAGCTTTGCTAGAGTCTTATAAGTAAATGTTCATTGTAAGTGGTTGCTGGTACAATGTAAGAATTTAGCTGTAGGAGTCGATACCACTTTCTGGTATCTCTTTCCAGCTTGTGATTTTAATATGAAATCAGTGGTTATGTCCACTTTTATTTATTTTTAAAAAAAGAAAAAATTGTTGTGGTACAAATAAAATTTAGTAACGATATGAGAATTACGTACAAGTTAAATTCATTATTCAGACAAAGTATTTGGTTTAGTGATAAAAAAACAATACCTTTCGTGTGAAAAATAGTAAAATTAAAATTTGAATGCAAAATATTTTATGAATATTAAATAAAAGTTTGTACACTTCACCTCCACCTTTTAATAAAATATATAGTAAATTATATTAAAACGGAGATAAAAGACTTTTAATTCTCAACATGTGCTAAAAAGTTTCATAAAAAAATGTACAAATATTTTTTCCCACAAAAAAAGGGCAAGAAGTATATATATGTCGGTTGTGACATGTTGCCACGATACTTTAGATTTGATTCTGGTGGCAATTGAATCAAAAGACAAGCCAAAATTAATTCGGACCAGTTAGCACGATCGATGCTCTCAGCTACCAACAATCCTACATAATTTAGTAGGACAAAAATATAATGCACATTGTAATCATAATGTAAAGTCAAAATGACCAAACTTTTAAATTTAATTGTACGAGATCTGCCGTTTTCTTTTTCTTTTCTTTTTTTTCTTTTTTCTGTTCGGCAACAAGGGAACAAGCTTTCTTAAGCCTTAATCTGTTTTCTTTAGCTTCTTTAATCACTTAATCTTGCCAAGCACTAGTTCCTTAGTGCGGATTAAGATTACTTTCTTTAATCTCATTTTGTCCGGATCTTAAGGCATCTCTACCCCTTCCTTTAGCATTCTTAGTTTTCATCTATAAATTAAAACAACCAAACATCAATTAGTGCTCCTTAAGCTCTTAATCCTTCAATCCCTTGTCGCCGAACGGCCTGAATAATACTTGTACATATATTTTTTAGAACTATAAATTTAAAGAACTGTTTCTTATTGTTTTGTGAGACTCAATAATGTTTTTCTTAGTAGATGTTGCAAGTCAAACCGTCAAACTATTTAATATTAATAGGAGATTTTATCGATATTTTAAATTTGTAATTTTTTACATAAAAGATATTGTCTTTATCACTGTATTAAAATTGATTATGACACAACTTAGTTATCTACAATGTACATTTGAAGAGTTGATTATGAACAGAATTTGACTCAATTTATAGTGAAATAGTTTGGTGTTTAAATATACATGGTGACTCAATTGCTTCAATAACCAAATTTTTTTTATTTAATATTATGCACAAATATTTTTTGTTATTTATATCTAATATCATACACAAATGTTTAAACTAGCATAATATATATTTATTTAGTCTTGCATCAAGTATTTGTGTATGACAATAGATATAAATATCCAGTACTGTAAATAATAATAATAATTAATAGTAATAATAATAATAATAATAATAGTAATAAATAAATAAATAATAGAATGGAACATGGATACTGCAACTCAATTAACAGAAAGTTCGAAACAAAACACTTATTAATATTCATTTGATTGGTCAAAATTTCTTTAACTATTTCATTATTATAAATAACGAAGCAAAACATGAATAATAAAATAAAATAATCAAAGTGAATAATAGAAAGTTAGAAACACTTAATATGATTAATGAAACAACATGAATAATAATAAATGCCAAGTTTTATAATTACTTTGTTTTATATATTATTCACGTTGATTATCTTTTATTCTTATTATTTAATTTGTGTGTTTTATTATTCACATTGTATGTCTCTAGGTGCAAACGGATCGGATATGGATCGGATAGTGGTAAAATCATACTTGTATTCGATTTTATTTTTCGGATACAGATATGGATCGGATATTAGACGGATATGGGTACGAATCGGATATTAAACACATATGGATATAATAGTGAATAACATAATTTTTTTTCATAATATATATATATATATATATATTATTCGGATACGGATAATTAAAATTTAAAATCATATCCGTATCGTCATGGATATTTGGATATCAGATATCCGTATCTAATTTTCGGATACGGTTTTGGATACAGTCGGATAATATCCAACCCGTTTGTACCCCTATATGTCTCTGTCGAAGTTCGACGGAGCTTTGACTTATTAATTATTCAATTTGATTGCATTATTTGATTAATTCATGTTAATTACTTTGTTGTTCACATTGTGTGGTTTATTGTGTTATTTGATTAATTACTTTGATTTCATTATTTGATTATTCAATGCAGTTGTTAATATATGGAGTTGGAAATGTTCAAATTTAAACTGAAAAAACTATTTTAATTTAAGGTATCAAGTTTCTTACAGTTATTAATATGGAGTTGGATCATATCAGATATACTATGGATTCTGATTTCAATGAAATCAGTGGTATATACACTATTTTTCAAAAAAAATATATATATATATATGGAGTTGGAAATGCTTTATACATAGTAATAGATTCATTCAAACACATTAATAAATAAAGGGCATTAATTTAATGGATTTCTCTGTATACATCAAGCAATATAACGTCAGCCAATATTTTTTAATAATGTAGCTTGTGTTATAGGAACACTGACCAAATCAATATGGCTGATTTTAATTGTAATAAAAAAAATGATATGAGAAAAGAAAAACTCAGTCAAACCAAGTTTTAAAAATAAAAATACTAACTAACAAATTAAGATGTTCCTTGCAAATGCGCATGCACGATGTTCGTTGCATATATATTTTTTCATGTCATTTATAATTAATTATTTTAATTGAAGAAAATATTTGAAAAAGCAAAAATGTGGATTGCTACTAATGAGCTTGAACGTCCCCACTAAGTTTGAATTATTCTCTTTCCTACTTTTGTTGTTATTATTATATACAAATAAATTATTTGGTCTGTGAACTGTGATAGAAGAAAATCAAATTATTACTTTGTGAAAATACGGGCTATTAAGAAACTACTATAATTATTACTTTGTGAAAATTAACCAGTAATAGGCTGGTACATTGTAGACATGAAATTCATAAATAGGAATGTCAATTCTATTGTGTTGTGATTTAGATTACTTGTCGTGTTGTCATTAAAATCATCAATATTGTCATGGTACACGAGTGATCACAACACATTATATAATTACGTTGTGATCAAATGTGTAACTATCTTTTTTTAACTTTAAGTTAGTTTAAGTAAGAAAAAAAAATCAGAAAAAGTGAAAAATTAAGGAAAATTTTGAAAAATAAAGAAATAATGTTGTACAAAAATTTATGTATAAAACAATCAATTATTATTTGGAAATTGAAATATTATTTGAGATAAATAATGACATAAATTTTGAGTTATTTTGATTATTTTTTATGGTGTGTGTCGTACTGTGATTAGACCAATTTACGTGTCGTGGTATTTTTCCAAAAGTGATCATAATATGTGAGTCACGTCACGTGACTGGCATGTGCGTCGTGCCTTGTCGTGTCAGAATTATTCCGTACCATGATGTACATATCCGGTCATGGTGTGACTTTCTCTATTTAAGATTTTGTTTTGTTAGGTGTTCATAATCAAATCATTACCTGGCTCAAATTTTTTAATGCTAAATGAATGGTTTTCTTGTTGGTAATGAGCCAGCACGGTACCATATAGTTGCTTAATTTTGCACCGTACTGGTACCAGACATTTTCTAATCTTGTCTCAGTCTAATTAGCTGGTATTTGCATCAAGCACGTTTGATATATATATAAACAGAACTCCACATCTGAAATTTGTGAGCTTCACTAAAATCAGAAGCAGAATCAGATTTACTATGCTCATGGTTATTATTTAAAAAATGATTATCTTATTGGATGACATGGTAAAAATGAAATTATTATACCGTCTTTCATTTGAGTAACAGTTTGTCTTTGTTGTGTTTAGTAACACTTGTTTGTCTTTTTCTTTATTTTTAGCATTTTTTCTTAATGCTTTTCTTTGTTTTGTTTAGCTTGTTATTTTCTTTATATATTTTTTTATAAAAAGAGATATATAAAGCTCTGTTTTTACCATTCCGTTTGATATATAAAGCTTTGTTTCATGTTATTTTCAACCAAATATTTTAACCATTAATTTTATGCTTCCATTTTCTTGAACTTACAAAACTCGTCTAACTGCGATCGATGTGTTTAAGAGTCAGAGCAACCAAATCTCTTCAAGTAAATAAGCAGATAACAATCCATAAAAATAAAATGAACAAAGAGAAGAAAATGGACAAAAATTTACAAAACAAAAGTAAAATGCAACAAGAGGGTGAAACAATTATCAGTAAACTTACATGTTTAATTTGAGACAAGAAATAAATTAAACTGTAGTGCATGCATAAAGAATTACAAAATGGCAAAATAATCTATGCTTTAAAAACAATCTACACAATGGTAACAATTGATAAGAAAGAAATAAATAAATAATCTATGCTTTAATTAAGGTCTCAAGGGAAATCGAATGAGCCGCCAATTTGCCACTGGTTGTTTGACGGCGGATTGATACCGACAACAAGCAGAGCGATGGTGACGGAGATAAGGCCGGACCAGATAAAAACAATGGTGGGTGTTCTGCCTTTCCTCCCCATCAATCCTTTGGCGAAAGGGAACAAGTGTGCCAGTACCCAAAAACTGAAAAATGTTCCACCCAATAATTTGCCCCAGTTCTTATGTTTCTGGTAGATGGCTCTGCTAATTCCGACGGCAATTGCAATTATGTTAGTCATCATGATGGTGATTGGTGGAATCATGAGGAATGTCCATTTTATGACATAGAGATCAGCAAACTCATCTTCATCATCTTCGTTAGACGCCTTTGAGGTCAAGGTGAATGAGATCTCTATACCAGCAATCACTTTTAATATTCCCTGAAAAACAGCAGTTAAATGTGCACTCGTACCACCAATCATCCAGAACTGCTCATTGCGCCACCATTCTTCAAGTGTGATGCCTGACCACTTTATCTCAAGGAGCGCTAGCACGCATAGAGTGCCTGTGATGATTAGAAGGTAAACGATGAACGATATGCTTAGGGTTTGTACTATGAATTGGCCTGTGAAGAGGGAGAGAGCTGGGATGAAGCAATAGACCAGAAGAAAGATGGAGGTGAAAGGATAAATGCCAACATTAAGGTATGCAATGCGCTGCAGGAAGTTTAGTCGGGACCCTCCAAGAAATGCGTTATTGCGTGAAAAAAATATCTCCACTGATCCTGTGGCCCATCGGAGTACCTATATATGAAACCAGAGTTCAGTACTGATGTCAAATTAATTAGTACAAGTTGCTAAAAGTAGAAAATAATGTATTAATGTCAGAATATTCCCGACCTGGTGCAGTCTATCAGTGAGATTGATTGGTGCACTACCACGGAATGCATCTCTTTTGGTGAGGCAATACACTGAGCGCCATCCACGGGTATGCATCTTATAACCGGTGACCACATCTTCTGTAACCGAACCGTAAACCCATCCAACACTGAGACCCCAATCTGTTTTATCTTCATACCAACATGAAATAACACCAATGGCTTCAGCCACCATGTCCTTTGTGAGGGGCTCACGAGGAGCAATTAAAGCTAATGGCTCCCGACCATTTTTTACCGATGGATGATCAGCAAGTGGACGTCCGTTATATTCAGCAACTAGGATTGAGTCAAGAAAGTAGTTTGAGTTGCCAAACTTTTTAGGCCATGTTGACATGCCAGGTAGTTCTTCAGATGGCCGAAGTGGCAGTTCGGATTCATCTATCTCACGTGATCTCGATCGGCTTCTTGGCTTGCAACAACCGCGTGATTTCTTTTGGCGAGGTGGGTCAAAACCATACAAGGCAATGCGACGGAACATGCAGCCAGTGCCTACATATTCTGGTCCCTGAAGACCATCGAGTGCACGCATATTGATGTCAAAGAAAACCCTGTTGTGATTAGAATAACGGTCAGAAGGGTCAATACCCTCAAAGCGTTGTGGGAACTGGATGAAAGCAACACGATCACCACCTCTATCCATCATAAAGCACATGGCCTCACGGAAGGCTTGAGAGTTGTTTACATAGTGATCACAATCCAAATTGAGAATAAATGGGCCATTAGACATGATGGCTGATGAGCGAACCAAAGCATTCATGGCACCAGCCTTCTTGTTGTGGTCATAACCGGGTCGCTTCTCACGAGATACATAAACTAGCATTGGAACTCTTACATCCACCATACTGAAGTCGAATGGAACCTTACTATCTTCTCGGTTTCCAAATTGTGGTTCGTTATGTGCCGGTTTTATCAACACCTTCAGTCAATTTAGAGATTCATGAGTTTACTGTGCAACAATCGAGTATGATATATATTTGTATGAATTTGGAAATTAAATTATGACACGCACCTGTACGATACCAGCATGGTCACCCTTTTTATGGTCGGTTGTGGGGTTTATCCATGTTCCAGCCCAGTGAGTCCTGTCTGCCATCCAAGTTGCCTTAACAGGCTTAAATAGTTTGGGCATCTCATGATCATCATCTTCCAAGTTCATCCGGCGCTGCCTTGCCTGATCTTCTACTGCATTAAATGTGTCTGATCGCCGCTTGATTGCATTTGGGAGGCCATTAACACGCACTTTGAATTCATCGTACTCCCTCTTCACCCGCCGCCTGTCTTTCACAAAGTCCGGCCTCACCTATAATTAATTCCAGTGATTAATATTAAATTCAAAATTAACTGATCATCTCTTATGTTATGACTGATTGAACATTTATAAACATTAATTGTACCTTGTCTTTGAAAGGATCCTTCTTTAGATTGAAGTAGGACTCAGGGTTCCTCGGCTCAATATTGTGCTTTCTACAAAATGGGATCCAGTTATTTGCAAAAACAGCTGCCTCTGCCAAAGCCTCATAAGTTAAAAGAGAACCACCGTCATCAGACACATAGCAAGCAAGCTTCTCTACTGGATAATCGGCAGCAAGGATTGAAAGAATGGTATTTGCAGTGACAAGTACGGGTTCTTTATCTGGGTCGGCGGTAGATACATATATATCTATGCCAGGAAGGTCTGATATGCCCTTGGGGTTTTTGTCACTCTTGGTTTCAAATTTCTCCTTCAGAACAACAAGATTGGTTGCTCGATCAATCGGAGATAGTTTCGGCAACTGGTCAAGTAACCAAGAAATAGCGAACCAAATCTCGCACACAACTGACATACCCCACAACCAGACAGCGTCGTGGTTGACGTGGATAATTCGCCACATGAGGAAGAGGATAAGCGCAGCTAGACGAAGAACCACGAATAATCTGAAAGCACAATAAGTAAAAGTGAATCAATTTTCATCGAATAACTTTCAATTACATAATTAAAATAACTCTTCAAACACTTTACAAATATTCTCAAATTGAATATTAGGTATTATTATTTTTCCGAATTTGGTGATTCAATATGAAAATTGTAAAACTAAAAAAAAAAATCAAGAAGTGGTTGCAATAGTCATGCATCAACACAAATGACAGCAAAATCACTAGAAAAAGGACATAATTCGACTATCAATATACCTGTATGGACTCAAAATAGCTGAAGGAACGCTTATTTTGCGACTGAGAGGCCTCCATGTCTTACCGGTGAGCCGTGTATCTGCACTATAATCGCTAGTACCATCGATACTCCCACCAGGAGGACCACCTCCATAGGTCGCGCCTTCAGCAAAAGGGCTGTCCTCTGGCAGCACGCTGGCATTTCCGTAGCCATTGGAATTCCTCCTGAAACCTCCAGTCGACAAATATGAATCTGCATCCCAATCCCCACTGTGCGATCGGGGCTTTGACCTCTCGTCATTTGGCGACATCTCTGTTGCATGGCCTGTCTCTGTTCTCCTGGCCTGTAACTCCTCAACATCAGTGATTGGTGCACGTGTGTTGGGGAGGTACTCACCCTCGAGCCGTGAAATATCATCCATAGAGGCCGGTGCAGTCAATGGGAGGCCTCCTGTGTGATTGCGCCGGGCTGCATAACTCGATGGATAGCCCCCCTCGCTCCTTGCTTCCGAGTTCCGCTCCATAATTTGGCCGGGATTGATCTACACATGAAGAACAGTTAATTAATCAATCAACATAAGTTCACAACTAATATTGGTGATCTGAGATAAATAATCTAGCTAGCTCTCATTGCGTTGATTTTAATCAAATTGATCACACGTAGAAATTATATATTGAATTGAACATGGAAGTTCTTACAAATGATTTGATTACTGGGAGTCTTCAGAGGTGCAAGTTGAGAGGCATATTAGGATTTAGAGGAAGAGAGACTTAGAAGAATAGCACTACCATTAATTTTATTATCCCCATAGAATTATAAGAGAGAGAACGGTCAATTGTGTAACGGAATCAATAACACGGGATGTAAATTAATTTCAAAAGGAACTAATTGGACAAGTAAGAAATTATACAAGTAACTTTCATTAAGAAATGGGCAATTATATAGGATAAAATAAAATTCCGGTTACACATGCACAATAAAAAAGAAGGGTAGAGACTTTAACAGAGTACTCTTGGCTTCATGCAGCGCAAGGACTATAGAATCGAAAGAACACTGCATGTGGTTCATGCGCTGCAGGAAGACAAATTTACTCTGTTAACATCTTTACCCGGAAATTAACTCTGCTTTTCACAGAGAGTTGCAGCTTAATTCCAAGCATTTCATTCTTTCAAAAAGCAATATGTACTTGGCATAGTCAGCTTAAAAGAGATTACAGAATATATTCTTACAAATGTTGAGAAAGAGCTCTGTTAGACGAATTGAAGAAGTGGCATAGTCAGAATTATAGTACTTGGCAAAGATATCAAGTTGTGGTTGCAAGTATATATAGACAGACAGGTCTTGTTTATTATTCTTTTACTTTTAATATGCATGGTTGGTACCTTCAATTGGGAAAGACCTTACAATATTAATTATAATTGTGATGATGAATTACAACTGTAACCCAATAGAGGTTTTTATTTATTTATTGTCCAATTGAAATTACTGTGGATGCAACTTTTCATGATGAAATATATTATGTATATTCTGAACAACCTGGAAGAGGTCAGATTATGGTTGTTTGACCTTTGTATAACAGAGACAGAGGTATATTTGTAATTAGCAAAATAATTTTCCTGTGTTCTTTGTTAACTAAAAGAAAATGATTGATATTGTTGTCTTTTGTTTTTTTCTTTTCTTTATAAAAAAAGGCTTCCCTGAAATCACAATAAATCAAGTCGCCAAAAGAAGGTGCGGATTCAAGATTTTCGTCACGGAGCAAAAAAATATCAATTCAGATTTAAATAGCTAATCGGATTTCAACTCATTAACTATATTCAGACAAATGTACATAATTTGGATAATTGAGACATAGTAATTGATAATTGTCAAAATGTGTTTGGTCAAAATTAAAACGCATGACAGTTATCAACAATTATTTAAAATTGAGATGGACAAAAATAATTATTCAAGTTAGTATTTATTCTGAAATATATAAGTGTGCATTCTGACATAATTGAGTTTGCAGTAAAAATAGATGATTGTGTAAAAATATGTTGTATTGAAATATTTTCAACAAAAGTGTACCTAGAGTCAAGCATAACAAGAAGTTACTAAGGAATCTGTGTATTGCATTCTAACTGGAGATGATTAGCAATTTAGTTAGAATTCTATGGCCAAAATCTTTTTATTTATTTATTTAAGTTTTGGAGGTCAAAATTAATTTTCCTTTAGTTAATTCCGTCCTTTTGTAACGTAACTTTCTTGGCGATCTAGTTTTGGTTACCATGATCATTTCTTTTAATCTAATAGCTAGAAAGTGGCTCAATATATTCCAATATATATATATATGAAGAAATGCTAATATATGTGCTACACATAACATAGGGAGCCTCCGTGCAACGGCTCAATATTTGAGTTTTTAAAATCCTAACAGTCGATCCGAATCGTTTAACATGATCTCTATATGTATATGTACTTACAAATCAAATTTTATATTTTTTTAGAATTTTTTTTACTATTTTTTTAGATAGGTAGACAATCACTTAATCTGAACGAATTTTCAGATCAAGTGATTTCCTACCTATCTAAAAAAATAGTAAAAAAAATTCTAAAAAAATATAAAATTTGATTTGTAAGTATATATATACATATAGAGATCATGTTGAACGGTTTGGATCGACTGTTAGAATTTTGAAAATTCAAATATTGAGCCGTTGCACGGAGGCCCTCTATACTACGCGTAGCACTGTATCCAACTCCTATACACACACACACATGCATGTGTGTGTTACAAAAATATTTTCAAAAGAAGCTAACAACAATATAAGGTCGGTGCATGGTGACATGTTGCCACGATACTTTCAGTTGCAATTGAACAAAAAAAGATGCGAACTTTCAGTTGAACTCGTTACCACGATGCTCTTTGCTACCACTATTCCGTGCTAAATTTAAACACGATAACAAAATGTATCTAATCATACTTTGGAGTCAACTAGACAAATTTAATTGTACATGACTTGCCAAGCATTAATGTTGTACCTTCTTTTTCTCCTATTGGTGACATTTAGAATTGTTTAGTCCGAAAACGTGTAATTGTTCCTATATATATTTTAGGTCATACTCTTGCACATTAAAAGATTTTATAAGAGGCTTATTGTTTGATTAAAAAAAAGTGTTATGTGTATATATTAAAGTTACTCATATGGAATAGTTGTAGAATATATGTTTGAATATTTAATCAACGGAGTGACTAATGTGCATTCTTATTTTTTCGTTTTCAAAATCCAAAAAGGCGATTTAAACCGTTAGATGTGATCTCTATATTAAAATGTTCTTGGAGTCCAAATTTTACATTTTTCTGAATTTTTTTTACTATTTATTAAGCCACTTTGAAAATCGCTGATCCAACGGTGGCTTCTGATTTTACTGTTTTTTTAAGCCACCGTTGGATCAGCGATTTTCAAAGTGGCTTAATAAATAGTAAAAAATAGTTTTATTTTGACTTATTAAGTTTTAAATTTTGAGTTATTAAAGGTTTAAAAGATGGAGGTATGGTGGAGGCACAAAAAATGAAGGCATTTAATTTGAACCCTCCTTTATATTATATGTATGTAATGTAACCACTTTAATATATATTATGTATGCAAATTTCTTAATGTTACCACTATCATTAGTTGTCATATGACAATAGAAAACATTAACTTTCAAGAAAAATCTTTGATTCAGTCTTAATTAATTTGCGAGTTTTTGGTATTCCTGTTAACACAACTTTCTTAAATCAATATTCTAAACCGAGGCCTCAATTAACAAATATGATGGGATTGTGGATCTTATTTTACATCATGATCAATGATTCATGTATTACAAACGTTTGTACATCTAATTCGTCTGCTTCAATACAATTGACAAAATCTTCATTTTTTGGTAATGCTCATGACGTAGTTTAAGATTTAATATATAATATTATAATTTTCTGTTATAGAGTATTGCATTGGAAACATTGATATAGAAAAGTTGTGGCTTGTGACACTTTGATTTTGGAAATTAAATATATTTGAGTTTGTGATATTTTGCTCCTTAATTATTAGTCAAATGCTTTACCGCCAAATTAATACACCACTAGCAACATTTTAACATTTAATATTTCAAGTACTCTGAAAAAATTGGTGCTGAGGGCGAACACAATGTGGTCTAATTTTTCAATTTTTGTAACTTAATTTTGCTTTTAAGAATGACACACATCATCTATTTTTGTTTCTTTATTGTCCTTCGAATAAGATAATTGCAAAAAAAAAAAAAAAAAAATTGCATGTCATCTTATTTATGCACTTGAAAAAGGTTAGGATATTTATTTCTGTATAAAGAAAAAAGGAAATTGATATATGATGAGGGATCCATTTACATCTTTTTTTTGGTAACACCGAATTACATCTAAATTTTCAAAATTTTTAGAGTCCAAACAATCGATCCAAATCGTTCAACGTGATGTATATATTAAAATGTGCTTGCATATCAAATTGTATATTTTTAATTTTTTGTATTATTTATTAAGTATTTTACAAAATCGTTGTTTTCAGACTATTGAAATTTTGTATCCCCTCTTAATAAATAGTAAAAAAAATTCAAAAAAAATATAAATTTTGATTTGCAAGCACATTTTAATATATACATCATGTTGAACGGTTTATATTGACTGTTTAGACTTTAAAAATATAAAATGTAATCCGGTGTCATAAAAAAAAAAGTGTAAGTGGATTTCTCCTCTTGATATATTGATAATCAGAACCGTGACAACCAAAAATATTTTTCAAAATAAACATTGATATATTTTCTATAGTTTAGATAGTTTGTATACGAAACTTTATGTGGTTTGAGAATCATTTGGCCCTTGATCAGATGCCGATAAAATTGTATCGTCAACTTCTTAAGTTGCTCAATAGATTTCCAATTAATTTCCATGTTACATTTTTTAAAACCAATCTATCTAAATTATAAAAAATCATCTGTAATTTTTTTTATTCTAATAATAATTTACTTAGCTCCTATTGATTGTCAAATAACTTTACTAATGCTAAATTTATCCTCTGTCATAATTTATTCACTATAATTTAATTTGTCATACAAAATCCACTAAACTAACTTCAATTATATTACTAATTACTTCTATATATCATAAGTAATGGTGTCATGGTGTGCATTTTTTTTCCTTGACATAAAGAGTTTTTTTTTTTTTCTTGACAATAGATGGTGATGTTAAGCACTCCATTGATATATAAATGAAATAGGAGTGTGACTAATATGCATTCGGTAGCACTTCGGCCGAAGTGCTACCGATTCATTTTCTAATTTTTAAAGTTCAAATGATCGATCCAAACCGTTAGATGTCATCTCCATATTAAAATGTGCTTGAAGACCAAATTTTACATTTTTTGGAATTTTTTTACTATTTATTAAGCCACTTTGAAAATCGTTGATCCAACGGTAGCTTACCAAACAATAAAAATCAGAAGCTACCGTTGGATCAGCAATTTTCAAAGTGGCTTAATAAATAGTAAAAAAATTTCAAAAAATGTAAAATTTGGTCTCCAAGCACATTTTAATATGGAGATGACATTTAACGGTTTGGATCGATCATTTGGATTTTAAAAATCAAAAAATGAATCGGTAGCACTTCGACCAAAGTGCTACCAAATGCATATTAGTCACACTCAATGAAATAGATACAAATAAATTTGATCGGAAGGGATTAAAATTTTTAAAAAATATATATATTGAAAATTAAATCGAAGTTCATTCATCAACTTGTGAGCGAAGCTGATGTCACGTTCAAATTTGAACAGGGCAAAACTAGAAAATTTTGATTGGTAGGCCGGTTGAAACTTAAAATGCAATGTATAATATATGATAAGTGAAATTTGAGCCAAAGTTTTGACAATCATGAAGTTAAATTCTAACCACTGCGTTCCAAGTAAATATTTGAAATTTTATAAGAGGAAATAGACGATACATATAAAGACTTAAAAAAATTAAATTAAATTAATTTTCAATATACATAATTAAAATTTTAAAATTATAAGAGTAGTTAAACACCTCTATGAACTATGCCTAATTAAGAGTATACCGCATTTAGCGTAATTTAAGCCCTTTTTTATTCAATATTACCAGTTTACCACGTATTGCATATTAAATATAAACACTTCTCAAGTGCAAATAAATTAAGAGTGCTAAATATGAGATGGAGAAAAACAAATCCCAATGATCATTTATTTTATTTTTGTAAATACACGCGTGGCAACGCCATATCATCAACATATATATGATACCTTTTTAATGTTTTATTATATTAACATATATATATATACTCTACAAAACATACAAAACATGTTGCTTGATTGGGTCATAGGCCTAAAGAGCATATTGTTTGGTAGCCAGTTGCATTAATTAATTCATCAATCTGACAATCTTCCATGACGTGCATTCCATATATATATATATGTTTCAAGGAATTAATACTAACATTAAAATTTAAAAACTAACTGAAATATAGCAAGGAAAATTGCGGAAAGGTCCAACGAGAGGAGTATATATATAATGCTGCAAAAATTCTTACTTTTAAGTTTAAGATTTACAGCATTTTTTTTTTTTTGTGAAAAAATTAACAGCGGTGTCAAGGGCCTTCAGCGAAAGAAAAAAAATTCAGTTTGGTGGGCTCAGTTCTTAGTCCAGTTTGATTCAGTGTCTTTTTTAGAACTTTTGAGTGATGACTGTCCTAACCCAGTTGATTCAGTTTTCCGATCTGATTTTGATTCAATGTCTTCTATGATGAAGTCTGCCAGCAGAACAACTATGCACACAGAGGAAACCACCAATAGACTCCTATCATTTCCATCAAGCAATTACAATTGTACCCACATGATCGATGCACATACCACTGTGTGTTTTTAACTTGTTTATAGCTGAGTATTTTTTAAGATATTTTTTTGTCTAATTTTATGTAACAACTGATTTGTAACTCTTTAAATTAATAAAATCACTTACAGTTTTACTGCCAAAAAAGAAAAATTCAGTTTGGTGGGCTCAGATTTTCTTATGTAACAACTGGTTTGTAACTCTATGCCTGCTGTGCTCTCAAATTAAACCATGGAGAGGTGTAAGAAGAGGGCTCTGGGCTCAAATGGTTTTATTTCAAACTTTATAAATTTTGCACTCGATCAGTAGGAATCTCTCTCGTAGCATCTATCAAGTTTAATTTCTCAAAAAAAAATTGCACTTGGAGATGTTTGACGAATTTGTAATTTTTGCATTTTCCCAATTTCGAGGTTTAATAGGAATACATTTACACAGCAGCTAGCGTCTCCAAAAGTAGAGTAGAGGTGCAGTTTCCATTGTTGTTTGGCATAATCCTCCGCTTCTCGCCAACTATTACAAAGATATATAATTAGGCACCAATTTAATCAACAATAAGGTATTGCCCTCATGTCAATTAATTCTCTATTTCATTACTGTGCGTGGTAATTAAAAGGGATATTTCTCTTCAAACAACACTGCGCGCTGTGGTGAAGAGCTGACAGAAGTTGCTTAATTTACCGATTATTACCAACAAAATCATAATTAATTATTGTTTCACATGATATTACCACTAGTATCTGCTTGTAATGTTTTCTTTCTAAGTACTACAATTTAATACATCTGTTTTGCTGATATATCTAAAAAATGACTTTAATTAGTATACTTGATACTATTCTGCCCTGTGATGATACCTCATACATTACATAAATTTTAGATATATGACATGATTTCTAAAAAGCATCAGCCTGATATCGTGAATAACACCCTTATTTGAGGGCTGTGAAAGAAAGATGAAATTGTCTAAAGGGTGTGAGTCTGAGGTCGTGACTTAGAATACTTTTATAAATGGATTACGCATGCAAGATAGTCAATTCAATTCAACTGAATTCTGATCCTCTCTGTACGAACTCGCGATCTCAGGCGCGAATTGTTTCTCTCTGAGGCGGAGTATCTTTTTTGAGTTTCAACGGAGGCAGGAGCTGAATGGAGTAGGCGAAACTTTGAAGTGCTTAATTATCTTGACTGGGCCGTATTATTTTTGGGCCAGGGTTAGGCACCAGACTAAATTAGGGGTAGGCACATGTACATGTACATGTACAGAACTGTACTCAAATTCAAATGCCTACCCCTAGCCCCCTAGGCCTTTAAGGAAACCCTTTTCCTGTTCAATCTGTTGTAAGTGTTCTTTCACTAAACACAGCTGCCATTTGGATCGTTTCTGGTGTAAGTGTTGTTCCAATCTTTGGATAATCAACCGTAATATTTTTTGGGACTCAGTGTTCTTTTTAACTCAGACAGACCCGATATTTTTTTCGGCAAAATTTCTACTGTGCCCATCTAAACTTTTTAAAATAATCTATTTCTCCATCAAAACATTACAATATCCATTATCCCCATACAAATTGAACATTCTTTCTTCTATACCATTTTCACCGAAATTTTTATTAATACCCAAAAATATAATGAAATTACCGAATCTACTCAGTTTTTGAATGGATTTCAAAAAAATGCCCCTTCCAGTTACTAGATAACCGGACTCAGACTATCTTTCCACTAAGCCAGTCCCCGGATGGCCGGATGCATGAAAAATACCCGGTTACTCAGTAACCGAAAATTACCCCTATGTCCGGTTACTCAGCAACCAGACTCATTATTTTAATTGTAAAGCAGGTGGAAAGGTGGAAAGCTGTGCCGGTTAGCAGATGTAATTTTGGAGCATTTTTTTTGTTTTTTTTGTTTCTTTTACAAAACAGAAATTTCTTAAATTTTTTATTTTTTGTATTGAAATATTAGAAATATTGAATATATTTCTTTGAAATTATATGGAATACAATATAATTTTAAAAAAATAAAAACTTTAAATTATTTAATGATTGATATTCAAAAAGAATTCTCAAAATAGTTACAACTTTTTAGAAATTAAATGTACTAGAAGGATCACAATATTTTTTGTATTTACCTAGAAGTGATTTTTGAACCGGGATCAATAAGTCAGAATCTAATCATTTTTATTTCTTTTTCCAATAATACATAAAGAAATATATTAATTTTTCTTATAGCCGCGAAAAATCCGACCTGAAAAATGTTGATCCGGATTATTTGTTGCATTCTTTCTAATAAATCAAATTATATTGTATTCCATCTATTTTCAAAGAAATATATTCAACATTTCTAATATTTCAATACAAAAAATTAAAAAAAAATTGTTTTATAAAAAAAAACGCTCCAAAAATTGCATCCGCTAACCAGCACAGTTTCCACCTTTCCTGCGTTATAATTAAAATAGTGAGTCCGGTTACTGAGTAACCGGATATAGGGGTAATTTTCGGTTACTGAGTAACCGGTTATTTTTCATGCATCTGGGGACTGGATCAGCGGAAAGATAGTCTGAGTCCGGTTATCTAGTAACCGGAAGGGGCATTTTTTGAAATCCATTCAAAAACTGAGTAGATTTGGTAATTTTATTATATTTTTGGGTATTAATAAAAATTTCAGCCCTTTTAACTATTTAACATTTTATTATGGAAAATTTTCTAGTGTGTTCATCTAAATATTTGAAATAGCCAATTTCTCTATCCAAGCACCACAATATCCAATATATACATACAAATTTAATATTATTTCTTCTATACCCTTTTAACTATTTAAGATTTTATTTAATTATTTAATTATTTTAAAAATTAATGTTTTCTATTGAAATATTATTTTTTATATTTCTTAAAAAATAGATGAAGTAATATAAATTGAATTTATCAGAAAAATTCTGACAAATAATCCGGATCAATATTTTTCAAGCAGAACTTTTTGCAGCTCTAAATATATATATATATTTTAGTTTGTTATTGAAAATATAATATTTTAAGAAATAGTATATTACAGTTTAACCTTGAATACTATTTATTCTGTCTCAAATACATAATATTATTGTAGGAAATAAAAGTAAAGGCGGCTTGAATACAGTATTTTGAATACTCATTTAATTATTGAACTTTTCGCTTCTATTTATTCAAGGACATGATACTGGCATGGGATTATCCTTTAAAATAAAAGTAAAGGTGGTTACAGTATTTTGTCTGGTAGCAATTAAATGAGTCAAGAGTAAATTCAAATAAGAACTTTTCAGTACAGGAGTGTGTGACAGATTTTTCTCAAAAAACAAGGTACAAGGAAAAAGAGAAAAAGACTAATTAGTCATACCTTATTCCAGCCAACTCAGGCGCGCATTGATTATAGTAGAATGGGGAACCCTTTCTTTAGTACCAACTATGATATTTTTCCTAGATGGAATAAAAAAATTCAATTCCATAGAACTAAGAAAAAAAAATTAATTCCATAGAAAAAACAAAAAAAAAATAATTTCCATAGAAGAACGAAAATAAAATTATTTAACAATCAAAGATCTCGTCACTCATATGTTAAATATTTTTTTTTAAAGAAAGAGTTCTAGTTTTGATTATAGTAGAATGGGGAATTATTTCTTTAGTACCAACTAGGATAATTTTTTTCTTGCCTTGCTGCATGGTACTGGAATATATAGTCCTCTAAACTTTAAAGTAAGCAGGTGTAAAAATATTGTTACAATATTTGTTTGGTAGTGACATTTATCAGTTTCTTGACGATTTGGTTGTATCCATTTGTACTGGGAGATATATATATATATATATATAGAGAGAGAGAGAGAGAGAGAGATAGGCTAATGTGCTTTCAGTAGCATATGGGCCGAAATACACACGGTCCAAATTTGAAATTTTAAAATTCAAAAAGTTGATCTGAACCGTTCATCTTGTTCTCCATATTAATATGTGCTTGGAGACCAAATTTTACATTTTTCTGAATTTTTTTACTATTTCTTAAGCCACTTTGAAAATCGCTAATCCAACGATTTTACTGTTTTGTTAAGCTACTGTTGGATCAGCAATTTTCAAAGTGACTTAATAAATAGTAAAAAAATTCAGAAAAATGTAAAATTTGGTCTCCAAACACATATTAATATGGAGAACAAGATGAACGGTTCAGATCGACTTTTTGAATTTTGAAATTTCAAATTTGGACCGTGTGCATTTCGACCCATATGCTATCGAAAGCACATTAGCCTATCTCTCTCTATATATATATAGAGAGAGAGAGATGGGCTATGGTACATTTGAGTGAAAGGCGGAGGAGAGAGGAATTCGCGTGCGCCTGTGCCATTTGAGTGAAAGGCGGAAGAGAATTGAGTGAAATCGCGCCAGAGGAGGGAAGGGAAAAAGATAAGGATAGCGCAGGGGGGCCATTATTATTTGAGCTTTGAGATTTGTGCATAACTTATTTGAACGGTTTTGACTTTTCAACAAGTCACGCAAAATATGAGATATCTCAGAGGATGAGAATTCGGTGCCGGACCCGAAATTTTTATTCAAATGGGTTTAAATCCCTTCCTTTCATCAATTCAAAAATCAAAGTGTAGGATGAGTTCAAGATTCGTGTTGGGATTAAATCCAATGGTCCAAGCAATCCAGAGCTTAATATGTATTCATTTAATTTATTAAAAATCTGTTTTCGTCCAAATTTCGAATCGAAGATTCTTAACAATTTATAATGTCGTACGAGTATTATTACGTGTTTATAATTTGATTTTTAGATCCGACTAATTAAATTTAAAGTAGTATATATATATATATAGAGAGAGAGAGGAGGGTTCAAATGCACCCAAATGCACCCTATTTTTTTCCTTTGTTTTCAAAGTCCGAATAGTCAATCCGAACCGTTAGATGCGATCTATATATTAAGATGTGCTTGGAGACCAAATTTTACATTTTTTGGAATTTTTTTACTATTTATTAAGATGTCCAGAAAATGCAAAATCAGTGATTTTCAAAGTGGCTTAATAAATGGTAAAAAAATTCCAAAAAATGCAAAATTTGGTCTGCAAGCACATCTTAATATATAGATCGTATCTAACAGTTCGGATTGACTATTCGGACTTTGAAAACGAAGAAATATAATTTGAAAGATAGGGTGCATTTGGGTGCACAAAAATTTGGATGCATTTGAACCCTCCTCATATATATATATATATAATTACCAAATCAATTTATAATTCCTAATTTAATTACTCTTAGTTAGAATTCAATTATTTATTTATTTACATGATTTGATTTATTTCCTTTCTTAGTTTCACGATTGCAACGAATTTTAGATTTACCGAATATTTACACTTTATTTATGGTGCTATATTTTATCTTATGTTTTTAACCTCCAATTTTTAATGTACGAATTTAATTTATTTATATTTCTAAATTTTAGATTCATTTTATGTTACTCAGATAAATCTGATCGTTCGTTAATCTAATAAAAAATTTAATTAGGCGAAATGATCAACTTAATAATTAAATCATGTTTTAAAATTTTGGAATATAACACTTAATTAACATAGTTTTTTTTTACAAATTATTTTTATCAATTTTTTCCTATTTTTTGGCTACAAAACAAGGCTTCTGCCAAAAATATCCGAGTTATTGATCCGATTCTTCCGATTCCGGCCGATTCATCAGATTCTGACTCGGCGGTCAAAAATCCGATTCCGATTCCGATTTTGATTTTTTGAACCATGGTTTTACTGATCTTTTTTCCTTATCTCTTTGTGATTACCATCCAAATCAAAACCTGCTGCTTGATTTGAGTACCATCCAAATTGCATGGTTTCAATTATATCTTTCTGGTTTCTTAGTTGTGACTCTCACTCTCCGAGGGTTAAAATAAGCTTTGATTATGGCTTTAAACGGTACATCCATATGGTTTTGATAGTAGCTGGTACACAAACTGAGATGCATGCTTACTGGTATGGTTTTTATCCTCAACATTTTGATAGTAGCTGTTCATTTTTTTTATCCTCAACATCGACTTTACTAGGATCAATAAAAAATAGGAAGTTCTCCTTCACTGTCACCGACTTCTATGATCTTGATAAGATTTCTAAATTTTATTGCGGCCATCTTTTTCTTTATTGATACAAATCATGTGTTTGCTTCATAAAAGTAGACCAGGTTTTATGTGATGCCCTACTTGATATGAATATTGGCATGTAAATTGAAACTACTGAAAATAAATTTCAAGGCCAAGCAAAGGTTTTCTAAGAAAGTTTGGAATGATTTAATTTCTTCTCTTAAATCCATATTGGTTTGACATCTATGCTGGCTGTTCTTTGGAGTATAGTATGTATAGGCTGCACCTATTTCCTTGAGCTATGTATAGGCTGCAACCTATTTCTTTTGAGTATGGTTTGCCAGAATGGATTCTTATAGAAAAGAAAAAAATAAAACTCTGAAAAACTGACAGGCAATATGGCACAGGTGAAAACCTGGATAGGAAAATCACTACAATTTTTGAGCCTTAGTTAGAAAACCCCACATCCGCCAAAGGTATATTTATAGAAAAAAAAAAGAGAGAGAAAAGCAAAGTAGTAACTCACAACCCCTAATAAACCAGCATGCTATGCCTAAAGACAGAGAAAAGAAAATGAAGCAAAAAGGTAGGATCAATGAGGGGGTTTCTTGGAGTATCAAAAGATTATCTATTGTTTTTCCTTTTTGACGCATTTCTCATTTTAGCTTGCTGATCCGTTTCCTTCCGCTTCAATGCATTTTCAACGAAGTTGTATAAACTCCACTGAGCAATCACTGCACAAACAATAGCAGGCAAATGGAAGTTTGGTTTGAAATATCAGTGTGCACAGCACTGGGATATAGATCTAGTTATGGTCCCTCACATGCATGTAGATAGAGGAAATATATATGGGCAAACTCAAATTAAGGAGCAATCAAGGAAAAATAAAAAACTTGAAATGAAATGAAATGAGATGGAGGTTATAATTATATTACCTCCTTTCCTCTGTATCTCAATTGCGGATTCTTGTCTCCTTTCCTACGTACTTATGCAACTCATGGTTAAGAAGAAAATAAGGTACTTCATAACAATTGATTTGAAACTACAGTACCAAATAAATATTACAGTCCATTGCTCCATCCAAATACAGTTAACACCGAATAATAATTAATGTTACAAAACCCCTACAGTAGCAAATAATTATTACAAATACAATGTTTCAAATTAAAAGTATCATCAATTCAAATTACAGTCCATTGCTCCATCCAGATTAATACAACACCGAGTAATTGATTAGTCTTACAAAACCTACAGTACCAAATAAATATTACAAATACGATTGTTTCAAATTAAAATATATACCGTCCATTACTCCATCACCAAATACACTTACTTAAAAAGTTTAAACTTGAAAATAACAATTAATCCTTGAAAATAACAATTAATCCATCACCATTAATAAGTCATTCACATTGGCCTTAGAAGAAGATCTTAGTCATGAGACTATCTTTGATAATAAATTCATACGCAGCTGCCGCAAACTTACAGTTGCAAGTTTCGTTTTGTCGTCTCTTTTCTTCTCTTTTATGTCTCTCTTTTACTTGTTTTGTTTTTGACTTTTTGTTTAAATAAAAGAGAGACATAAAAGAGAAGAAAAGAGACGACAAAACGAAACTTGCAACTGTAAGTTTGCGGCAGCTGCGTATGAATTTATTATCAAAGATAGTCTCATATGACTAAGATCTTCTTCTAAGGCCAACGTGAAGGACTTATTAATGGGCCAGTCATCATCTTTGAAAAGAATTGTTCTGATAACCGATGCACCACCAAACACTACTTGGTGCAAATTTTTCACGATCTCATCTAAAACAATATTAAACATACATAATGGGTCTGTTAGGTGCGTGCATCTTGCGGAGGAGTACGGTTATGGAGGCTTGTATATCTTCGTTGAGGTGAGCGCCATGATGATTGAAGGTGTTCAGATTATTTAAAATCGAAGCAGGTTGCATGGGTTAACGCAAGTAGTTGTTGTTCATTTTCATTGACCATTAAATGGATGAATAATGAGTGAGGAGTGAGGAGTGAGGAGTGAGTGGGATTGGACTCAACTCAATATATATAGAGAGAAACGTAACGGTGTCCTGACTTTAAACTTTAAAGGCTTAATTGATAATTAACCTTTTCCAGTTTAATTTCCTCCCTTTTGAAGATTAATTATCTTTAGTTTCTAGTTCCCCATTCCCACCTGACACCAATTAAGGTCAACCACCTTAATTAATTATTTTCCATCCCCCCCCTTTCTCAGTAATCAGAATTAGGTCACTCATTTATGGGTTTTATATCAATTTTGTCCCTATTAGTATTGGCGTTCAAATTTTTTTAATTTGTAGCAGGTAGCATAATATCTTTTGGTATAGGCAAAAAATCAATACATTGTAGTACACTAGTCTCCACATACCAGTCATGGCAAAAACAGATATTGTTTACTAATTTTCTCTTTTAACAATCAAACACAACACTTTATAGTTTATACACTCAAATAGAAAAAGAAGACCTGTGAAAAACATATTGTGCAGACCACGTAACCCAAAGGCACATGACCCATCCCCATGCCATACGTGGCATTGGCATTCTCTCTCCACACTGGGACTCACCTAATCCATTTAGACCCAAAACTAGAAAAACGCTTTCAAAGCTCGGCTGAAAAAGAGAATGCCAATATGCAGGAGATTAATTACACCAATTATGGCCAACCACTCTCTCTCTCAACGAGGACCGAAATATTAATTTTTCGGCCGTTAAACAACTTCATCTTAAACTCTTTCTCTTTTTTTTTAAGACTTAGACTTATTTAATGTTTCATTTAATTTATATCTGATTATTTGAAAGATTTTATGTATATCTGTTAATTATTTTTAATCTTTTTTAATGTAAGTTACTTTATTATATATATATAATTTCTTAGGTCACTCATTTATGGTTTTATGTCAATTCTGTCTCTATTGGCGTTCAAAAAAATTTTGGTAGCAGGTAGCATATTTTTTTTCGTACATGCAAATCAATACATATCCTAGTACAATGTATCTTTTCTTTTGGTTTAAAGCCTGTAGGCAAGTACAATGTATCTTTGGTACATTAAAGGTGAGATATGGCTACGGTGCTATGGGTTGTATAGAGGGTTACGTTGATACAGCTCAATATTTGAGTTTTTGAAATTCTAACGGTTAATCCGAACTGTTCATCTTGTTCTCCATATTAATATGTGTTTGGAAATCAAATTTTATATTTTTTGAAAAATTTTTACTATTTTTTTAGATAGGTAGAAAATCAAATATCTGAATGGTGCAGAATTTTTTAGATCAACTGATTTTCTACTTATCTAAAAAAATAGTAAAAAAATTTCAAAAAATATAAAATTTGATCTCCAAACACATATTAATATGGAGAACAAGATGAATGGTTCGAATCAACCGTTAGAATTTTAAAAACTTGAATATTGAGCTGTAGCACCGTAGTCCTCTATGCAACCCATAGCACCGTAGTCTTACCCTTAAAAGGTGATTATATCTTTTTGGTTTTGGAGCTTCGTTATTTAATTTATCCTGTGAAAAAGATGGGAATCTCTGCCTTTGGAAAGATATATTGTCATCTTGTGTTACATATATACATGGTTTAACTTTAAATGGTGAGATTGATCAAGTTTGTCTTTTTGTTTTTTTGGACATTTCAAGTTTGTCATATGTAATATACAAACACAGAAAGCAAATGATATTTATTTAAGTTATTTATTTGTAATTATCTTTTAATGTAAGTTACTTTATTATATATATAATTGCTTAGGTTATTCATTTATGGTTTTATATGAATTTTGTTCAAATTTATTTTGGTAGCAGGTAGCATATATATCTTTTGATAGATTGTAGTACATATAAGTCCCACAAGCACAAGAGAGCTGTGTTGTCATTATTAAGAAGTACGTACACATATTTCCGAGATGAACGGTCAGATTTAATTCGCTCCATTTTCTTGAGGATGGCCACTTGCGCCAAGAGATATAATTCTTGCTGATTCGCAATGGTCAAGTGGCTCAATTGTACAAGTGAAACCATGCACCAAAGACAAATGTCACTACCAAACAAATTAATATTGTAACAACCTCTGATTGTGGCAGACGGTATGGTTCATTTTCACTTCGGACTTGATCTGTTGTACAAATTAATGAATACCAAACAAACATCACTGTTTATTTCTTACTAATCTTCTGACTGAACGTACCTAGCTCTTCCTTCACACTATTCATTTTCTTCATTATTTGCCCAATACTCTCTCCAACTTTTGGATATATATCCCACTTCTCAACTTACATTTTTCTCGCAAACTATGGAGAGAGACCATTTCCATTTTCCAGAGCACATGGAAGGTCCAGCTAGCCCTGCATGCCTTGGTGCACCAGAATCATGTCTAGGAGAAGAGAAACAAACAAGTTTCACATGGAGCCTTATAGATGTCTGCAAAGCTACCCCATGAAGGCCCAGACAGCAACTCAAAAGTAGAGCAACTGGAGCACTTTTTCAAAGAAAGAACAAAAAGGGTCTATTAATGTGGGTGATTTCTCAATACTAATACGCATACAAAATGACCTTTAATGTGGGACAAATTGCATTAATTCACCACATATATATATATATATATATAGCAGTTCCAATTGAAGAGCCCATTAAGAATTGTCAGGACAGAGTTCTTAAAGAGACCAACACTAATCAAAAATTCATAACAGCCAACATCGATTCAATTCTCAATCCTCGGCCCCTTTAAAATTCTAAAACATTGCCAACCAAAAATTCATAACACACCACTGACACCAGCTAGCACAAGCAAACTCCAAATTTTTATTAATAGAAAATTAATTAAATAAATATCATAACGGAGAACGAATCTTAGGTTTTCTTGAGATATAGAGAAAATATAATAATTGGTACTAGTTGGTGCTAAAGAAAGGATTTCCCTCCTACTATAATAAAAAATTCAGACTGTTCCTTTTCTAGGACAAGACCTGGCACTGTGGTCTGTGGCAGCGTTCTTTACTTCTTCTCGTCCACCATGTTAACTAATGGAGATGTCCAGTGTCAAAGTTCAATCCTCTCCAGTCAGATAGAACCAACCTGACTTAGGATACGAACATCGATCTCAGTAACGTGATTGGTTGCATTAACCAATTAATTAACTATATCATATGATTTGTTTCGCCAAATATGTTCTCTCGTCCTCTGTAGTATAATAGAATGATACACGTACTGGAGGCACTGCTGGTCTATGAAGTCTTCACTTTGCTAGTGTAAAAAAGAAATTTCCTCATTTCATCTTGGAAAAGAAAGCAAAGTTGGTCAAATATACATGACATCCAACCAAACTATAAAAAAAATAATAATAAAAAAAAAATAACTATACTATCGTCAAGTACCTCAACTTCTTTAATTATTACTATTAACAGGCTATTTGGAACATAATTTTTATTAATAGAAATTATTTGAAAATAATATAAGGTAAAAATGGGTTCTCTTTAGATTTTGATCTCGCAAAAGCAATCGAAAACTTTTTCGGCTCCTCTACAAATTACTTGTATTCCGAGGTTTATGAGGCACAAGATTTAAAAGTTATCCTAACACATTATTAGTATTGGCGTTCAATTTTATTTTTGTAGCAGGTAGCATATATAATATCTTTTGGTATAGGCAAAAAATCAATACATTGTAGTACACTCTCCACGTACCAGTCCTGGCAAAAACAGATATTGTTTACTAATTTCTCTTTTAACAATCAAACACAACACTTTAATTATATATACACTCAAATAGAAAAAGAAGACCTGTGAAAAACATATTGTGCAGACCACGTAACCCAAAGGCACATGACCCAACCCCATGCCATATGGAGTGCGTATCCTCTGAGATATCTCAACTTTTGCGTGACCGACGTGTCCGGTGCCTATTTGGTGGTGATGTAGGGGGTTTTGAGATTCGTGCAAAACGTATTTAAACGGTTGGAATTTTCCATAAAGTCACGCAAAGTTTGAGATACCTCAGAGGATACTAATTCATGCCATACGTGGCATTGGCAATCTCTCTCCACATTGGGACCCACCTAATCCATTTAGACCCAAAACTAGAAAAAGGCTTTCAAAGCTCGGCTGAAAAAGAGAATGCCAATATGCAGGAGATTAATTACACCAATTATGGGCCAACCACTCTCTCTCAACAAGGACCGAAATTTAGAAAAACACTTTGCTATTGGTTGAAATTGTTATCCGCCATCGGGATCCGAACCGTTGCCTATTGCCCAGTGGCAGAGCCACAGTGTTTTCAATGGGTCTTGCCTACCTCTGAATTTGATTCTACCTACCTCTGAATTTAATTCGGAGTAGCGATTGTTTTAGTTCATATTTCAAAGATGGTTTGCGAGTCGTTTAATCTAATTAGGAAAGAAGGGTATTTTTAAATCTTGGTTCAATTCGGAGTAGCGATTCCCCTCCACTTAGTTAATACCAATTGTTTCAGAAATTACAAGTAATTGTTTTAGTAGTTTTGGTATCAATTAGTAATTTATTAAAAATTACAACCGATTCGATTGACAGAGATACAATTTGGTAGATGGGCGGAGATGGGAAGAGAATTATCGAGGCGATTCAAATCCAAACCCGTTAAAAAAAAATATTTGAACCCGATTTCTGCCCACCCCTAACTCAAATCCTGACTACGCCACTGCTATTGCCTCGATAGAAAATTTGTACCCATACGTCATCGGTATGAGCCGATGGCATTCAGCTCCAACACAATCAGTATGGGAGCAACGCTGGTTTGCAAAGTTAGGGCTATGCAGATTTTGTGATGTAGCTAGCTATATATTTTTGTTGTTTTTATCTGTTTATTGTTTTTTGTTTTTGACAGTATTGTAATTCCTTTATTACATTTGTAACAGTTACTATTTATTAATACAAGAACTCTTGACAGTTCTGTCAAGTTTCTTTAAAAAAAAATAAAAAAATTAGAGACCGATGAAAATATTAATTTTTCGGCCGTTAAACAACTTCATCTTGAACTCTTTCTCTTCTTTTTTTAAGACTTAGACTTATTTAATGTTTCATTTAATTTATATCTGATTATTGAAAGATTTTATGTATATCTGTTAATTTATTTTTAATCTTTTTTAATGTAAGTTACTTTATTATATATAATTGCTTAGGTCACTCATTTATGGTTTTATGTCAATTCTGTCTCTATTGGCGTTCAAAAAAAATTTGGTAGCTGGTAGCATATTTTTTCGTAAATGCAAATCAATACATGCATATCCTAGTACGTACAATGTATCTTTTCTTTTGGTTTAAAGCCTGTTGGCGAGTACAATGTATCTTTCGTACATTAAAGGTGGGGTAATTAGGCTACGGTGCTATGGGTTGCATAGAGAACTATAGTGCTACGGCTTAATATTCGATTTTTCAAAATCTTAACAGTCAATCCGAACTATTCATCTTGTTCTTCATATTAATATGTGTTTGGAGACCAAATTTTATATTTTTTTGAAAATTTTTTACTATTTTTTTAGATAGGTAGAAAATCAAATATCTGAATGGTACAGAATTTTTTAGATCAACTGATTTTCTACCTATCTAAAAAATAGTAAAAAAATTACAAAAAATATAAAATTTGGTCTCCAAACACATATTAATATGGAGAACAAGATGAACGGTTCGGATCAACCGTTAGAATTTTAAAACTTGAATATTGAGCCGTAGCACCGTAGTCCTCTATGCAACCTATAGCACCGTAGTCTTACCCTTAAAAGGTGATTGTATTTGGAGACCAAATTTTATATTTTTTGAAAAAAAATTTACTATTTTTTTAGATAGGTATTGATTTTCTACCTATCTTTTTGGTTTTGGAGCTTTATCATTTAATTTATCCTGTGAAAAAGATGGGAATCTCTGCCTTTGGAAAGATATATTGTCATCTTGTGTTACATATATACATGGTTTAACTTTAAATGGTGAGATTGAAGTTTGTCTTTTTGTTTTTTTGGACATTTCAAGTTTGTCATACGTAATATACAAACACAGAGAGCAAATGATATTTATTTAAGTTATTTATTTTTAATTATCTTTTAATGTCAGTTACTTTATTATTATATATAATTGCTTAGGTTATTCATTTATGGTTTTATATGAATTTTGTCTTTATTAGCGTTCAAATTTAATTACTTTGGTAGCAGGTAGCATATCTTTTGGTACATTGTAGTAGATATAATATAAGTCCCACAAGCACAAGAGAGCTGTGTTCTCATTATTAAGAAGTACGTACGTACACATATTTCCGAGATGAACGGACAGATTTCGCTCCATTTTCTTGAGGATGGCCACTTTGTCTTTAATTTCTTGATGACACGTGTAATGCTCCATTATACTGCGACTAATGAGTTATTCTACCTACAGCATTATTTTTAATACAAATTACATGTTCAATCGTATTAATTGATAGTTTTGTTTTGAAAAAAATATATATAGTACAAATGAACATGAGTCGTACGACGACCCTGTGTCTCTGGAGCAAGACCAAGAATCCTCTCGTCATATATAGTTATGAGCTGCATGTGATAATATATATATAATTAGCACGATTAATTTAATTTGGATGAGAAATTAAGTACCATCTGAGGGCCAGCGCCGAGAGATAGAATTCTTGCTGATTCGCAATGGTCAAGTGACTCAGTTGTACAAGTGAAACCATGCACCAAAGACAAATGTCACTACCAAACAAATTAATATTGTAACAACCTCTGACTTGTGGCAGACGGTATATACGGTTCCTTTTCACTTCAGACTCTGTTCTGTTGTACAAATTAATGAATAGCAAACAAACATCATTGATTTCCTTTATTTCTTACTGATCATCTTCTGACTGAACGTACCTAGCTCTTCCTTCACACTATTTTCTTCATTATTTACCCAATACTCTCTCCAACTTTTAGATATATATATATCCCACTTCTCAACTTACATTATCTACCCAATACTCTCTCCAGAGCACATGGTCCAGCCATACCCCCGTGAACCAGAGCACAAGCTCCAGCCCTGCATGCCTTGGTGCACCAGAATCATGTCTAGGAGAAGAGAAACAAACAGGTTTTACATAGAGCATTATATCTCATATAATTGTCCACATGATTTGCTTATAGAGAAGAACTCTCTTGAGGCATACTGGCTTACGCATGACTCCAAAAAAAAAAAAAATTCATCTGACATAGCGCACATGGGTAACTGATAAAAGCAACTATTAGTGGCAACTCTTGTAATATTTCTTAAACCAAAAGGGTAGTTTATCGAAAGAAAAAAAGTCTGGGAGTTTGAATAAAACGCAAGGAGCAACGAATCATTCGACCAAAACGCAATCTAAACGGAAAATTCGTAAAATAAGCGAATAATTCGTGAATAAATCGTTAAATATGCGAATTTCCATTCTTTACGCTGTTTGATTCGCTGAGTGCCCGTTTCCGAAATATTCGCGAATAACTCGCGAACATTGTTACGGTGCTATGAAGTCTTCACTTTGCTAGTGTAAAAAAGAAATTTCCTCATTTCATCTTGGAAAAGAAAGCAAAGTTGGTATTTTACTGTTTTGTCAAATATACATGACATCCAACCAAACTATAAAAAAAAATAACTATACTATCGTCAAGTACCTCAACTTCTTTAATTATTACTATTAACAGGCTATTTGGAACATAATTTTTATTAATAGAAATTATTTGAAAATAATATAAGGTAAAAATGGATTCTCTTTAGATTTTGATATCTCGCAAAAGCAATCGAAAACTTTTTCGGCTCCTCTACAAATAATATTTGTTTTCAATTCTTTCAATGAGATATATAAAAAATTTGCATACATTTTATCAATAATTATCTTATATTATTTTGATAGAGCTATTTTGGCTCACACAGTGCATGACCAATAAGGACAAAATGAAAAGGATAAACAATTGGGGAAATTTTGTTTGCAAGAACTACATGGCGCTTGTTAATTAAATTATGACATTTAAATAGAAACGCAAGGGGAAAGGGGACCAGTAGCAATTCACCAACTTGTTGTTAGTAAGAACTGTTGAATCGAGTAGTCCAAAACTCTATGAAATTTTTACTTTATTATTAGAGAAATCAACACATTAGAACTGACTAATTATTGAAGAGGCTGCCATGCATTTAGTGAAGTTGAAAGTACAAGTTAACAAAATTACCTCCCAGACTGGTAATTGAAGAGGTGTTGTATACGTAACGTCTGTATCATTAATTATTATATCCCATATCACTCAAGTCCTTTTATTCGAATGCAGATATGCATATTATGGATCCATTTCTCAATTTTCCAAGTTGAAACAAATGATTCATTGAAGGTGGTCTCCATATGAGAATGTACGTATTTGAAGACCAAATTTGACATTTTTTAGATTTTTTTTACTACTTTTTAGATTACTTGCATCGCAGGAGGAAAATTTAATTAGGCTCACACACTCGGAAAGAAAATCAAACTCAAGCAAAAATCCATCTAAACTATTATGTAATGCATGAGGTATCATCACTGGGCAGAATAGTATCAAGTATACTAAAGTCATTTTTTAGATATATCAGCAAACACATGTATTAAAATGTAGTACTTAAAAAGAAAACATTACAAGTAGATATCAGTGGTACGTAATATCATGTGGAACAATAATTATGATTTTGTTCATAATAATCGGTATGTAAACAAACTAAAAATACACAGTGGTATGTGTATCTTACAGACACAATTCTAGTCATCTTTGCTTGATAAAAATGATAGGAGTTTAGTGGTGGTTTTTTCTGTGTGCATAGTTGTTCTGCTGACAGACTTTACCGTAGAAGGTACTGAATAATATCAGACCGGAAACTGAATCAACCGGGTTATGACAATCACCACTCAGCAGTTCCAAGAGAGACACTGAATTAAATCGGATCAGGAACTGAATCAACTATATAGACCAGAACATCCACCACTCAGAGGTCTCATTGAAGAGCCACTAGTGCATAAAGTAGAAAAAGGAGAGAAGAGGAGTAGAAGAAAGAAAGCACATAAAACAAACCCAATATAAACAACATATAAAGTAAGTAACTATATGTATAACTCGTTCCACTCACTCTTCCATTGCTCAAGAGAAGATAAGAAAAAATGAACCGCTGGTAATGGAAACAAACTAAAAACACAAGAGAGGCACTGAATTCCATTGCTCAAGAGAAGATAAGAAAAAATGAACCGCTGGGTTAGGACAGTCACCACTCAGCAGTTCCAAGAGAGGCACTGAATTAAATTGGACCAAGAACTAAATCAAATAGACCGGATCAGCCACTACTCAGAGATCTCAATGAAGAACCACTAGTGCATAAAGCAGAAAAAGAAGAGAAGAGGAGTAAAAGAAAGAAACCACATAAAACAAACTCAACATAAACAACATATAAAGTAAGTAACTATGTGTACAACTCGTTCCACTCACTCTTCCATTGACAAAAAGGATAATAAAAGCTCAAGAGAAGATAAGAAGAAACGAACAGCTGGTAATGGAGAATAAAAACTTCCAAAAAAATCCTAAACCCTAAACCTCTGACTGTGGCAGACGGTACGGTTCCTTTTCACTTCAGACTCTGTTCTGTTGTACAAATTAATGAATACCAAACAAACATCACTGATTTCCTTTATTTCTTACTGATCTTCTGACTGAACGTACCTAGCTCTTCCTTCACACTATTTTCTTCATTATTTACCCAATACTCTCTCCAACTTTTGGATATATCAATGATTTTCAAAAACAGTGATTTTCAAACAAACATCACTATTTTCTTCACACTATTCTAAAAATTCTGGACCATTCAAAAACAGTGATTTTCAATAAATCTAAAAACATAGTAAAAAAATTTAAAAAAATGTAAAATTTGGTCTCCAAACACATATTAATATGGAGGACAAGATAAACGGTTCGGATCAATCGTTGGAATTTGAAAACTCAAATATAGAACCGTAGCACAGTAACAAATCGTAATATGCATAGTACGTACCATAGACTTACCCTATATATATATCCCACTTCTCAACTTACATTATCTACCCAATACTCTCTCCAGAGCACATGGTCCAGCCATACCCCCGTGAACCAGAGCACAAGCTCCAGCCCTGCATGCCTTGGTGCACCAGAATCATGTCTAGGAGAAACAAACAGGTTTCACATGGAGCATTATATCTGATATAATTGTCCACATGATTTGCTTATAGAGAAGAACTCTGTAGAGGCATACTGACTTACGCATGACTCAAAAAAAAAAAAAAAACTTTCATCTGACACAGCGCACATGGGTAACTGATAAAATGAGAGAAAAGGAGTAGAAGAAAGAAAGCACATAAAACAAATCCAACGTAAACAATATATAAAGTAAGTAATTATATGTAGAACTCGTTTCACTCACTCTTTCATTGCCAAAGAGGAGAATAAAAGCTTAAGAGAAGATAAGAAAAAACAAACCGTTGGGAATGAAGAATAAAACTCTCAAAAGGACGATGCGAAGAGTGATAACCAAATCCACTAAGTAGAAGAACCAAAACATGGTTACCAAATCTGCTAGATGGGAGCACTAACTCGAACGACGATGGAGGAATGAGCAGTGCCCAGATCCTTTTTTTTTTTTTTTTTTTTTTGGGAAACTTGATAGATGCAATCAGAGAGATTCCTACTGAATTGTCACTTGCGCAATTCATCAAACATCTCTGAGTGCAAAATTTATAAAGTGCGATGAGTAAGCTCTTCTTCCTAAATTTGAGCCGGGCTGGGCCGGATTTAGCCGTTTAAGGGTGAAGTTTGAAATAAAACCATTTGAGCCCAGAGCCCTCTTCTTACACCTCTCCATGGTTTAATTTGAGAGCACAGCAGGCATAGAGCCCAACGTTTTCTTACACCTCTCCATGGTTTGAGAGCACAGCAGGCATAGAGCCCAACGTTTCTCCAAATCCGATTATATTCCCAATTCAATTTATAAGAATGGGACAATAATTGTTTGTCGTATCAAAACAGTTTCACTGTACATTTCTTTAACAGACGGATTTGGAGTGATAATTTTTTTTTTCAAACATTTACTATTGCTAAAATGTCTTTTCATAGTCTTTCTTATAGTTTCTTCTTAATTTATGATCCTGGAATTTATCTCTAACGTATCTGTAATTTTCGGTCCTTTTTTTCATAATTATAAAAAAAATCTGAGCCCACCAAACTGAATTTTTCTTTTTTGGCAGTAAAACTGTAGGTGATTTTATTAATTTAAAGAATTACAAATCAGTTGTTACATAAAATTAGACAAAAAAAATATCTTAAAAAATACTCAGCTATAAACAAGCTAAAAACACACAGTGGTATGTACATCGATCATGTGGATACAATTGTAATTGCTTGATGGAAATGATAGAAGTCTATTGGTGGTTTCCTCTGTGTGCATAGTTGTTCTGCTGGCAGACTTCATCATAGAAGGCATTGAATCAAAATCAGACCGGAAACTGAATCAACTGAGTTAGGACAGTCACCACTCAAAAGTTCTAAAAAAGACACTAAATCAAACTGAACTAAGAACTGAGCCCACCAAACTTAATTTTTTTTTCTTTCGTTGAAGGCTCTTGACACCGCTGTTAATTTTTTCACAAAAAAAAAAATGCTGTAAATCTTAAACTTAAAAGTAAGAATTTTTGCAGCATTATATATATACTCCTCTCGTTGGACCTTTCCTCAATTTTCCTTGCTATATTTCAGTTAGTTTTTAAATTTTAATGTTAGTATTAATTCCTTGAAACATATATATGGAATGCACGTCATGGAAGATTGTCAGATTGATGAATTAATTAATGCAACTGGCTACCAAACAATATGCTCTTTAGGCCTATGACCCAATCAAGCAACATGTTTTGTATGTTTTGTAGAGTATATATATATATATGTTAATATAATAAATCATTAAAAAGGTATCATATATATGTTGATGATATGGCGTTGCCACGCGTGTATTTACAAAAATAAAATAAATGATCATTGGGATTTGTTTTTCTCCATCTCATATTTAGCACTCTTTATTTGCACTTGAGAAGTATTTATATTTTTTTTATAGGTTAGATAGATTATTTATAAAAAATGTAACTTGGAAATTAATTGGTAATCTATATATTGAGCACCTTAAAAAGATGATACAATATTATTGGCACTTGATCGAGGGCCCAATGATTCTCAAACCGCATAAAATTTGGCATACAAACTATCTAAATTAACTACAGAAATAATATCTATGTTGATCTTGATAAATATTTTTGGTTGTCACGGTTATGATTGTCAATATATCAATTTCCTTATTTATTTATACAAAAATAAATATCTTAACCTTTTACAAGTGCATAAATAAAATGACATGCAATTTTTTTTTTTTTTGGTATGCTATTTTTTTTCAATTATCTTATTCGAAGGACAATAATAAAGAAACAACAATAGATGATGTGTGTCATTCTTGAAGGCAAAATTAACTTACAAATATTGAAAAATTAGACCAATTTTTTCAGAGTACTTGAAATATTAAATGTTAAAATGTTGCTAGTGGTGTATTAATTCGGCCGTCAAGCATTTGACTAATAATTAAGGAGCAAAATATCACAAACTCAAATTTATTTAATTTCCATAATCAAAGTGTCACAAGCCACAACTTCTCTATATCAATGTTTCCAATATTCTATAACAGAAAATTAAAGAAAAATGTTTTCTATTGTCATGTGACAACTAATGATAGTGATAACATTAAGAAATTTGCATACATAATATATATTAAAGTGGTTACATTGCAGAACATTAAATTAAGAAAAATGTTATTCTTCTTAATTATGACCTAATTAAATGTACATACATGTTGTCCATCCAACAAAAATATAATGTTATGCTGTACACAATACATCACATTGACAGCGGGAACATTTAATAAGGAGCATATATATATATTTTTTAAAGCCGAAATTTACTTAATACATATATGTGTTCCGAGTTTGTGTAACTTATTTTAAAAATAATTTAAATTTGTTCAACTAGTATGGATATTTGTAACTTAAAAATAATTTACAACTTCACATACCTTCAAATTGAAGTGGCTTAATAAATAGTAAAAAAATTTCCAAAAATGTAAAATTTAGTCTCCAAGCATATTTCAATATAGAGAACATGCATGTTGGAAGGTTCGAATCGGTTGTTTGAATTTTCAAAATAAAAATATAGCGTGGAGTACATACGTGTTTTACTCCATGGCTTACCCAAGCCAACCTATATATATATACACACACAAGCTTGATTTATTACAAAATAATCAATTATATTTGGATCTCAAACCAAAAAAGTTAAAAAATATATATATAATCTTACTAAATGTTTGCAAAAGTTATAAAACTATATTTAAAGTCTGATTCTTTATGTTCGTAATAAGCAAGCGATTATTTTCGAAATAAATTTAAGCCAACCCAAAGTCTGCATTGGAGCATAAATGCATTTTATTTAATTTTTTTTTTAAATCTTCTCTTTAGAAAATTCTATAATTTCTGGACTATGCAAGGCTAAAAACGGAGCGAATTCGGAGCGGATAATGCTAAATATTAAATTTGTATATGTCTTTCAATGAGCGAATAATAGTAAATGGATGTCAAAATTTAAAATCAAACTCACTTTATACGGATATGGACACAAAGTAGATAATTCACGAATACATATTTAAATACATATACGAAACAAATAATTGAGTTATATGAACTTTAAAATACAAATATTAATTAACAAAATTCAAGTATAAAAATGAATGAATAATTGAATATAAAACCCTGATATAATTTGTAAAAAGAAATTAATCTATTGGAATACAGTAAAAAAACTAATTAATGATATTTATCAATACAAAATATGTGGAGATACAAAAACGAATCTTGATATATCATCTCTCACTCTAATTATATATCACCGTGAAAAACAGTAAAATAAGAGGATGAGCGAACTGGGCTCGATCCAATATCATTTTAATAATTTAAAACAGAGCTCGGCCCAATATCCACACTTTGTAACATTTAAGTGGGGGAGAGAGTATATAAGCTAAAGGCTTCTAGCTAGAGATACAACGAATCACATATTATATGTTTGTATCCGAATCTCAAAAATTAGATATAAATATTCGTGCAGATACGATATGGTTTTACATTTTAATTATCTGTATTTCAACATTAGATATAAATCATATAGTTTAATATATATTATACGGATATCTGATATGTATTCATTTAATATACGATTTATATTCATATATGTATCCATGGGGCGTGTGGTGTATCATTCATAAACTTTTTAATAACTTTGAAGAACCTTGACACGAAAGACTCCAATTTGCATCCTCTCGCTAGAGTGGAAAAAACGTGCCGTGTCGTGACTAACATGCCGTGATTTTAGTTTCGTGCCGTGCTGTACCGTGACCAAGTGAACAGTGACCCGTGTCATGCCGTACCGTGACTAAAATGTCAAGGAGTGATCACAGCACATGAATTGTCACGGCACGCGAGTCACGCCGTGACTCGCGTGCCGTGTCCAAACATAACTAGTCATGTTTCTCATATTTAACTATTTTTTCATAATTTAAGTTAGTTTCTTCAAGATTCACCATTTGATTAAGACCTAACGGTTCTAATTACACATGACTCGCATGATTACGTGCCGTGCCGTGCTATGACCGGATCTTTCACTTGCCGTGCCGTAACCAAAATGTCAAGGAGTGATCACGGCACGCGAGTCACGATACGGAACAGTAACACGTACCGTATCGTTTCGTGACGGAACCGGCTCCGCCGTGCCATTTTTCCCACACTACCTCTCGCCAACGGGCTTCAAATAAAAAAAATTCGCATCCTCTGAGAAACTCATATTTTGTGTGACATTTTGGAATATATCAACCGTTCACGTTCTACACGAATCTCAAAGCTCAACAATCTTGGCTGGGTCAGACGCAGATTATTGGAGAGTGTTTTAACAGTCTATTTCTGAATTTTGCAGTTTTATATAAATTTATAGTTTCAGTTTGAGTTTATCCTTCTCTGAAATTTTATTTGTCCTTCTCTGAATTTTTGGTTTGTAATTAAAGTTAAATGTATGGTTAAAATTATGATATTGAAAATTAAAAATCAAAGCATTGAAAATTAAAAATTAGAGCATTTTTTTAATCTAGTATCCAATTAGCAAATGAAATTAAATTTCATTAACTATTTAAATCCGATTCATTATTTTTTTATCTCTCTAACAAAAATTCTGAATATGTTCCTAACTCTTGCGCTATCTTTGAATAGACACCGAACACGTCGGTCATGCAAAATGTGAAATATCTCATAGGATACGCACACATAGACTCCTGCGAGCCAAAAAAAAAAACACACGAAATAAAAACAAAAAAAACAAACTAAATAAAAACTACACAGGAGATGAACAGGTCAATGGTCATCTTAGAAGAGAGGAAAGGAGGATTAATAGGTCAATGTTAGTGGCCATCTTAGAAGCAGTGTAGTAAAATACAATCTATGTGATCGTATATGCAGCCGCATACGTGTATTCAATTATAATCCACATAGAAATTTGTATACGGTTAATATATGTAGTTCCGCATATGTGGCATCATATTACCTCATACTTGTTTGTATGATACTGAATATTACCGAATATTTAGTCGCATATTCGATCGCATATTCAACCATATATTTGGCCGCATATTCAGCCGCCACAGCCAAAAATAATAAACATAACCAACAACTAATAAATGTATACATGAGGAAGAGTATTCAACTATGTGCAACTATGCATCGTAACAACCGTGGCTCCACTTGAGAGTACACAGGTCTAGTGCTATGTAATTGTAAGCTGGGGATTTAAGATAACATGTAAATGCTATCACTTAATTTGATGTGTCTATAAAGTAAAATACAGTCAAAACCGACTGCATTAGAGTGCACAGTAAAAATGATATACAATCAAAATTGACCAAATATTTTTTAGTAATCAGACGAGTATATTTAAGTACAAACAACCAAAGAGTAAAAAAATAAAAAATTTACTAAATGGTTACAAAATTTATCAAACTATATCCAATATTTGACTCCGTAATAAGTAAACAAAAATTAATGAAATAAGTTTAAAAACCAACATAACATTTGTAGTGGAACATACATGCATTTTAAAATTTTCAAACTTCGATAATCCCTGAACTCTACAAAAAAAACATCTCTACACAGTAAGATCTCTGAGTTTTAAATTTTAAATATAACTACACAGGACCAAACTAATAAATGAGCATCATGAAATAAAAAATAAATAAATGAGCACCATATGATGAATAGTGGTCGAGTACACAACTGCCATTGTTACCATCATGTGATGAATTGTAGCACACGGTAGCTATATTAAATAAGAAGCTGTAATAAACCAAGCACGGACAAGGGTACTTGCTTCTCCAAACAATATTTAGAAAATCAAATTACATGTTTCAGCCTACTTGAAATTTTTTTTAGTTAGTTTCATAAACAGTACATTTTGAGGACATGATTTTTTATGTTTTAATAATTTATTTAAAAATCTTCAAAGCACTATAACTAGCACATATGTTAATAAATAAAAAAAGAACTAGAGTAAATTACTAATCTCCAAAGAAAACATACCAAATTAAGGTTGACTGGGATTATTACTTTTGATTGCTTATTATATAATACTATTTAATTAAGTTAGAATTATTACAACTCTTATCATAATTTTCCTCATGAATTACATTTAGTTTTTTTTCATTCTACTATTTTTGTTAATTTGCTACCTTTGAACTTGACTTTGTTATTTTCAATTCCATAGGTGAAATTGAAAAAAAAATTCAATTCTATAGATAGAATAAAAAAAATTAATTCCATAGAAGTAAGCAAAAAACAATTAATTCCATAGAAAAAATAAAATTAGCAGTAAAAAATGAGATTAAAAGTAATATAATTAGCACATTTATGCATACTAAAAATATATAGTCTAGTCATGTCATTGCTGCAATTTTTCAGCTTTTTATCCTCTTGAAATTCACCTAAAAATAATACAAATTTCTGAAATGAACAAGGAGTAACGAATCCAGCTGCTGTGTTTTCACTTCCTCTTGGTGATAAACATGATTAAGATGTGTAAAATAGTCATTAAAATTAAGAAAAACCTTCTAAGCACCTGTATGCATAGTTTCAATTTTGTTCATGCAATATAATCATTATAATTCAGTCATTTTCACAGCTTTTTGTCTAACACTAGACAAATATGTTTAACTTTGTTCAAAACAGGTTCAGCTGTGAGACATGGCATTTAGCAGCAGTTTGAGCACGTTCTTGAGCTTCAAGAACTTCACTTATAAATAGTCTCCTACATCCTCACTTCATCTCCATGGTTGGCTAGGGCATCCAAAGCACAAAAAAAAGAGCAAAAACGTTGAGAATTCAACTTGGGAAAAAAAAAAACAGCAAGGAAAAAAAATGTTTTCCACAAACTTGTTATGTAGAGATCATCACGGCGTTCTAACAACGAGAATGAAGATCATTGTTACTTGAAAAATTTTGATTAATTTCCACTTTCTTTTAGTTATTTTTTTTCTTCCCTTCTTTTTTATTATTGTTATGTTTGTTTATCTCATTTTGTAACATTTATTATCGTTGAAATAAAAATTTGAAAGCTAGAATTAATAGAGACCAATTTATCGGGTGGATGTGGTGCCTAATACCTTCCACATTCATAACCAAGACACGAACCTAGCTATTATCCATGGGCGTAAAAAAATTAGATTGTGTATTTTTCGTTGCATTACGGGTGGCGACTCCAAATAATTTGGTGTATACACTTAAAAGGTTGAGTCGAGCGTCGGTTTCGTAGCACGGTAGCTACAACAACTTTCTCCAAAACTTGCCAAAATAGGCTAAAAACACGTTTGTGATAAATAATTCGAAAAAATTGCTACTTTGTATACGTTTTTTCGTTATTTTCGTACTTAAAAGTAGTGATTTTCGCTATATAATTTGGTGTCATCAGTCACCTCCAACAAATTGGGAATTACAAAATAAACAATTGTGTTTCACCGATGATGTATATGTTGTTAAGTCAAAATTAATATTCTATCACCTTACTCTCTGAATTTCGAAACATGCATGCAAAGTACATAAAACAAAAGTTTGAAGTGACAATATATTTTCTCATATCACTAAAAGTTAAAAAAAAGTCCTCAAAATTTTGAAGCAACAAAATTTTGAAGTGAATTATTTTTTGTTACATAGTCCGCTATACTCATATCACCATAAAACAAATGGATGTGAAGTATTTTTTGAGTTAAAAAAAAAGGTTTTGAAACATACATACAGAGTACTCATATCATTGTAAAACAAATGAATGTGAATTATTTTTTGCTAGATAATAACAAGTGTTTGTGAGATTTTTGAGGAATCTAATAATTGAATTGGGACATGACACAAGATGTTATATCACCTTTTTAAATGAGAAAAGAAAATATACGTGGTTGGTAATTTATGTGCAATGTTTTTTATTTGAATTGTTTATATTTGTCATCTATACGATGCAAACTGTTAATAAAAAAAAATGAAGCTCAAGATTGCACAAGCCATCAATTTTATGCGCTGCATCATTCCACATGGAATTAAGGATCTGATTTTTTTCCTATGTAATAAATATTTTCAGATAATTCATCTATTTTTCTAAATTATCTTAATAAATTTCTATAAATAAAAAAGATGTTTACGTAACCTCCAACAAATCGAGAATTACAAAAGTAACGGTCGTGTTTAGCCGATGATCCATGTGTTGTCATATTTCAAGCTGCCATCAAAATTTGTGGAATAATTTGGTTAGCTTTTATAACACTAATTGACAAAGCTTGATTAAATTCAACAGATTAATGTTTCATAAGGTGAGTGCAATTAGTGCAAAGGTGATCAATTTAATATAGGAACTAATCAACAAGTACCATGTTTTGTAGAATTAACAATGACACTGATATATAAATATAATAAATGATTATATCAATTTTAAGCCAGGAGTTAAATATGATGCATTATAATATGAGCGCCCCTAACATTTTTTATGTATCATATCATAATACGCCTCACAATGTTGCACTATGGTGGATAGAAAAATTAAACTTTCTATTATCAATGATTAAAAGAGAAAAAAGACTTAATTTGTGTTAAAGTTCAGATTAATACATCGGCTTAGGTTTCTTTTTTAATTTGTATGAGCAACACCTGATTGGTAAAGCATCCTCAGAAGTTGGCAAGAGCAGTGTTAGAAGATGTAAAGAATGTATAAAGGCAAGTTGTTTATGTTCAAAGCTTCTTGATGCGCATCAAGATTTATGAGCACTTGATCCGCACAAATCTTAAAGTTGTTTGTGCAAACCTTAATTAGTATCAGATGGCTATGACCTGGCATCGAACCGCCCCAATTTCCAACCCTAAAGCATGCTCTAACATCAATGGAGAAGTCTAGCAAAGCATATCATGGAAGAAGTTTCTAAGCATCCAATGGGTGAAAAATCAAATAATATCACATTTTAATTGCATATACCCCCAACAAACCTCCATACATGTTCTCTTATACAACCCCATACCTTCATCCAGACTCTAATTATTACAAATAACAAACACCTAAAAAGGAAAATGTTAGGCTACACCCCATATCTAAGAGAGAACTCTATACATCTTTAGTTTGTTCCATGACGCCCCTCTCCGCAGCAGGTACAAGAACAGCAGCAGCAGTAACCTTTACAAAAACACCCACAAAGGCATTTTTTTAGAAAGGTACAAGGCCATGTTACACATCTCCAACTAAAACACCGGCACGAGCAATTGGGTTTTCTAAACCGAAATTTGCAGCAGCAGTTAGCTGTAAAAGTTGTAGTACTGCTTGTACTAATTTTGTTTTTGCTACTGATTTTCCGAACATTATGATTTCTTGGTTTGGAGATATTTAGGGTTTGCTTGATCTTTTTGAGCCGAGTAGCTGTTGTGATGCTCTCCATTTCGCGAAGGAATTTGCTGACATGACGGATAAAGTCAGGGTACAGTTCAAGATTACAGTGACCACCTCCTTTTACCCAGAGGGGCTCATATGGATCCTTGGCTCGTTTGTAGAGTCCATTTCCATGTACCCAATTCACCACATCATCCTCAGTTCCCTATTAAGAAAATGTATAAAAAAAATATAAAAAAAAAAAAAAAAAAATGCTCATATTCTACTCATGGACTCTTTTACTTTGGCAAACGTATCAACCAGTTAATAATTTTTTTTATCCTGATACCGTGGTGTTGGTTATTTCTGGCACAGGTCAGGTACAGGCCAATAGGCCTTTTTTTTTTTCTCCTTCTATATGTTCTAGGGAGTTATGATGACATGCGCATTTTGTAATTAAACATTTAGTTGAGCCAACACCCCTCCACCAAGAGAAAACGCATATAAACCGTCAACGCTACTTGAACTAGTGGTTTGTTTATCTGTTTGTCCATATCAACTCTAGAGTTCAAGCCTTCAATAAAACAAGACAAAAGACAACAAAAAAATAAGAAGGATACCACAAGTAATTTAAACAAACAAATGGTCCCCAAAAAAATAATTCAATTCATTTTTTGGTCCCAAAGCATCAGCAGTTTCATTTTTACTCCTAAACATCTTCCCCTGTTCAATTTGGATCCGTACCATCACTTTCCAATACAAACATTGATAGAGAAGATATCCCCACCAAAATGAAATCATTTCATGTTGGTACCTACTAGGACCTCTGTCACCTCTTTGATATAGGATCAAATAACAAAAATAAAGGATATCAAACTGCTCAGGGACCAAACTGGAAATTTCAAAAGTTTTAGCAAAAAAAGAGAAGGAAAACAGGTGCTCAGTGGAGGACCATTAGCTAGTTTTGTTGAGGTCAACAAAGCATATATGTACCAACGACTTGTGATCTAGACAGGTTTGGATCAGTATCGCTTGTGCAGCTGGTACAGGGTGGTATGCTATTTACTGATCTCAAGTGTTGGTGTTAGTAATAAATAAACTTACATGTATGACAAGAACAGGGCACTTCACCTTCTTTATTTTGTCAACGTTCTGCATTAAAAAAATATATATATCAATATATCATGTTCTAGTGATTGATCAGTTTTTTTTTTTTTTTTTTCATTTCATTTTGCAGTTATCTGTTATACAAAGCATAGGTATGCACCACCGTGGCCTGCTACATGTCATTGGGCTTAACTATTCAGGGATTTATATTGGGCCTATAGGTTATTAGCTGATAATCTCTTTCTGCTCTAACAGGATTACAAATTATTACATAAATTATTTGAAGTGCAAATTCAATAAATTTCGGTAAGAAAAAATTAAAAATATCCAGAAACAGTACCCCTATTCGGTCAACCCTAATTACGCACATAGGTGCAAACTTGTGAATTAAAGCCACTAGAAATAGCTAACCTTGTAAATGTCAAAGCACAAAGTGAAATTGACTTGACAAACGACACGAATGCCCGATAAAATGGCACTATGGAGCACCACGCCACGTAACCGAGGAAGACGTGAAGCCAGGTGTAGGGTGGGTCCGCTTCCAACCGATTGACCATAGAGTATCATATCTTCTTGGCTCACACCATACTCTGTCTGTAGACACTGGTACACTGCCTCGATATCTGCATATGTATTTGCCTCACTTGGCTTACCACTAGATGCACCATAGCCTGAATAGTCATATCTGTTTGCAAATTGAAGTAGAGAAGGAGAACTATTACTGGTAACGATATCATATATGACAAACAAAAGACTTGTGGCTTGGAAATTATTATACTAGAAATCAAGCAAGTGCAGTTGCATGTGATGTACATACAAAGAAAAAATAATAAGTAAAGCTGCATCATGCATAAAAATATTACTTGTGGTGGTGGGGGAGGTGGGGGCAACAAAACTACCAACATAATCTTTATGTATGATCCAAATTAAATAACTGTTATGCACTAAAAAAATATTATCCTTCTTAGCTAAATCCAAACTTCTGGCCAAGTATCAGGGAATATAATTCAAACCCACCTATTACCAATGCGATTAGTGATGCAGCTCCTTGTCTTTTTTATTACATGCTTGTAAGAATAAAATACAATAGGATCTAGAACAGGCCCGGCCTTGTTCCAGCGTATTTCACTCGAGGTTGATAAAAATTTAAATAAGCCTAGTATTTTGTCGTGAATTAAGGCTGTGGCTAACAATTCCTTTTGATGAATTGAGATTATTGCAAATCAAACCTTATGAACCTATTAACAGTAATTGAAAAGGAGAGCTGTAAACTAGCTAAATTTTGATAAACCTAACTTCAACCCAGAGTTTGAAGTTGTAATTTTACACAGCGAGTGGTCAAAAAAGAGATTTGTTCACATACCCCCCCTAGAAACCATTCCTTCTGTTAACCTTGCAGTTTCTTCTGAAATCTTAGTTTTTACTTTTTACACTAAGAAGGGAAACCAGAACAAAAGGGAAACCAGAAGAAAATTTCTCCCCTTTGCTCTTTGTTTTTCTCATAAATTAGTGATGGGATTGAAAAACAAACAAAAAAAAATACTAACCCGATCAAATTGATCCTCAAATTAATCTTGAGCTGGACAAAGAGATCATACAACTGGCCCAGATCAGCAGCATTTCCATGCGAATAAAGTACTGTAAGCCTAGCAAGTGGATTTCTCAAGTAGAAAGCCACAATCTTGTTACCCCTTTTAGTATCAAGCAGAAGTACATCCAGAAACGGGTCTCGTGGGACCCGCGAGGCAGTGACTCGGCCTGTGTTTTCATCTTTCTTCACTGTATATGTGGCCGGTACAGGAGGGAAGAACGCAAACTTTGCAGCAAGGTTAGAAATGGTGCATGGATTATCCGAACAGAGCATTTGGGGTTCCGGTTTTCGCCCAAATTCATAGGTTGGGATAAAATTCTCATAGGAAAAGTGGGATTTTAAATTGTCAAGCCATGCTTGAGTCAAATTTGGGGGGTTAGTTGGATTTTCTATGAAATGATAGTTGAAAAGACAGGCAAAATTTATTGGATTTGAAGGAATTTTTGGGCTTTCGTAGGTCTTGATAGAGAAATTAGAGAGGATTTGACAGGTGATTGTTGCAAAAGTTTGTTTCTTTTCGGAGATATCAGGTTTTAAGGAGGGTTTTAGAAAAGAGGTAGGTTGATTAGCGGAGAAGTCTTTTGGACGAGATATAGCTAAGATTTTAGGCTTTTCTTTTTTATGAGATGATAAGAGAAGAGATTGTCTAAGCTCTAGTTCTTACAAAATCTCTCTGTGCGGATCGAGTGAGAATCGAATCGGAGAGAGACAGAGAGAGAGAGAGAGGTGTATGACTGTGAGACCTGAAACTCTTTTACCTCAAAAAATATAAACAACTGAAACGCTTGTACTAAGATCTTCTTATTATAAATTATGTGGCGCATACTTGTATGGTAAGTCCTGTGTCTTATGACTGTTACGTGTAATATAGTGTTCGGAGCCCTGTAACATGACTCGCCATACCTATTTGTTCTTAGTTTCTGCCTCATGTTAGGCTCCGCTTGGGTACTTGAATAGGAATTTGGTCTTTTCCTCCCTGTACGGGACGTGTGAGAGGAGCACTTCTATGCATACCCAATTTGTACCCAGTTAGCTTTTCTAACGCTGACACAAATAATTTATCATTTAAATTCACAAGTATTCTCGAATCTCGAGAGCACGGGGATCTTCTGTAGTGAGAAAATATCAGTGTACTGAGGAGTGAGGATTATGATGGAGAACAATCATAAAAAAGAATTCCGTCTCCAATTTAAATTAAATGTGAATTTTATCCTAATTATTCTGATCAAATTTGAATTTTAATAAAGTTTAACTTTTGAATTTATATATTGATATTTACTGCCATGTGACGCACTGAAATGATGTCTTTCTATCAGCTCGCAAATCAAAGGCGAAATTTCTATGACGAATCAAATCAATTTGATGCGTTTGAATAGGTGAGAAATAACTCTAATTTTGAGCTATTTCGAATTATGTTCAACATTTGAATGGTTGAGCAGCTATTTGAAAAAACTGTTAATTCTATTGTTCCGTTATTCCAATAACTAGTGTGAACATGCTACTAAAATATAGTATTTTACTATTTTTAAACATATTAATTCATATAGCTGAAGATAACGGCTTTTCTCTTTTATTCAGTTATAAAATAGTATTTTCTTAGGGACCTTATGAAGGGTGGTAACCAGCTGGGTTTAGCTTAAACTTGTTATGAGTTGGCTCATTTGAGTCGCGAGCTGAGTTTAGGAGTCTGAATTGAAATATTAATTTGAAATTGTCATGAACTGGACCGAGTTAGTTTACAGGGTCTAGTTGAATTTTGTCTTAAGAAGAAGATAAATTATATAAATTTTTTGAACCGAACTAAGCCGAGCTAGACAGTATAAAATGCATACAAATTCATGCAAATTCACAAATTGAAGCCTAGTCGAGCTGGCGAGTAAGCTAAGCGCTAACTTGAACTCGTTAATTCTAAACCGAGCTAGTAGCAAGCTTGCTCATTAACAGCTCGGTCCAATAACGAGCGAGTCAGATGCAAGTCATGACGAGCCACGAGCTACTATATAAATATAAGGGATCGACTAACTATTCCCCAGTCAATTTCTCTCATTTATCTGCCAGTCAATAACTACTTGTGGGGACCGTTAACTAACTGTACTTCATTAATTACTTGAGGGACCACTTAATATTTGATAGATTTTATAACTGTCGTGTGCAAAAATGGATACCTATGCGCGCTAGTGTTAATATATAATATATCAAGTATTCATACCTAAGATACCAAGTGTTTCAAAAAAAAAAAACTTGACACATCATACCCACATCTTCTACACGTTTTTAGAGTTGGGTTTTTTTCTCTGTTCAATCTCGTCAATATTTCTGACAATCTGTGAGAAAATTTGCAAATCTAAAACCATGGACGTCTTCTACATAATTTTATCTTTCAAATGAGATCCATGATGACGTACTTTCAGGTTGTTCGTCATGCAAGTATTCATACCTCGTTATGCAAGTATTCATATATTGTCGTGAATACCTTGTCCTGTAAGTATTCATACCTCATCAAGCAAGTATTCATACCTCATAATGCAAGTGTAAATAATTTCTACCTGAAGTGTTTGTACCTAACATATTTTATCAATTTCTTTTTCATAGGCACTAGATGACGTCTGAAAATATTAATATTAAGTTTTGCAAGTATTTATATATCTGCATGCAAGTGTAAATAGTTCATATATTAAGTGTTAGTACCTAACAAAATCTATGAAATTTTTATTTTTATTTCCATATGGCGCTGGATGATGTATGAAAGTATTAATTTCAAGTATTGCAAGTATTCATAGATCGTCATGCAAATGTTAATAGTTTATATATCAAGCGTTTTATCTAAAAGTTTTCATCAATATTTCTTTTCTTCTTATGGCATCAGATGATGTTAGAAAGTACTAATATCAAGTATGCAAATATTCATATCTTGTCGTGTAAGTGTAAATAGTTCATGTGTCAAGTATATATATCTAACAAATTTTAATAATTTGTTTTTCACATATAGCACTAAATGATATATAAAAGTATTCATGTAAAGTATTGCAAGTATTCATACATCGTCAGGTAAGTGTCAATAGTTAATGTATCAAGTATTTGTATCTAACGAATTCTATCAATTTTTCTCATATGGTACTAGATGATGTCTGAAAGTATTAATATCAATTAAGTATTGTAAATATCCATACCTCGTCATACAAGAGTGAATAGTTCATGTATCAAGTGTTTGTATCTAACATATTCTCTATCTTTTTTTTTTCCTTGTGGCGCTAGATGGCGTTTGAAAGTATTAATATCAAGTATTGTAAGTATTCATACTGATAATTGAAGTATGAATTGTTACTTTGAAAGTATCTTAATTTAATATTTTTTTACAAATTACTCTGTTTGGTGTTTGATTGTATTAATATGAAATATGAAAATTATTCATATCACGTCGATTCGGTTTAGAGAGAGAAAGAGGTTTAAAACCGAATTATAACTTCGTTTCAATTCGTTTTGGAAATTTTCAAACCGAAATAACCAAACCGACTGAACTTTGTATATTATGAATTTGATTAGGACCGCCCCGATTTATTTCTTAATACCACAATTTATTTCTTAATCAATTGATTTTAATACTTTGGTTTATTTTTTAATATCCTAGTTTATTTCTTAATACCCTTGTTTATTTCTTAAAATACTTTGGTTTATTATAAATCAATTGTTTTAAATAAAAAAATTAATATATTTCGGTTTGAACTGAACAAACCGAAATAAAACTTTGGTTCGGTTGCAATGCTAAATCGGTTTGGTTTGGTTCTATTTTTGAACCGACTTATAACTTTGGTTTGCCTAGTTCAGTTCGATTTCAACCAAACCAAACTAATGAACACCCCTAGTTGGCGGTGATCAAACCGTCACATATTTTTTTTCGACTAATCAGCTAATTATTCCTGATTATGACCGATTATTTTCGGTTAATCGCTTAGCAGTACCTTATCTGTTCCACAACAACATATCGTTATTTACAAAGCTGTAAATTTTATAGAAAACCAGTTTATAAAAAGAACAATAAGAAAAAAGTGACAGTACTTTCGAAATCCTCGATTTCATTTCATGAACGTGTAAATAGAAATCTACACACAAAAAAATTGTTGAATTCTTATTTTACTAAGTATAACAACGTTTTTACACAAAAATAAAATAAAAGAACTTTTGATCGGCTCATCACTTCTGGTCCTCATAATCTCAAGTATTTGATAGCAAAGAAGACAAATTCGGCACAGGATTCGATGAAATTTGATTAGATGAGAAAATATTACAAGAATTCAATTTGAAGGCAACGAAGAGATAAAGCCTCGGAGTTGATAAATAGTCGTGCTTCAACGCACTAACTTAGACTGGTTTTTTTTTCTTAGAAAGAGAGATTCAACTGAATGAAAGAGAACGATTTGACAGTTTAATCGGTTAAAGAGGTAGTTAGATAGTTAATGACTTTGAGGGATGAATGGGGATGAGAGATGGGGGATAAAAATCTTTATTCTCAATAAATATGTTAAGAGTTTATGACATTTTAATTTTGTATTGATTGCTATCAAGAGTTTGTAAAAATACACTGACGTAGATAATTTCTGAATGTTAATTTTTTAACTTTAAATTCATATAAAAATAAAATTAAAAAGTAATGTTTTTTATGTGCATATAGCAAAAAAATTATCATTTGATAATTATATTCTGACATCTAAATTTTAAATTTGTTTGTTATTAGAAAATTTAAAGATATGATAGTAACACAGATATTATTTTTTTAGTAGTAAATAAATATTAGTTCATGTGTCAAATGAGATGATCATGATATCACATTCCTCTATTTTCATTTTTACTTGCTACGAAATTATTTTTTGTGAATCAAATGACAAATCCATGTCATTAAATATTTACTTAATAAGAAATCGTCATCTTTTTCATTATTTTTAAAAGTCAAATCATGTTTTTTTTTTAAACACGAAGTTTTGCGTCATGCTGACATGCATCAATTCATAATGAAATTGCTTAAATAAAAAAAGATATCGAAGAACTTCTATGTTTTCATAAGCACACTAGGACTAAAATAAATTAAACTTGACCGTCAAAATTTAAATTTCTTGCAACTTGAGAGATTTTTTTTTAGAAACCATAAATAAAAAAAAATATTTTACCAAACCAACTTGATTGCTTTGTTTTTTACACAAAAATCATAAGAGCCGAGATGTCATTTTGGTCCCGTTCTTTTTTTTGGGGGGGACTGAATTGTCATTTCAGTATCCAAAAAAAAAAAATTCGGGACCGAAATAGCATTTCATTCCTTATAAAAAAAAAGTAATCATGTTGGTTTCATAAATTTTTTTTTTTTAATTATGGTTTATAAAAAAATTCAACTTGAAATGCAGCTAATAGACAATAACACTGGATCCCTCATAATTTCTTAATTACTTTTCTCAACTATCATTTGGTGCTAAAAAGAAAACATGAATATAAATTCTTAGACCCAAAAAAAAAAAGAAAAAAAAAAGAAGAAGTGAAGACTGTACTAATGTTCCCAAGAGTCAATGACAATGAATAAAGAACACTGCTTATCCTTTGAGCAGAACCTTTTTTTTAACTGGAATAGGCGGAATAGGCGGAATAGGCGGAATAGGGTTAGGCACTTCTCCAATTAGGCAATTATGAAATCCATTGAAGGGTCCAACCAAATTGAACCTTTTTTAATGTTTATTACAGATTCAACGACCAAAATCGAATCTGAATAAATAGCGGGTAGTGCAAAATCTGATATAGGCCATCCGATTTAGAATGGACGGAGCAGATAAGTCCGGGACCATGAATAGATCCCGTACAATTGGTTTGGTTTGCCTTTTCGCCAACCTATCAATCATTCAATCTGCTTTTTTTACTTCCTTTTTACCTTTTTTAGACTTTTACCAGAGTTTGGTGAGGTGGGCTCCGCCTACACAACTTTTTATCTTTACAAATTACATAAATATAAATATAATAGATGGATTGTATTTTTATTTTAATATGAACCGGATTTTTTTTATTCTTTTTATGGATCTTGATTTTTGAAGTAGCTTTCCTTTCCTACGGTAACAAAAGTTTTTCATGCATGCATGATTCCAATCAGTGGATTAAAATTCGGTTTATTTACCTGCATTTTTATTTAGTTGTAATTTGAATAGAAAATTTGTACTTGGTCAAATATATTGTTATTGCATATTACCGTATTTTAATCGATCACTTTCGCAGGCGGTTAAGATGAAGTAAAATAAACAGCTACTTGAGATGTTTCATGCACACAATTGTGTACACAATGATGATCCACAGGAGATCTTGAGATGTTTGGTTACTCCGTCATTATTCAATATTCATTAACCGCAGGCAGCAGCAGCACTAGCCATTTAGGCATTTAGCCAACAAGACAACAACATTAAATTAATGCAACTTATACTTGGCTCATTGACCAATCTGTTACATGATTGAGATAGAGAGAAGTGGCCGCAGAAAACCTTAGCTTGAAGACAAAGCAAGAGCAAGACTGAGGGATTCTCACTCTCTGGTCTCTGACTCTCTTCCAAGAGAAGGTCTCAATTCAACCAACCAAGCAGAAGTGTCAAGGGTACAAAGACCAAGATTAAATTCAAATTCAAAATAATCAGTTTCAAGTCTTAACCCAACTGCATCAATTAACGTGAGATTATTCCCAAACATGATGCATCATGCATGTGATCTGGTTCTACTAAATTAACCGTTACAAGTCAATTTCTAAAAAGCTCCCCTATTTTCATTATTTTCATCAAATGAACCCTTTGTTGGTTTAGCATGGACATGGTAGTTTCCAGAGAGAGACATATATTTTTTCTTTACTTATGTCGTTAAGTGAGAAGTAAAATAAGAATAAGATAAGAATAAAACGTGAATTAGTTCGGAATTTGTTATTCCATCTTTTTATAAAAAAATAATTTAATTCACTAAAGCTCGTCTAGTTCTCAACATCTTACTTCTCTAGTCAAATTAATTTAAACCATAACTTAAACTACCAAATAAGATATAAAATAAAGTGTCATGTGAAGTAAATAATTTGATTATCCTTAATTTTACCTCACAATTAAATATAACCTAGCATAATTAGTTTATGTCGTTCAATACGTTTTAAAAGTTTGCACGAATAATCCATCCTATTAATCTAAACATATTCAAATCTTGATGTGGATCAAATGACTCTAATAAAACATCTGATCGAATTTGATCCGAAGGCCTTCTTTTCCCTCTTTATGACCTAGTCTTCAAATTCCGACGGCGGATCAAAAACCAATTTTATATGACTTTGTTTCAAAGATGAAGATCCGTTATCTTATGTTCTATTAGAGCCTGTTCGGCCGTTTACTGTACTCGTGGGAAAAAAAATCACTTATACTTTGTGAAAATCAGCCCACGTGCACAATATTTCGGCCATTTAAAAATTTGCATTCCCGTTTCCATTTCCGTTCCCTTTAGACGGCCGAACAGACCCTTATTGTGATTCTTTTGTACGTTGAAGATTAAGATAAGAAGATCCATTATCTTAGGTTTTATTATTGAGAGGTCAATAAATTGTATATATATATCATATTAAGCTTAGAAGGCCCATAGGCAATATCATAAAATGGTCATCACATTTTAATTTATTATCCTAATATTTTTGTTTATCCAAATTAGATCACCTAATTAATCCCCTCTCTGGATTGAAACAACTATATATAATAGTGTTGTATGGGTAATTTATATATATATATATATATATATATATATATAGAGGTTGGCTAAGATCAAAGTGGTAGTTCCTAAGCTTTGGTGCTACCAATTCGTTTTTCAATTTTCAAAGTTCAAAACGTCGATCCGAACCGTTCAAGTTGTTCTCCATATTAAATTGTGCTTGGAGACCAAATTGTACATTTTTCTGAATTTTTTTACTATTTATTAAGCCACTTTGAAAACAGCTGATCCAATGGTGGCTTCTGATTTTACTGTTTTGTTAAGCCACCGTTGGATCAGCAATTTTCAAAGTGATTTAATAAATAGTAAAAAAATTTAGAAAAATGTAAAATTTGGTCTCCCAGCACAATTTAATATGGAGAACAACTTGAACGGTTCATATCGACGTTTTGAACTTTGGAAATTGAAAAACGAATTGGTAGCACCAAAGCTCAGGAACTACCACTTTGATCTTAGCCAACCTCTCTCTCTATATATATATATATATATATATATATATATTTTGTTGGATATAATTTTCTTTGCTGAAGTGGACAGTCACATCAGATTTTATGTAATTAGTTTTTATACAGTGACTCTAAAGTAATATAAAAAAAATATAGCGATCAAACTATGATATGCACAAAGTTTAATCACATCCCAAGATATTTAGTCTTTCTTCTTTTTGTTGACTTGACATTTAGTATTAAAAACATAAGGTATTAAATTAAAGACTAACAGATGACGCATACAGATCCAATAATTGAACATGCTAGCCAGCATCAAAATATATCATAACAGCTCGACCTTTCGAGAATAAATAAATGGCCCTCAAGAAAAGCATTTATATTGACAAAATTAATATCGTATATAACTATATACATAATGACATAGTATCAGATTATCACACGTATATATCAGAACCCCCAAAGTTGAACTTAGCAAAATTAATAGGTATAATTGACCAACAATTCAGGATTTTGATACTGCAAATATTAATAATCTTGAAAGATGTATCATATTTCAATGATGCACACAAAACAAAAACTAATACAAAGTAAAAAACAAGCCCAGCTTTGGTTTCGGATCCCTGAGGCCTGAGGTATGACCTCTGAATTTGATATCGGATCTTCTCCAACTTTGTAGATATCAGAAGGCTACTATTAGATAGATCTGGACTGTTAATTTGAGGCTATACCAATTCAATAGACGCTCCTTAGTTACAATCTGGACCGTCCATTCTAAATTTGTCCATGCCCGTCTGATACGTATTTCAAGTGGAGAGGATCCAATTTTTTCTCAACTTGACAAGTTGTAATAGAAATAAGAAGGGACATAATTTTTTGATATACTGGAAGAATCATGCATGGCTATTGGCTAACAGGCAACAGCAACTAAAGCGGGAGCCCAATTCAAAAAAAACAAAACAAAAAACAAAATCTAGTTGAGAGATAACGGGTAACATTGTCAGGTTTCATAATGCCCCAATTAGGTGAATAAATGATAGTGGGCCACGCTTCTTATTGTACCATTAACCCAGGCCCAATAAAATATAAGACCAAGCCCAATAAGGAAATAGAGCAAAGAGGAACTGAAATCAGAGAGGGAAAAAAGAAAAGAAAAGAAAAGAAAAGAAAAAAACATGAGGCATCAGCTTGCTCACGCTCACGCATTCCTGCTCTCTCTGATTTTCATTTTCACACATATACTGATACACGCACTCTCGCGTGCACACAGTGAGTCGAAGACTCGAAGGTAGAGAATGGCAGCACTGCTATCGACTCCTCAAGCTACTATTTCTCGGCTCTCTTTGGGGAAGAAGGCGCTCTCTCCCCTCCCCTTTCCTTCCCCTTCTGTGTCCTTCCGGCCTTCCTTCAACAGGTCACTCTTTCTCTTGCTCTCCGAGCCAACCCTAATTGGGGTCAACTCGACCTCACTGACCAAACATCTGATACAAAATAGAAACTATACCTTAGATCCTAAAACAAACTGCCTAAAACTAGCAAACACTATTTCTTTCCAACCATAAAACCCACAGAACAGTACAGCCCCTCTGATAAATTCTAAAAGTAACTTATCTTTAATAGACACTTGGACTTGGGCATCTAAACAAAACACCACAAATCATGTACTGAAGTACAATTAAAATTAAACCCATTATGTAATGTTGTAATCCAATTCCATAAAGTCCAAACAGTAGAACAGCTAATAAAAAGATGATCCACTGATTCAAATTAAAAGCATAAAGGACGGCTAGAATCTCCTACTCATCCTCTCTTTAGAATATTATCTTTAGTTAATATCCCATTCCTTCTTACCAACCTTAAAGAAACCTTAATCTTCAGAGGAATTCTAGACTTCTAGGTGCTATCAAATTCTTTATTTGGAATACCTCCAAATTCCGACCATGAATAGAAGGATTCAACTGTAAAAAAAAAAAAACAAGTGCTAATAAATTTAATTTCTGTAAATAATTAAATTGGAAGCATTTTTACTTCTATAGGCTAAGAATAGCATGCAGCTATGCTACGCCGGATGTTGGCTCTACTTCATTTGCAATTGATGTTGATGCTGATGTTAAAACCGAGAAGGTATTTTTGTTGATTTTGGTACCCCATATATCCGTATATGGAGGATAATTAGGGACAGTTGCATTTTATTTAAATTATTGATCTAATTGTTAAATCAATTGTTATATGTTAATATTTGACACCTTTAGATAGTAGTTTTGGGGGGTAACGGGTTTGTGGGTTCTGCCATTTGCAAAGCTGCCGTCTCAAGAGGGATTGAAGTTGTCAGCTTAAGCAGGTCGTTATTTATAAAAGATTACTTTTTTGTTTTGTTTATCTTTTCACTTACCCTGAGTAAAATTCCATTGCAAGTATATTTCAATGTATATATTGTTATTTGATAAGCAGATCAGGAAGGCCTTCGTATACAGGTTCTTGGGTCGACCAAGTTTCTTGGGTAGCAGGTATGCCAATCTTGTTTTATCTAACCGCACCACTATATTTGATACAATTTTTGCTTTCTTCAAATTAAAGTAAAAGTTAAAATGAAAATGCGTCCATTGTAGGGGATGTGTTCTATGCAAGATGGGATGAAGTACTAGGTGGAGCCACAGCTGTAGTGTCAACCCTTGGAGGCTTTGGAAGCGAGGAGCAAATGAAACGTATCAATGGCGAGGCCAATGTCATTTCTGTCAATGCTGCCAAAGAATTTGGTACTCGTTCTATGTTTGTTTGATCTATCAGTTGGTTCCTTCTGGGTATATGCGACATTCCTTCCCTTACCCATCCGTTGAAACTTTTTGAAACAGCCCCTGCTCAGTCAATGGATCAAATAGAGACCAGGTTATGTGTTGGCTTTATTCAAAAGATTAGGGAGGGGCAGAGAGGGGTGTCATGGGTATTTCCCATATTTTCTAGGGAATTTGTGATAGTTTGAGGTTTCAAATTAGCACAATGGAATTTCTCTATTTCTGTTGGTTTTCTATTGTGTGATTGATTAGATTCAAAAGTCTATTTTCCTAATATCTTATTTTCTGTTGCAGGGGTACCAAAATTTATATTGATATCAGTTCATGATTATAACCTGCCACCCTTCTTACTGAACTCCGGATACTTCACTGGCAAGAGGCAAGCTGAATCTGAACTTCTGTCCAAGTACCCTACTTCAGGTACGGTTCGAAAAAAAAAATGAATACCAAGGATAAACTTACAATTTATCAGTTTGAAGGGTTATATTCTGTGCTGGGAATGTATGTGGTCTTATTAACCAATAGCTGTACACAAAAGAAAGCACACTGAACTTGTTTAGAACAGTAGATTTAGTCTCATGGCATCAGGGTGTTAGTAGTAGATCACATATTTTCTGTATTTCTTTTGAATTTTGTGATTGGGTTTGTATCTGTTCACTCCTTAAATTCTCGACACTCAATCAGAGTAGTTTTTAGGAAATTGCTAACAAAATACGTTGGATACTCACTCACAAATTTACCCATTATAATGTCTTTTCTATAAAAAAAACTCATTTTAAATTTATGAACTACCCATTTTACCCTTCATTAATAAAATTATAGCATGTTTTAGAAGAATGTCAGTATTCTAATTGGACGGTAACCGAGGGCAAATTGGTTATTCCTCTACTCTGACGCTTACACGTGCCATTTAGATATATGATTGTGTAAGCGACAAAAGTAAATAAATGACCTATTTGCCCTCAGAAACCGACCAATTAGAAGACTGACATTTTTATGAAACACACTACTAGTTTTTATTTTTGTAGCGAAGGGTGAAATTGGTACTTCATAAATTTAAAATGAATTTTAATAGAAAAGACAATAAAATGGGTAAATTTGTGAGTTTTTGAAGTTTAGAAGGGTGAATATGATATTATGAATTTTAGAGGGCGAAATACTTAATTACGAAGTTTTTGAGGGGTATGCATGAAATTCCAACCTAAGCTTGTGAATTTTGCATGTGATGGTTTGTGATATCGGCCTTCTTCTCTTTGCTTTTCTTTGAATAATGTTTCTACTTCTTCCCAAAATAAACTAACAACTTGAGCTTTTATAGCAATTAGTTGGTTAATATCATCCTGGTTAGGAAGTCTAACACGGATGCCAACCTGACCCAACCCAGTCTGATCCTGAACTAACTGTCACCAGACCTGACCTGAACCTGATCAAACTTGGAACCAAGGAATAATGGTCTAAACTCTACTGTGCATTGAGTCACTTCGAACCTGAAGTCGACCCATCCCAAACCAATTTTTTCACCTCTACAGGCCGATACTTGGTACCTCATCTGTATTGTTTTGGCATTAGTACTGATTAAATACCTGGCTTATAGGTTTAGTTATAATTTGACAGGTGTTGTATTAAGACCGGGATTAATATATGGGAAGAGGAAGGTTGATGGATTTGAGATACCACTTGACATAGTAGGAGAGCCTTTGGAAAGACTACTGTCTGCTACGGAGAGATTCACCAGACCTTTAAATTCAATTCCTGGGTCTGACCTCCTCCTGGCCCCACCTGTCAGTGTGGATGACGTGGCATATGCCGTGGTTAATGCAATTATTGATGACGATGTCTTTGGTGTTTTTACAATCGAGCAAATCAAAGAAGCTGCAGCTAAAGTTAGGTCATGAGTTCTTGCCGAATGT